>NW_019416298.1:1642523-2091774 GCF_000390285.2 Anoplophora glabripennis
AAAAAAAATCCACTACAACTGCAGGCTAATTATATTTGAAATCGCATTATATTCCAAACAGGCACACCTGCTAGAGCTGTCGACTGCGAGTCAGCCGATACATGTAGGGTGCGCGCTGTACTACTCCCCACCGCCGGAGATATACACTTCCCCTCTCGTGCTTAGTAATTGTCCAAAAGATGACATAAATTTATTTAATTTTAATAAGCAATAGCATAAAATCGATGTAAAATTTCCCTGGGAACACGATGGTGCAATTATTTTTTTGCTACTTGCCGTAGTTTACGAGATATTTGCGAAAAACCTTATTTTTTACGGTTTTTTGACCTTTTGACCCCTTTCCTGACCACCTAGGTCAAAAATTTTTGCGGATTCGGATTCCTGAGGGTCGAAAACATATTTGCGCCCAGGTTTGATCGACAGAGGAAAAAATGGAGGTTCAGCCTTCATTTCAATGGACTACATAGGTGAACTGCTGAATAGAAATATGTCTACCCCTCAAAGCTGTGGTCATAGATGGTCAATACTTATAAGAAATTTACCAGATTTTTTTTATAAAACCATTACTCTGGTAAAGGGGTTAACTATTTCTTAGTAGTATTTACTAAATAATTTTAAAATATGCTGAACATTGTAATAACAGTAATCGGCAAATAAACAAAAACATCCGAAATCGCAAAAATGACTTCGAAATATTGTTACAATTGACAAAAACGAAACTAAAAAATATTGTTTTTTTGGATGAATTAATTTGACGTTTATCATGTATTGATTAGATGCTAATATGTCATAGGTAAGGTTATTTCTAGACACGAGTACATACAGGCTGTTACAAATTCGCTTCTCACTACAGGGATCTCGGAAACGGTAAGAGATACGAAGTAACTTAAATGGGGGCAAAGTTGCGTAATCAGGGGACCAACAATATGCCTCTAAAAAATCAGGGCTAACATGATTAGTTTTCGGAATATTTGAAAAAAACCGAAATTTTGGAAATCCGTTTTTGTTTCATTTCAGCCTTGTTTGAGAAGATATTGAAAAACGAAGGACACTTTCTCATGGCCACTTTTTGCCCTCTATCCAAAGGCATAATCAATTTTTATATGTAACGTTTCGTCTGTCCAGGACCATCATCAATTTCATTTTTTTAAATACGGCCCTCGAAATTTTATTACATTTTTTGCAAACCTTCATGAGCCGCAATACTATACTGCGTCAGCCCTAACCAGATTCAGACGTTTTATCTCGAACAATTCATCTTCAGTGTATTAGTTACAATTTTATCTAAATTTTTTATTTAGATTTCCTTGTTTATTGAATTATCGTATGCTGTGTGTCGTTAGACACTGTGAAATCCATCTAGTTATTTAAACTATTTTACCACGCGCTATATTATAACATTTATTATTATTAACTATTACCATCACTTGGTCATACATAATAGACCGGGAGATATTAGACTGAAGTTCGACGACGTCTTTCTCGTTTATGCCTCTGAGAGTACTGAAAGGTAACCGAGAGACAAGTACAATAAACTAAATTTAAAAGATGGGCTGCGGGACACCTTCGTGAAAATTAAATTTTCCTTTTCAAAAAAATAATGTGTACAACGATGTATTTCTCACTTATGCCATGTTCGTAAGTTGAAGAAAAGTATCGATTTTATCACGAAATTTTTTTGGCACAAGTGTCGCAAGAGACCTAAATATGGAAAGCTTTGTAAGAAAATGTGGAAAAACATCTTTATTTATCTACCAATTTCTCATTAATGCCAATTAGAAATATGACATTATTATATTCGAAAAGCTCATAAAAAACATTGGCATAAGTCCTACTAATGACTAAAGAAAATAGATCTTTGGAAAAGCTGCGGAAAATTTTTATTTTCATTCTATAACTTTCTCATTTATGCCGTTGAAAATTTATGATACTTACTATAAATAATGTACTGTGTCAAGTAGGCATCACTCCTCTATTGGTTCAATATGAAGGCATAAGTCTCAAAGTTGTAGGAAAATTCATGAAAATTTTTACGTCTTTCTCGCTTATGCCATTTTGCATGCACGTAGGAAACTACATTATAAAGTCATATAAATGTAGGCATAAGTCTACATTGGATTTTCATGTTGTAAATTAATTTGAATTTTAATATGATTCAGGTCGATAAAGTAGAAAAATTATAGAAAATTGCCACAATTTTCTCGTTTATGCCGTTTTGTACACGAGTAGAAAATATTATTAAAAGCCACTTTCAAGAGTGGCATGAATGCCACAAGGTACCGTCGTATGTAAAATTTTTTAAAAAGTTGTACAATTTTAATTTTAGTATGACAAATTAATTCTTAAAAATGCATATGAACAACCAAAACGCCAACTGAATATTATTCTTTAAAAAATTTCAGTAAATGTTCAAAAACATTTTCGTTTTGGCAAAGGTTAAAACTGAATATCAACGTAATATTATCGGAATTTATTATATCTGTCACTGCAACTCTGAAAGAGCATGTCAGATGTATTTGTATGAATATCCTGAAAAAAATAGATCGGAATTAGTTTGAATTTTGAGCACTCCAGAAGCCTAGAAATAACTATGGACACAGGAATAAAACTCTAATAATGTTTTATTTTAATGCCTGGTGGTAATAGTTTGAATAACTAGATGGATTTCACAGGGTCTAACGACACTTACAGTGTACGATAATTCAATAAACAAAGAAATCTAAATAAAAAATTTAGATAAATTTGGAACGAATACACTGATGATGAATTTTTCGAGACAAAACGTCTGAATCTGGTTCGGGCTGAAGCAGTACAGTATTGTGGGTCATGAAGGCTTGCAAAAAATGTAATAAAATTTCTAGGGTCGTATTTAAAAGAATGAAGTTGATGATGGTCCTGGAGAGACGAAACGTTACATACAAAAATTTATTATGCCATTCGAAAGAGGGCAAAAAGTGGCCATGAGAAAGTGTTCTTCTTTTTTCAATATCTCCTAAAATAAGGCTGAAATTAAACAAAAACTGATTTCCAAAGTTTCATTTTTTTTCAAATATTTCGAAAACTAATCATGATTTTTTAGAGGCATAATGTTGGTCCCCTGATTACGCAACTTTGCCCCCATTTAAGCTACTTCGTACCTCTTACCATTTCCGAGATTCCTGTAGTGAGAAGCGAATTTGTAACAGCCTGTATAATTATAGAAATAAGACAAAAACTGGTACCCTCCTCAAAAAGTAAATCGGAAGGATATCACCAAAAGAAGTAATTGTTTAAGTTTATTACACACGTTGTATTATTGACAAGTTCCGTAAGCTCTGCTGAAGATGGTATTAATTTATTTGCGAATTATTTTTTATATAATCTTCTATGTGTCTCCGCTACCCTACTAGAACCCCCGTATCGGCCCCTGCATCTTCTAATTATGGAGGTAGTGGCCGATCGACAGTGAATTGGAGTTAATTCTCGACACGCTTGGACTATTCGCTGTCTTAGATCTTCTAGGGTATCAACTGACACCTAGTAAACTTTTTGTTTAACAGCACCCCAAACGAAATAATCCATCGGTGTCAAGTCCGGTGAACGAGCGGGCCACGCTGCAGCTCCTCCACGACCAATATTTAACCATTCCCTAGGACCTCTACCAAAATGGGCAACAATTCGCAAAATAACACTTAAAACGTCAAATTAACATTGCTCGATAGCAGCCTACTCGAAAATTTTTGTTGAGGTTCATTTTAAAGTTTATCGACAGAATCCAGAAGCATCCTACCGAAAAATCAATTTTGCCATGAAACTATGAGTTAGGAAAAAAAAGTGAATGTACACTTTTTGTCAATAACAAACTGTTAAAAACAGCATCATTTTTTATTTTCAGGAGGGCCGTATTAATTTTTTTTTTTAATTTAATGAGTCCCCATAACTCGGCCACTGGTTGCTTGCGGGATTTATACTTCTATGGAAAAATGGTATCTTATAAGAAGACGTGTCATGCCAAATTTGGCTTAAATAGCCTTCTTCATTTAGAAGTTATTTAAAAAATTTGAATTTAAAAAAAAAATTTTAACGCCCCATATTTCGAAAATGAAGCGTTTCTTGGAAAAAACTTATACTTGATTTTTTTCTTATTTTTCTATGAGGAATATCTCCTTAAAGTTTGTCGACTTAATCCTGAAACACCCTGTATAACCACTTTGTACTAGTTTAAATTTCAATAAATTTCGCAAGTAAAAACTTTTTATTGGATAAATGTTTTTATAGCGTAAATGATTATTTCAACTGTTGAATCCTAACAATGATCATTTAATGTAACAGTGACATCAAATATATTTCTTTTGTATGTAATGTGGTCGTTAAAAATAATTAAAATAAAAATATACTATTTATTTATTGCTACATTTTATTTTATTATTACGATATAATTTTACGTAAGCAGATTAAAAATTGTAACAAATTCAATCTATTTCTACTCTATTAAAAAAAACGGAACTTAAGGGGAGGGATGTAAATGTGAAAAGGAAACAATATACCATGTCTACTTTTATTTAATCGGACCAATGAACTAATTCTTCTTAACGTAATCCAAAATATTTTTTAAAAAGGACAAAATACTTGCATACACTACGCCAGTCCTACAGTTTGGTCTGACATACGAAGCCACGCCAAATGCGTACGTCCTTCTCACCCCGTCCACCACCATTGTCTTGAAAGCCGGACCACCAGAATCTCCATAGCACATATTTTGCCCTAAAAGTTATTAAAAATTTAAAATACCAACCACGGAGCAACAGATGCAACAAAATTTGGTGCACGCTGTTTCAGAACAAAAAATTTTAACTCTCCTTCTTCAGAAGCTTCCAAACAAATCTGTTTTTTATATTCAAATTGCTTATGTACCTTTTCACACATCGTGCGATTTAGCACCTCAAGAACAATATACTTCAGATACTTGCTCCTTATTGTCTCCTCCCCACTTTTACTGCCCCATCCTGCTAGCGTAAGATATTCGCCTGCAAGGTCTTCATGATTCATTGGCTGTCGTGGAATAAACACTGGCTGGACGAATGCTAAAGTAAAATAAAGTTTTTAGAGAGGACGCTTTGCTTCAGTCGGAATATTCAACTTTCCTTTTGTTTTTCTTTATCGATAGTTGTGGGTTACTTTATCTTTCTTCCAATGACACTGTTTCCACACTATTTGGAATCGCTGAACCCGAATCCGGTGCCCATTTGAAGAAGCCAGCTCGTGTTTAGGTCAGCGCCTGTTTTTTATGATAATACAATCTTCGGTTTCAGCGACCCCAAAATGGTGGTATGGTGGTTTGGACTGTCACACATTGAAAAAAGTAATAGACTTAATAATTGATTTTTAACTGTGAATTTTGTCTGAGCACAAAAGTATTTTTTTTCAGTGTATCTACTATACATTTTTTATTGTGACAGTATAATGATAATAATTATTGCCATCTTAAGAAAACGACTGCGTCGCTATCACGTTTCCGTTTGGAAAAGGTACGTCCAGGATATTTTTTTGCAGAGAATTCCTGATGATTTGAAAAATTGAATTGAAAATTGGTGCTAATCGTTGTTTCTCTGTTAACTATTTTCTAACCTCATCTGGTTAGAAAACCATAACTCTACTAGATTATGGAACAAACTTAAACAGACATAAAGGGAGAACTACAGAAGTGCTCTAGAGTTAAAAATACATTGGTACTTGTTACAAAGCATTAACTTCTGTCTTTTATTTTACATTAAATTCTGCAAGAACAACGTAAGTGATGATTTGTTGGCATATCCATACTTCACTTTGAAATCTTGATGTGGCGGAGCACAATCCCTAGGCGTCGCGCAATCGATGGCACTATTTGCGTCGTGTTCCCCTAACCTGACTCTGAAACCAATCAACAAATGCTTATTTATTATTGAGTAGGTATCAGAACAAAAGGAGATTTGTAAAGAGTGTCAACAAAATTATCAGTGTCATTGTCATGATATAGGATTTTGCAAATTGGCAAATTTTTTGCGGCAACAATTTTTTTATGCAAAAATAGCGACAAAAATGAATTTAGGAATCATTCTACATAAAAATTATGGTTAAGAGATTGCTCATTTAATAGAAATAATGCTATAATAACAAATAACACTTTCCTCAAAGGCAAAAAGTATTCAACATGTCATAGACTAGACCACTATACCCATACGTTGTTGGGGTCATTTGTTCAATGTTTCAGAATCAGGGGTCAGAAATTGTATTACCACCAAAAAAGAGTTGACCTTCAAATAACATTGAACAAGAGCTGACTTTGTTAAGCGGACATCGTGGTCTGGTCTGTCACACATATTTTTTTTTCCGCATCTGGGAATCTCATGGAAATCTATAAAAATTACATGTTTCAAAAATCCTATAAAATTTTCCGCCCAAAACTCCTGAACGGATTTATCCGTTTCGAAATAAGCTCTTGTCTTATCTAATAATTTTGTTTCACACCCTGTGTGGTGGCCAATGAACAACCAGAGTAGCGAACTCACACATCAACCCTTTCTTCGCAATGTGTCGAAGAAATGACGTAAAATCGGTTAATCAGAACCGCTCCGCAGAAAAAAACCAGGTTGCCCCGTCGATTGTATCTTCCCAGTCTAGCCATCCAGGGTTCTGTCTTTTCATAGGATATGAGATTTATTGTTGTTTAAGTACTTTTTGTATCGTTGTTTTAGTTGCAGTTGTCAATTCTCCTTGTAGTTATACCAGATTTATCCCCAACAATATGTGGAACAATATGTTCTTCTACCTGCAGGAGAATTTGTCTTTGTGTTCCTCCATTAGGAACAAAACAAATTATTTTTCAACAAAATTAGTGAAAACAAGTAAAAGATACGATAACTACAATTTTTAGTCAATATTGGTGGATAAAAAAATATTTTATTTTTGACTTGTTATCAATAACAATAAATCTTGTTGTTATAAGTGACTGAAAGTAAAATCCAGTTGTATGGTTTCTTCATTCCAAGTCATTGTTCTTGTTGTTTACTAAATGTAAGGAAAACCTGAAAAAAAAACCATATTATTATTATTCAATAGGTCCCCGGTTAAAATAGAAATAATTGGGTAGCCTCTTTTTCTTCTACGAAACTATAAATGCTAAAAGATATTGAATCCTTATTTTAGAGTAATTTTTAGTACAATTAGATGATTAGTTGCAAGTAGGTTACTTTCAGCGAGTTGGGGCAACCGAACATTCCTACTGCAAGATCAACAATTCAATTTTTAGGAGAGTACTACTTTTAAAACGGTAATGCGCAACGTCGAAGAATAAGAAGCATCAATTATTCGAGAAATTAAAAATATAACAAAATAACAACTGCAATCCGTATATGAGAATATGCACAGGAAAATTTGTGCATGGTTAGCAAAGAACACAATTTTGAACATAACTATGTAATGTTAATGTAAATATTTAATCAAATCTGTAACCTCTACAACCCTTCCACTGGGGTTTAGGATTTTTTCTTTGCTGACAGTGACAATCGTGCAATATTGGTTGCCTATGCCCAATGGTCACAGTGGTTTGTAATCATTTATGAAGGCTTTGTACATTCTTCTCTATAATATCTTATTAAAATAATAAAAGTGCTCTGGATGTCGGGGATATACCTGTTCAAGGCTGCTCTGTCCAAGGGAGTAATCCTCTAGATTATAGTCGCCTTTCTTCGCCCTCTCTAGAATACCAAACATCTGAGACAGAGGTATCGATAAATCTTTGATGTAATAAAAAAGCATTTCCTCATGCTTTTCTTTGAGAATGGCCGTGGGAAATTGTGATGTTATAAACATTTCTATGGGCCCTGAATCACCATAGGACAGAGCTTCAGTCGACTTCTTTAGTTTGATGATGAGTTGGTAGCCCTTCGCGAACTTGCTCTTCAGATGTTGTGATGAACCCAAACACTTGAACTGTCCATTCACCATGATGGCTAATCTGGTGCACAGAGCTTCGCATTCTTCCATGCTATGTGAAGTGAGAACCAAGCATTTGCCGCTGTCACGGACTTTACAAAGGGCATTCCACAAATTCCGCCTTGTCAAGGGGTCTAGTCCTAGAAAGTAGAATGAGAGATTTATCATTATTAAAACCTACAGTATCTTCAAAATTAGTTGTTTAGTTAATATTTGCATTAGGTACATATCCACTTTCTCATGTTTCGCTTTACCTGTCGTGGGTTCGTCAAAATAAAGCACAGTTGGACTTCCTATGATGGCGACGGCTGTACTCAATTTTTTCTTATTTCCTCCACTGAGCTTCTTCACTTGTTTCTTCAAGTGTGGTGTGAAGTCAAACTCTCTCGCCAATGTATCCGCTAAAGGTCTGCAGGCGCTGTATTTGATTCCTCTCAACAAAGCAAATATTACTATTGTCTCTTGAGCAGTCAGATCATCCAAAAGAGCATCGAATTGGGGACAGTATCCTATACACTTTTGGGCACTTTTTAATTGTCGTTTTATACTGTACCCATTCACAAAACCATCACCATAAGTGATTCTTGTGTCTCCGGTCATCATCATGAACGTGGTGGTTTTGCCGGCACCGTTAACTCCTAGCAAGCCGAAGCATTCATTGTTTCGCACTCCCAAACACAAAGAGTTTACGGCCAATAACTTCTTATAGACTTTTGTGAGATCACGTAATATAAGAGTGTAGCTGAGAAGTTCCTCCCTGCTAGCATTTTTGATCTTACTTCTCTCTTCTGCTACGTCGTCGTCTTCTCCCGTAAACGTTACTCCTTGCAGGTGGTGACGTTTTTTCCCTTTTATGCGGTAAAATAACATCAAGAACAGTTTGGACTCGATCATTATGATAATCAAGAAGAAAGTCAACCCCGTCATACATAGGTAACATATATTTCTACCAATTCCTGGCGATTTCCACATGAAAAAGCTTTTATCGACATCTAGAAAAACAGATACAATAAAAATAATTACTTCACTTAGGATAGATATGTTTATTTGTTAGTTATTATTATAACAGTCAAATAACACAAACTTATGTATACACGTATTTTTGTTGAATTCGCCTTTTGTAATTATTATTTTAAACAACGTAATATTAGTCTTTATCAACTATCCGTACGATCTGACAGCCTCAAACCCCGATATTTCAAGAACCGTTGGGAATTCGGGAAGATGGAAAACAATCATTTTTGCTTAAAATTAGTTATATACTTCAATACGAAGTATCTCGGATACCCTGTACCCTGTATGTATATAAATTATAGATTATATAGATTATATATTAGACTATGATTAGTAATGAGCAATATAATATTAAATATCAGCTCTCTCAAATCTCTATCAACTGACTTAAACAAGTTGCAGGTGAATACTTACATTTCATTCATATATTGTAATAGTTTAGCAAGTAATGAGTTTTTCTTACCTTTATTTGCTTAAGGTCTTCTTCGTCTTTTTCTCAAAAACTTCTTTATTCTTATTTGAGCATATATTTATAATTTGTCTTTGTTCAATTTTTTTAAAACAGTATGAAACTTTTACCATGAGCAGTCTTATCTCAGGGTTGGGTTCTGAGAAAGGCTGTTTAATATTACAAATTTTTTTTTACTAATCAATGACTTAGGTCAATTGATATTGAAAAAGCACTTGTATTTAAATTTACTTGACCAAAACTACTTTATTCATCAGAGAAGAATGATTTCAATTTAATTTTAATGTTATCATGTAACTGTAGTTTAAAGAAAATAAAATATATTTTTTGTGACTAGCTAACATTTGTTTTATTCATTAATTTTTTCAATGCAAAATTTATTATTACACTTCTGAGTCTGATATCAGAAGTAAACCTTATTCTAATCTACTCTATCATGCGCCAATTCTTATTTTAAATATTAAAAATAATAATCAAATAACGGATATTCCGTAATAAATTAAAAAAAAATACAGGTACGTTTATTTCTAGTTATTTGTGAGTTGGTACCTTAAGTAATCTGTCCTAGGCCAGTAAGCTTCGTATTCCACCAATGTTCCTCGGTTGAAATCTGTCTTATGTGTCCGTGCAGTGTACTTCTTCTCTGCTGGTCCGTACTTCCGATTCCCATTGGCGACTTGTGCTATTTCGGTTTATCCACAAGCACAAGCTTGGTTTATTTTCTATAACAGGATGGTATTTTGTGTACTCGCTAGCTGAGACTTACTTGTGCTTCTCTATTCCGGGAAATTCAATCAAATGGTGTAGGTGACTATTTTTCAAGCATACCGCATACCCTGCTATAGGTAGGTTTTTTCTTAATATTTTTCTCTTGACTAAAGTATTGACAATTTCTTTTTCTTCAAAATTTACAAATTCACCATTATTTATTTATTATTTTTTTCCTGCCTCTTTGGTAACACAACACTTTTCTTTTTCCTATTCGCTATGAGCGTTACGCATTGCGACATCTATCACCATGACCAAGAAAATAAAGGTAGGAAAAATTCATAGATTTCACAATATACTATACTGTCAAATTGATGGAAATACTGGATTTACCTGATATTTTGAAATGTAAATACAAAAACCAAAGTTGATGTCGTAATTGTCACCAAAGCTTCGTATCTACGCATGTTGCAAGTGACCCATTTTTAAGCCGCCGGACGTACCAGCGTTTCAGGAAGGGTCTACGACGGACTACTGGCGCCGGCGACCAGATGCGTACTAATATACCTACGACCGACTCCACACACAGGGACTCTCCAACGAACACTCACCCCGTCAACACGTCTTTTTGTTGCGATGCTGCGAGTGCCTCATAGTCTAAAGTCATGTCGGGGTCACCACTTGAGGATTACTTTCGCTGTACAGCAAGAATAAAACGCTCTCTCAACGATAATAATAAAGTAGTTTATTGAAAACTAAGTTGGATAGAGAAAGACTTGTTGAGGGGGTGAGTGTTCGTTGGAGAGTCCCTGTTTGTGGAGTCAGTCGTAGATATATGAGTAATGCTTAAAAATGGGTCTTATTATTGTCTTTGACATCTTGGTGATCTGTGGGCAGTAAAACTAGCGAATTTAGTGAATAAGTACCTCTAAAAGCAACCTATCTATTGGGTATTATTTTATGGCCTACATAAAATATTAAAATTTTACTAAATTATACAAGTCGGTTCGAAAGTTAGAACCGAAAAGGTGAATCGCTGGGTACCTCTTTGGGGCTCTGTATCTCCGCTAAGGGGCACTTTAGAATTTTTTTTATGACAAACTAGAGATATTTTGACCTCCTCTATACACCCCCGAGAGTATGCCATATACTTACCAGACACCCTGTATATTTTTTGCACCCAAAGTAGAAATTATAATAAAAATTGGGTTTGAGAAAGTTAGTCATGAGATACTGCTTCAACCGGCAATAATTCCAAAAGGAAAATTATTTATTAATAAAGTCAATGCAAATAAGAAGTGAAAATATAAAAACCTTTATTTATTTATTACTGTTATCCTTTTATGCTATTATAGGCGGCTGCAAATTCACTAAAGTACAGCAGACATGTACAATATCGTCAACGAAACCGAGGAATTTTGCTTAAAATTTGATATATCCGATCGTTGCATAATCATTTCTGTATGAATTCGTACCCTTGCTATATTGTACATACTTTCAGTCTCATCTTTTTTTTGTAAATTCTTCTTTTTTCTCTAAAAATGGCACAACAAATAACACTTTCTCATAAAGAGTGCGGCTGATTTGTGGAAATCCTTTTCCTGCTAAGATCATTTTCTAATAGAACTAATAACCCAGATTCAATAGTATGACTTGAAAACTACTTTTTCTGCCTAAAGCGATTACTGATTTAAAGCTAATAAAGCCTCCTGGTGTTATACCTACTAGAAGTTTGGCGGTAAAACCTTTTCTATAATGCGAATAAGTAAAACATGTTGGTCAACAGTTGATGGTTATTTCAATCTTGAATTCAGTGCAATCAATAATCACTCTAGTATCTCTATAGTCTGGATAAAAGCACTCTGGCATTGTTCCTGTAACAATATCTTTTTCAGGCCAAAGTACAGCTGTTCTCTTCGCTAATTTTTGTAAAGACAGAGAAAAATATTTTTGATACTGTAGTCCTATGTACATTACTACTGATCGCTGCAAAAGTTAATCCTAGCTTCATTTTCAATAAAAAACTCAATATTATGTTTTCAATTGCAGACAATTCTATCTTAATTTTCCGTTTTCTCTCACCGCTGCCATTTTATAGCTCCTAGCTACCCCTCCAATGGATAACTTACGGCGAATACACACTATGTTTTTTTTATTACTTATTCTTAATCCTAGTACTGCAAATTTTTACCAATCACAAGTTTAAATTTTGAATATAATCTATTATATGATGTTTTAATTACATTTTTGTTTGAAATCCTCTCTCTCTGATTGTTTTATATGTCATATTCTAAATTCAACTTTATTTTATGTACTATCTCAATTTCAAATGCCTCCTTCACTCCCATTGGTTGACTTCTGTTAAAACAGGTAGTATATTTGGTTTTACGTTCTCCCCAAACAAAGTTAATTTTGATATTTTTTAACCTGCCTTTCCCTTTAGTGTTTAGATTCCTACATTCATTTTATCACAATATATTCACAATCTAATCGCCTGTTGAGTTAATTATGGCTTAACCGAAAGCGAAAGTACTTGCATAAAATTTTATATAATGTTGACTAACTTACCTGAACAGTAATTTAGTAGTTCTGGATTACAGAAATCAGTTACACACTGTTTGCATATCCTCCTATAAGTTTGAAATTTATAGATTTCCTGCAGCCCATGCGTAACACAAAAATGTGGAATAATAAGAAAAATCCCCTGAAAAATATTTCCTAACCTCTCCATTGAAAGTGCTACAGATTGAATAACATATTCGGCTATTGGTCCTACAAGAAAAAAAAACAAAACAAAATGAATGTAACAATTATCATAATACACAATGTATCCTAATCTTGACAGTCTTGACACACTACCATTACGTACTGATATACGCTGTACATAATTTAAAAATTACTCAAAAATCATTTACAGTTGTTTTTCAACACAGGTGTAAATATTGAGTATACTATTTACAAAGCTTATACAATCAATTGGGTAAAGTAATCCTTTTTCATGAGACAGCTACAGAGGGCGAACGCCACCCACCGTTCCTTTTAAGACCTAAAATATCTACTCTTTGGTTTGTCAGAATAATGGCAGAACTCCTTAATGCGTGTCCGGTATAAGTTGAGGGATTCGGTAATTTTAACCACTGTGCAATTTCACTGGGCCAACTTCCTATGGTATTATTTCTACTCACTGCCTGGTTTGTTAGATTTCCATCTCGCATTGCCAAGAATAGGTGAGTTGACTTTGCCTGTTTTGGTCGTAGTGCTAGATACCTATTTTTTTTATAAAATTGCAAATAATGAACTGTCTCGTTTCTTTGATTTGTTACTGTAGACAAACGTTCGTGATGTATGCGTTTTAATGTTAAGGCTATCTCGAATTATACCATATGCTATAAACGCATAATATATGATGTGATTATTATTTTGTTCTGTTAACTTGTCATTTTTTTTAAATCAAAGAATAGTAATCAAATTGCAAAAAATTTCGCTTGAAAGGTATGCCGAAAAAACTTTTAACTACCGTTTTTTGATAAACCCTTTGGTTCAAAACTGTAGTTCATATAACAAACTGATTTTTTTTTTAAATCACCAATCTAAATAAATATACCTACCTGTCATTAAATTAATTGCTATCAAATTTATGTATCCTGATGTAGGATGTTGAAATAAGTTTGATAGTAAGTACGTAACGGGTAAGAATCCGAAGCCAAACACTATGATGAGTGTAAATAAATGACCTGAAATAGAAAAGAAATCTTAAAATTATGACTCTAATGATGACGATAATGACCTTGGTTTTGACTCAGAGGAGGTTAACCTTAAGGGTTAAATGGAGGTCAAATTAAGAATTTCAAAGATGTGTATTCGATCTTGGGCCTAGGGTGTCTGCAGGTCAAATCAACACATTTTATGGCAAACATTGATTCATTTTTATGGCAAATTCCATACAAACTACCATTGTCATGAATTAGAGTCTAATTGGGACTCTGACCTTGAGCCGTGGGCTCAAATTTAGGGGTAAGTAAGCATCAACTAATAGCAGTGATTAATTTAATTACCAGCATTATTTTCTTTAGTTGTAGTTTATTTTTAAGTATACGAAATTTGGAAAAAATCGCTTAGTTTAAAAAGACTTTTTTCAGAATATTCCGTTCATATATTAAATTATGATATAGTGTCAAATGAATTTGTGCCATAACTTTTTCGACTGAAACTACCCATTATTATTTAACCAACAATTTTCTAAGCCATTTAAACCAACAAATAATTCTAACCACTAGAAGGAGCTTTGTGTATTCTTATATGTGTTTTAGCAACACTATAGCAAACATCTAAACAGAGAACTACCTAATAAATAAAGATAGATAGTGTCAAATGTAAACAATGAGACACAACGGCAGTGGCGTACTGTCACATAAGTCACTAGTGAGTTATAAGTCATAACTTACTATGATTTATAAAACCCACTAGTGATTTATAGAAATCATAAAAAGACAAATGTTTGGTTTATTTTTCTAGTTTTTATTAGAAAACCAATTTGAAACAGTAATAAGTCAGCAAATAACCTAAAATGCTACAAACTCACAATCTACCTACTTATTAATATTAACATTAACATTTATGGTAAAGCCGTAATTTGATATTTGAAGGAGCACCATCAAAAGTAACAGAAACTATTTTGATACCTAATTCACTTAAAAATTCTAAACATTTTTTTAAAAAACTGACTATTTATAGCTACAACCATAAAAACAAGGGCTTCCGTAGCTTCTGGAATATTATCCCCATATACTTCAGTGCCGACATCAACATATCCAGTGAATCGTTTCCCATTCCAGTCAACACTTTGCATTATAGACATTTCGTCAAATACCAAATTGCCCAAAATTTCACTGTTTGTTTCTCTTACTTTCATTTTAACAGCAGCCAATGCTTCATTTGCAAATCCAGATGTTCCATCTATAGATCTGTACCACTTAGAAATTGTTTTTGTATGTGACAACGCCATGTTAAAACTTCTTCTTGCATAATTATAAGCATCTGTTGAATAAAAGCTTAACATTAAGGCAAACGACCTAAGTTCAGGTGAATACTTTTTACGAGATTGTCATTTTCTTGATCTTTGACAGAATTCACCTAACATTCCAGGTGCTGATTCCTAAAAATACATATTGTTTACAGACACAGAAAGAATAAGTATTTTTCAACTTACATGAATGATACATTAAACAGTTTCTGTTTCTATTTCTTTTTCAAAAATTTCAGAAGAGAATTAAGGCTACAAATTCTGGCTTTTAGACGACTCTTTGCCTGCTGCAGACTTCGGATGTTTATTGTTTGCATTTTTATTTTTTTCTTACAAATACTCTAATTTTCTCTTGCTCTTTTTGGACTATCCATGTCAGAAGTATTGCATTCTCCAAAATATCGTGAATAAGGCCTTTTCCTAAAAATTATGAACTATCTATTCAAGATGTATTTTATATAAACACTTACAACAGTGTTTATATAAAATAATAGGTAGAATTTTCTTGGTATTTTTTAAAATGTACTGAATAAAAAAAATTTTAGATAGGTAAGCAGATAGCAAAATTATAGGGTATTATGTATTACACGGTCGATAGCCGCACGGTTTAAGGCGTCAGTACTTAAATCGATGTGTCGATCTGCCCGGGTTTCTAATCCCGCGGCCGGTAGACCGTAGATTAGCTATGCTTGTACGGAGCATTGCCACCCTCTGTGCAGATATAGTAGGGTGGAAAAATGTTGGCTTGGGTCAATGTGAGAGATTGACACCTGTTGGCATTTGACCACCCCCCCAAAAAATGATGATTACCAGGTTTCCCTCATTCCTGCACTGAATGGTGGTTAGGGCCTACCAACATAAGTCGTTCCTGGGCGCAAATGCGGCCTGCCTAATAATAATATGCCGCCTCTTCTCCCGCACAAGTCTCCGACTTCTGAGCTAATTCTCGTAGTTAGAATGAGGAGTAGAGATATTATTATTATTATTATTATTATTATTATTATTATTATTAGTTGTAGATACTATACAAAGGATATATAATTTGTTAATTATATTTTTATAACTTACTTCACGTTTATAATTTTATTACGATTGGGTGAATCCATTCCTATTTCTGATGCAGTTAATGTTGATCTATGTTTTCGTGATGTGTCATCAAATTAAAAATATATTTCAGAAAGATCTGCAGCCTTATTTGTAGTAAATAACAAGCCTGATTGAGCACTCAATGTCGATGACGATGAACATGTGGATATATTTTCTGGTTTTTGTTGCGGCAAGTGCAGTGACTGTCCAGTAGGAACATCATTGATAAATATTTTCCTTATTAGAACTGTTTGATCTATAAAAATTAAATAAAAAGGTAAAGAGGTACTAGGTAAAGGCTTTTTACTTGTATATTTTAATCAATATAAAAGTTATTTTACCTGCTATAAGTAGAACCTATTATTGGAATAGCTGTCTCTAGCAAGTACTTTATACCTGATGGCTTTGTCAGAAAATCATTAATCACAAAATGATCAGAACAAACAAAAATGTTGTCGACAATATTGACATCACCTAGGGAGAGCTTCCACAAGTTTCTCCGTTCCAAATTCTTAGGAAATCTAAAAAATACAGGTATTACACATAACATACTTATAATATTACTGAAACAGGAAAAAATAAGTTGAACAATTAAAAAATATATCTTTTTAATAATTTAGATAATGATTTAGTCAGTATTTTAACACTGATAATTAAGTACTAAATGTAAAACACCCTTATGTAATTCCTCAAACGCCGCCCATGTTGCTTGTTTACTTACCTGTGAAAAGTCCGCTGCTCTCATTTTTTAAATAAAACTTTACAAATTACACACTTTCTAACCATGTCTTAGCACTAAATAAATGTCCATACATAAAAACTACACAGCAATAAGACGAAAATGCCACAGTAAACACAAATAAACTCAAATACGTTAATAGCGGCTACGCACTTTTCCTTTGACAGATGTCATGGACAATCATCGAAATGCGGACGTAGGCGGGAATATTAATTCGACCAATAGAAATTTGTATCTCCTGAATATCTGATTTGTTTATGTATATTCGCAAACAAATACATCCAAAGCTCCTTCTAGTGGTTACAATTCGTCGCCGTCATTAGGTGTTTATTTAATGTTGAATTAATTTTTTTATACCTAACTGTGAAGGGGTTTTCAGTCCTTCAATTTGCAAACAGGCAACGGTAACCAAAATAACTAAACAAATCAAAGTGAATGTTAAGAAATCCCATATTAATGTTGCTGACCAGAATACCAGCACATTTGCTCCAGAAATCATCTGTTGATGTTTGAACTTGGACATCCTTTCTCTTATTATAAAAATTACATAAATCGCAGATATGAATACCAGGGAAGCTGCTATAATGATTAATAATACCCTTGTGTTATATGCACCAGTGAGATGAAGCACCTGAAAATATATATATTTGTTCCTTATTAATTCCATTGCTTAACATATTTACGACTTATTGTAAATAAAATCATTTATAACTAATATTATCCGGGGAATTAGATCAAACATATACCTGTTTAAAAAATCGGGCCTACGTCGAATTTTATGGGCTTAAAATTAAGTAGAAAATACACAGATTAAAAACCTAAATTTGTGTATTTGTAGAGGTCGAGCATTATATTGTTTATAACAAAAGAAAAAAAAAATCGCTCTTTTTTAATTTTCGACAAGTACAGGCTTTTACGAAAGCTCGCAAAATTTTTTTTACATTGCAAAATTAGTGGTGAAAAAAAAATGTGCAAAATTTTCTGCATTAAATAAAAAGAACGAATTTGGCTGAAATTGTATGAAACTACAGAAGAAGTTAACTGTTGGGGTACTCAACAAATACCCGCAATCCGGACCCCCAATTTCAAAATGGCAGCCTATTGCAAAATTATAAAGTCGAAAATCTCGCTGCCTTTAACGAATGTTTACTTGGCCATTTCTTGGTCGAATCGGTTCAGAAAAAATTCAGTGTATAACGGAAGTCTTCTACTTTACAACAAGCCCAAGTTTTTTTACAAAATATTAATAGGCCAGTCATTATAGCTTTTTTTCCGGAAAAAAATACTATTAGAAGTTTCTCTGCGGAATATTGTTCAGAAACGTGTTATAAACAAAATATCAAAAAATCAACTCGAGACTAGTTGGGAAACTGTGTTAAAACAATGGTCAAAATTATGGAAAAGTGTTTTTTTGACTCGCGTAAAAAACTGTTATTCATAGAGAAAAAAAGGTTATATTAACATTTTTTCAGTCATTTTTAAAAAAATTAAATTTGAAAAACTAAATTCTCAGTAAATGCATATGTCAATACAACTATTTAGGTACAAAAACAACTAATGATCGAAACTCTACAACGCCTGTGAGCTTGGGAAAAATGAATTGAAAATAGCATCTTCTTAGATAATAAATTCCGCCAACGCCAAGCTAATGAAGCTTTTGGGCTGAAATTTTTATCACTTATTAAGGGTGTAAAAAGACTCAAAAATCCTGAATTACAAGTTTCTGCGATGAAAATTGCATTAATTATTAGCAATTGAAAAAAATGTCAATTTTCGACCATTTTTGAGTTTTTGTGCATAAACAAGTTATCAGAATTTAATCGGACTTTTTTCGTTTTATAGGCTTATTTAATACCTAACTTTTTTGTATAAACTTTTTCCCGCTATGAATAATAGTTTTTTTACGTGAGTCAAAAAAACACTTTTCCATAACTTTGACCACTGTTAAAACAAAGTTTCCCAATTAGCCTCGAGTTGATTTTTTGATATTTTATTTATAACAGGTTTCCGAACAATATTCCGCAGAGAAACTTCTAATAGTATTTTTTCCCGAAACAGGCTCTTTCATGTCTATAATGACTGGGCTATAAATAGAATAGCAGAATACCGTTTTTAAGAAAAAAATCGGATCGAGAGGCTATTTTTATTAATTCATGTTTTTTTAAGCACTATTTAATGCAAACACGTGCATATTTGTAATGTTGAAAACACACAGCAATAGTCAATACATGTGATAGAAGAAGAAAGCAAATAATTTCGGCTAGCCAAGACTCCTCGATATTATATATCAATTCGAATGGGCGGGGTTTCGATATTATTTCGATAGTAAAATTTTCAAGAGTACCGATCGAAATAATATCGATATATTATTTCGATCTCGATTGGAATGTTTTGGCGTTAAATTTAAAAAATGAAACAAATTTCGTAAAAGCAGATTCTTTTAATTTGCCGAAAATAGATTTGTTAATGGTTGTTGATTTTCTAAATAAAAACCATGACTTTATCAGTGCTGAGATGAAAGGAATGAAAATTCAAAGGTACGTTTCAATAACGTGTAAAACTTCTATAAAGTACGTTTGTAGCGAAAGTTTTGATGTTTTTGTACAATAAGAATGAGGATTTTGCGTTTAATTGGACGAAACCGTTTTTGTCACAGGTTTCATAGATTTCAAATGCAAAACTCTTATTACTATTTTTATTCCCATGGAAAATACATAAAATCTACCTAATATCTTATTAATATATTAATAATATATTTAATATTTATTATGTATTTTTATATAAATACCTGGTACCTATAGGTATTTGTATAATATTCACAAAAAAATCAATAATAAATCATTTTTCAAATAAAAGTTATTAAAAAGAAAACAAATCAAAGTAGAGACTAATAGACTATTAATTATTATTATTTTATTCGATGTCTTCACATTTGTGCTCTTCCATATTGCTAACAAAATTCGGTATCTTAATGTACTCAATCTAAACTTAACAGGCAACTAAAACCCGACTACCCGACTGACTGACAACACACGCAAGCATGCGGCATCGGTTTCCTATGCGGTGACGTCACACCCGCCGATTCAGCGGATACTCAGTGCCAGTTTATGATCTTTTTTGGATGACTTGTAGGCGATATAAAATTCAAATTTTTTGCAGATAACCTTAAAATTGCAATATCTTTCCGTTAAGCAAGGAAAAAAAAATTGTTGAATGAGCCCATTGCTATGCCCTTTCCAACATCTAGTATAAAGTTCCCATAGTAACTGATTCTTTAGTAAATATCTAGACATACCAACATTTTAGTCAATTGTTTATAAAAATTAGTCTCGTTAAACACTTATACTCTGTTTGGAAATGAAAGAGAGTAATAAAACCCCGAGATAAGAACCGGCCATGGGCGTGCTAATATTTCGTTTCAGGTAATTATCAGGTAACACTAATGCTAACAGGTAATGGATGTACATTAGTATATTTTACTGGATACATCATAGGGCAGGAGCCAGTGTATTGTGACAGATCAATCCAGTCTTAGAGCTGAATATACGAAGACGTGCTAGTGCAGTAGAGTAAAATTATTTTAAAAAAGAAATACCAACACTAAACAAAATTTTAAGTGAACTTTCAGAGGACAACGATTTGCCAAAAATCAGTAAAGCAAATTATGGGCCGTCTTACGAGAGTTGAATTTTTGCTGGGAAAAGCAGAACAGGAGGTCAGTTCTTATCGATAAAGATGAAATTATTTGTTGGCGAAGATCCTACTTAAGATCAATTAGAAAATTCCGTGACGAAGGGAGGAATATTTATTATCTAGACGAAACTTGGGTCAACGAGGGATAGATATACTGTAATAAAAGTATGGCAAGGTAAAAATGTAAAAAGTTTTCGACAAGCAATTTTGGATGGACTTTCAACAGGGTTCAAGGCACCTTCAGGTAAAGGGCGAAGATTAATAGTGACCCATATAGGTAGTGCCAGTGGTTTTGTAGATGGCGGTTTAGTTTTATTTGAATCTAAAAATACAGGTGACTATCACGAAGACATGAACGCAGATGATTTCGAAGAGTATTTTACACAGATGTTGGATCTTATTCCTCCGGGGTCTGTAATTGTCATCGCTAATGCCAGTTACCATTCACGGCAGACCGAGCGGACGCTTACGACTGCTTGGAGGAAAGCCGATATAATTCATTGGTTATCCGGAAAAAACATTTCTTTTGAAACAAATATGGTGAAAAAGGAACTTTTGACACTTGTCAATCTTAATAAAGATCAGAAAAAATATGTTATCGATGAAATAGCAACAAATCGCCAAATAACGGTACTACGGTTACCACCTTATCACTGTGAACTTAACCCAATCGAATTAGTCTGGGCGCAGGTAAAAGGAGATGTAGCGCGAAATAACACGACGTTTAAATTAAGTGACGTGAAAATTTTGTTAAAAAATTCCTTGGAACGAGTAACTGCAGATAACTGGCAAGGTGTATACATCATGTACAAAAAGAAGAGGAGAAAATGTGGGAACTCGATAATTTAATTGAGGTTACTGTGGAACCTATCGTTATCAATCTAGGAGACGAAGATAATTCATCAGAATATTCAGAGGATGAATTTTAATATACCTACTTTTTTATTTTCTTTATTGTACATTTATACAACACTACATTTACTCACCATAATTTGAATTTTCAAAATACATATATTTTTGTGTGGAATAAAAGTCTATTCATTAAATTTAAATAAATATTTTGATAATAATATTGAATAATTTTATTTGAATTACTAAAAACCCTCTTAACCCGGTTATGATGCTTAAAGTAGCCTCATGTTTTGAAATGCTGTTTTTAAATTGTTTACTTATAAGAGAAATGGACCGAGAAATTGAAGCGGATTGTCGGGGATTAAATTTTAGCTACCTGCTACAATTTAGTACAACCCGGTCACAAAAAGCTTTTTTTAAAAGTACACCTCATCTATACCGATAATACATAATATAAAAATATTGAATATAAGCACCAGTACTACATTTATTTAAGATTTGCATACATAATGAGCTTTTATTACTCTCTTTCATTTCTAAACAGACTATAGGTCATTCCTGGGGTTATAAAATATTATAATTATAAAAGTATTGGCTTTATTATGTAAGTCTTACTTTTTTATGGAGGTCGTAAGGTATCGGATGATTTATGAACTGTATTGAACAATCTTTACAATCCAATGCTTTCTTGAATGCAGCGTTTAACACAAGTGCCAATGAGATGGCAGCAGAATGATAGGCATCATTGAACCAAGCAGTTATGTGGTCTTTATTTCCTTCCTTGTCAAAAGTAGCTGCCACAATGTAGTTTGCCCGAACTTCAAAAGGGTAATCCTTGATCTAAAAAGTTTTATATGTTGTACCATATATGATATTGACATTAGAAATATTTTCAACTTTTTACGTGGAAAAGAGTTACCAAAAATGTAGGTCCAACCATTAACCACATATTGTTCCGGCGAAATTAATAGGATTTTCCTTACGCCACTTTTCATTTGTTTTTTGAAATACGGGTTGTAAAAAATTAGAATTTAAAGAATGATTTTTATCAAAAAATTCCGTTGTTTCCAAGACATTCAGCTGATAATTTGTTAACTTAAACTGGATGAACATTTTCCATACGCTTTGTTTTAAACTTTTTGGTATTTTTGTGTATTCAATTTTTAACTACTTTTCGAATTACTAACTGATGTTCTTTAGCGAAAGGAGACATTGTAAAACATTACACAAAGGTTCACATTGACTAAACAATTACAATCAACATGACAGCAGTAACAAATCAGCATGCTCAATGCTTTCTTTACATTTTGATTTCAACGATTCAACTTTATAATTTCAGGTTTGATTTTTAAATCTATTTGTACCTTTGGTGTGAAATTTCTGGATATAATTTAAGCATATTATAAATATACTAAGACCCTTGTAAAAAACAAAACTGATTTTAGAGGTTGCTTTATAGATACTTATAACACAAACACTACAATTGTTAAAGCTGTTTTACATTGACAATTTATTGATCAATTAATTCATAAAGTCGCTTCATCAAGAAATTGGACAAGTGTAATGCACCAAATCTGCTGTCAAATAACTTCATGAATTTATTCATCAAGTTCTTGATGAATTAGAGCATGTTCTAATTTTCGTCAATTTCTTCGTGAAGTTCGGAAGTACCAACCCAACAGATTTCTAGTCTCAAATCAGTAATAAGGTTATGTTATTGGAATATGTAAATAATTGTGTGGCGTCGTGCTAGTTTCGCATTGTTTTTACTGATTTCTTACTTACAAAAAATAATATTTATATAATATATGTCAGAACGGTACCGCTGTTGTATCACTACAATTATGAGTGGAAAGGTGACATTTTTGAAATTTGTTTGCTTCTTTGACTCATTGTTAGAACTGATTCATACGTCAAAAAACTTAAAGTCTGTAGCAGTGTAAAACCACACTGATTACCCATAAGTTCGTGAATTAATTCATGAAGAACTTCATCAATTTATTCATGAATAAATTGTCAATGTAAAACAACTATAACAAATGTACTAGTTATGAAATATTTGCTTGCAACTAAAGGGTGTCCCATTATTCAAGCAATAAATTTTGATAGAAAACATAAAGGTTTTTAATTAAAAATTGTAATTTTTTTATTGGTTCATAACGTATACAGATATGGAATATAATATCAGGTAAATGGCCTATACGGCCTTGCTGGCACATACGCACTCTTTTGACGAAATTTCCCTTGACTGATTTGCATAAATGCGGCTGAATTTTTGGTAGTGGACTTGTTGGCATAAACCTTAGACTTCAAGAAATCCAAAGAAAAAAGTCAAAGGGCGTTAAATTGCATGATCTGGGTGGCCAATTCTGATCACCGAAACGGGAAATTACACGACCAGAAAATGACTCCTGCAGTAATGGAATTGTTCGTCGGGTAGTAGGGCATGTAGCACTGTCTTATTGAAACCACATATCGTCTAGATCCATATCTTGCAAAAAACTGAATTATGTCGCGATAGCGAGCACCATTTACTGTTATCACTTGACCAGCCGCATTTTTAGAGAATGGTCAGATAATGCCTCCAGCTCAAAATCCGCATCAAACAGTGACACGTTGTGGATGCATTTGTTTCTCAATAAATCACTCGTGTATTTCCTGAACCCCAAATACGACAATTTTGTCTATTAACGAAGCTATCAAGATGAGCCACATCGCTGAAAATGATTTTGTTAGAACAAATAACTAGGTATCCACTTGTTGTTCCATAATCTATTCAACGAACTCTCTTTGCTGTGTGTGATTAGTAGGCTTCAGTTCTCGAGTCAATTGAACTTTGTAAGCATGAAGATGAAAATCTTTCGGGAAAATACGCTGTAGAGCTTCTCGAAATGTGCAATTCTTGACCACGGCACCGAATTGATGCCGAACAATGAAAACAGGATTTTCGTGTAGAGCTCCACTTTTAATAACAGCTGTCAAGCTGTCCTTTTTCAGAACAGGAAAATTCAAATCTTGCGTGAATTTTGTGACCCGATACAGATTGTTCTGAATTGGGTAACAATACAAAATTTTGACTGGTTTGATTACGTACAAGTTTTTTGAGTATGGGTCTTTCGCACCTTCACTTTCACTTCTTAAAATTAAATACAACTACTATTGTTATACAATTCTTATAACAATTATTTTTATTTGTTTTTTTTTTCTTAGATTTTTTAGATTTCCTTCAATGAAGTCTTTAATGGAGTTGGTTATCTAGTAATGTGCCAATTTAATATTTCTGAAATGAAAATGATGCTATGCTATATGCTATGTTGCAAATTTTTAGAAAATTCGGATGGCGAAGATCAGTACATCATTTTTGTTGAAAATTTTTGTTGATGTTCTATGTTCCAATACAGTACATTCACTATACTACACTTTTATTATAAAACTTACCAGATCCAAAACTTTTTTCGATATTTTTTTTGTATTCTTATAGCTATAACTGTTGCTCTTCAAATAATCCAAATACGTTTCTAGATATATGGAATTTGATAAATCTTCCACCAATACTACCGGATTCCTAAATGCTCTTAAATCCAAATGAGCTGGTGATAATGATCCAGCGTCTTCTTTTCCAATGTACATGGCAGGTAATATGAATACAATTGCAATGATTATCTGGGTCAGGAGCAGGCGCCAAGACCGACATGTGGTCAGGTACCTCTTCATGAACATGGCTTGGAACTGGTTGCCCACGAGGTTAAAACCGCCAGTAAAATGAGGACGCGTTTGAGTGATCACTGAAATAGAAAAATAATATACTTCCAGTAAATATTGAAATCTTTTTTAACAAACGGCAGTCCTATCTCGTACCGTTTTTCGTGTATAGATTTATATTTTTTATTTTCGTCATATTTGAATTTGTTCAATTCCGTAGATTCGGGTCCGAGATAGTAATATTTATCAATGACATACAATGGTTAAGGAAATGTGTTGATTATAGTACTAAAGGGTTCTTTTATAGTCTTAGTAACATCAATAATACAAAAATTATTTTTTTCCTCAGGCTTCAGGAGAGTATCCCTCCGATGGATGGGCCAAAACCAAGTCCATCAGAAGTTAATTGTTGGTTTAAAAAAGATCGTGTTATATTGCATGTATGAATGACTCCTTTCTGCGCAATGGTGTCAATATTCTGATCTAAATTGATTTAAGAGAAAAAATTAGTAGGTATCTGTGAATTCTGCTTCACAGTTTGAGCATAGTGAAGAAGTCCTTTGACCTCTTAGGAGATGTACTGATATCAGGTGAGTATGTCCTACTCTTCAGCGTTGATTAACTGGTTGTTCTCTTCTAGTTAATTTTAATGGAGATTGCCATTTTTGTAACATTGGGATGGATCTTAAGGTAAGTAGTTCCTCCATCGCTACACATATTTTGCCACTTCTGATTTCAGCATTCACATCTTTGTCTCAGATTAGAATTCCAAGATCTGTTTCGTTTTTGTTTGCTGCTGTCTGCTTTTTCATTTCGTGGAATTCCCACATGGGTTAGTGTAAAAATGAATGTGCCTCCTTATTTGAATGTGTCAATGATGGTAGTAGTAGTGTGATCTACGTGTTATACGAATGGGTAGTCTTCCAGTACGAGAGCCCGATTTTCGGGGTCGCCAAAAATAACGTCAAACTGTAGTCTCAACTCTCTGCTGAAGACTATGCTAATTGGTGTTCCTCCAGTAGTTTCATAGACTGCTGGTAGACAGGTCTATATAAAAAGAGTTTGATGTTCGTTAACGGTGATTCTTCAGGGTCGAACTAAATCTCTTCACGATGCCGTTTGTGTACGGATGGAGAGATGTTAAGAACGGTCTGAAAGTCTTCACTAAGTTTGTTTGTATCCTCTAAAACTAATAATCCTCAAAATCCCGTTTCTGCCGCCAATTTCTATCAAAAACTGTTTTTATACAACAGCAAATAAATTTATTAGGATGTGATATAAACCAGTCTTAAACTGCCAAACCTATAAAAAAAATCACTTACGGTATTGAAAACGGAGAAAAAAATGGTGTTATAAAGCCAAATCTTTGAATGAACTCCTTTTAGTCTATAAAACCTATTTTTGGTGTAACTGATTATTTGATTAATTTTTAAATTTTCTCACAACAAGCAAAATGCACAAACAGGAAGAAAACTCTTTATTACTATTAAAGCTAGATTGTTTAATACGTTATTAATAGGTAATAATAGCTGAAAGATTAAAACCTTTGAAAGAGAGAAATTGAGATAAAAAAATTTGCTTACATCTTCGATCTTTGTTCAGATTCTGTCTACTACTGTCTGATCTTATTACTGCTTCCTTTCCAACCCTAAAATATCAACTATTATTGAATTCACTCCTTGTAACATTATTTTCGAAAATATGTTCCATTTATAAAGAAGAAATATTAATTTTCTGATACAATGGATATAATTTATTCATGAAGAATGATAAAGTTAATTTGTACTCTCCTTACAAGTATCCTGAATTGAAAACTCTATATAATTATCGTCTTCGAAATACTCACTTCATGAATACGTCCTCCATTGTAGTCAAGGATATACCATAACCCAGGATTCCCAATCTTTTTGAATTATTTTCCAAATCTTTTAGCATGGATTCGAATTTGGAACTGTAGTCTTGCTCTAAAATATATGATAGTTCGGAACCTGCGTTGCTTCGAACCTACAAGAAAACAACTAAATATGTACCATCTACGAAAGGGAGAAGAAGGAGCACAAGAGGCTTTCAAAATTCTGGACAAAGAAGGGGATATTTTGAGACTTGTAGAAGGTACTACGTATACAAATTTAGTTATCTACATTTTTAGTTTTGTTCTGAAGGCAACAAATCAATAAATAAAGAATACCTCTATGTTCGGTACATATTTCCCCAACAATGCTGTAACTTGGGCTGGATCGCAATCCCGAGATTTGTCTATGATGAGGCTGTAGCCCGCTCCAAATTTCTTTTTCAGGAAAAAACTGGATCCGCAACATTGTAATTTTCCTGCCGCCATAATGGCTATCCTATCACCCAAGAGATCTGCCTCGTCCATAAAATGAGTGGTCAGTAACATTGTGCGTCCTAAAATAAACAGGTTTTTTTTACTAGATCCTACATATTACAACGTAAAAATGTAATTTAATAATGAAATTATAGCATAAAATCACGTGCTCATGAAAGTATATTATGGTTGTTGTACAACTCGCCCAAATAGCATGAAAACAACGAAATTGTTATATTGCTGGTCCTTTATTAGCTAGTATGTGTGTTTTGTATGTAGTCTCTTAATTGTTGACAAGGGGTAGAATATGCTCTGGTCCCACTTACCATGTTACGCGAGCACTAATTTTGAGAATTCTAATATTAAAATTTTTATATATCTTTGATAAACTTTCCCATTCTAAAGACTAGAAATTCTTTGGTACTCGTCCCGTTTTTATTGTGTGCAATAGTTGCCTAAGAAATATTATAGACATCAATAAGGGGACCTCCCTTGGAAAACTTAACAGCACTTTGTTAAATGAAAGAGATTTAAAGTTGCCAACAGTTAAAACTCCAGTCTAGAATATTGGAGATCTATATTTGTTATTAAACATGTGTTAATCAATAACGTTAAAATCAATACAAATAATTTAAAAAGATGTAGTCAAAAAACATTGTCAATAAATATCATCCCAGTTTCAAGGAAGATGATGAGATTAAAGAATTGAGAGCTAGAATCAATATCGATACTAGAATCACAAACCGGCTTAATAAGTGTTTTTAATTTAGATTGAATCTAGATTGTATTATTTCAAATACTTGTAGAAGGATATCACGTATACGAGTACGTCCGATATTCAAAAATCGAGACACATATGACATTTACAATATAAAATTTGACAAAAGCTTTTGAAACTGTTTGTATAACCATGTGAGAAATACTATCAGTCCTTGTCAATTTGACTATGTGAGAAGTAAATTTATAACCATTAATTTATTTTTTCTCGCTTTGCCTTATGCAAGTATGCATATGAACGAAAAACTTACCCTCTTTTTCACTCAACAATAGATTCCACACAACTCTCCTAGCTGAAGGATCCATACCAGCCGTGGGTTCGTCCAACATCAATACCTTTGAGTTGCCACAAAGTGCTACTCCGATGCACAACTTGCGCTTCATCCCACCTGACAGAGATGAAACTCGGGCTTTTCTCTAAAACGTGAAATCTCACTTTTAAAGTTGATGTGTCGTTCTAAACAAATCTGTTACCTTAGGTTCCAACTCCAATCGACTAATGTACTTGTTGATTTCCGCTTTAATTTCATCTTTACTAAGGCCCTTCAGTTTACTAAAGAAGTACAAATGTTCCTCTACAGTCAATTCGTCAAAGACAACGTTGTGCTGTGGACAAAGACCCAGACTTTGTCTTACGCCATCTATTTCTGTTCGGATATCGAACCCATTGACTTTTGCAGTGCCGCTAGTGGGCGTTATCATGCCGCTTAACATAGACATGGTGGTCGTTTTGCCAGCACCGTTGTGTCCCAGCAAGACTGTTATTTGATTCTCGTACATATTTAAAAATAAATCTTCAACGGCTGCCTTCTTACGAAACACCTTTCTGAGGTTTCTGATTTGTATTCCGACTGCCAAGTTTTGTGGTTCAGATTCGAAAAATTCTCCGGTGTTGGCACGGTTTCCAACTAAGCTCACATCTGAATCCTCTAAAAAGTTATTATCACTTGAAGTCGGTTCTTTAAAATATTAAATTTTTCGGATGAGATGAACTCACCATTATCTTCAAAATCAATTTTAATTTAAATTATGTGAAATAAGACAACTAGGTCACATTTAATATACTTTAAATAATGTATTTAAAAAACCAAATCATTTTTAAACATTTTCTTAAATTTTTACTACCTACAAGATGAAGTTATATATAGTGTGATTTTAAAAGTTGAGACATCAATTTGAATAGGTTATGTTTTGGGCGGTTATAAATTCAATGTTCCTTGTTGGTGAAACGATTTTCTATTGTTTTAATCAACTTCCAGCTGATGGCGGCGTTGAATCTGCTGTGTGTCGGTAAAGGTCGTAATATGTATATACTTACGTTTGTGAAGGTGCCAATAACTACACGTACACAAGAAATACCATGGCTTGGGCACCCCGTACTCCCCAGGAAAAACTGCCTCCACATATATGGCAATAAACATATAAATGACTGTATCAACAGTGAACATTATCATTATCAGTCCCAGTGATAACGATTCAGATGGTCTGTACGGCGGAAATACTGTCGCCCAATGAATACCTGAAACCATCTCTATGTAACAGTGCTTTCACCGAATTTGCCGTTATGGAACACTTTTGACTTTTACTTAATTCTACTGCCAGAAAATATTTTTTCGTGGTGAAATTTGAACAGCATGTATTTCGGAAACTGTTTCAATAACTTTCGCAAGAATTTCACTGTAGAGTTAAATGTTTGTCCCCGAGAAATCATCATTACCTTTACAATTTTCCATTCTTTTGGCACGTTATTCAATTTTTTGTCCTTATGAAAACCTTAAAAGGGCTCTGTTCGTTCAGCATAAAATTCATTACGGGGTAAAATGGGAAGAAAATTATGATGATTTCACGGAATTGTAAATTTGAAACAAATATTTTAGTTCATGGCGAAAGTCTCTGTAAAAAGTGGCCATAATGTTTCATAGATTTCAAGAGTTTGTGGAAATAAAAAAATATTTCTAATTGTGTAGCTAATGGTCATAATCTAATATCATTAACTGACTTATCTTTATTAAAATTCAATATCATATATCATCATTAAAATTAATTAAAAATTAAACAAAATCATTTGAGGCCCTTATCTTAGAGATAAAAGGCGATAGACTGTTGATCCATAGAAAATGTAGTATTATTCTTTGATATTCTATCGCCCCTTAATTTGTACAATAATTTCCGATTTTTTTTCCACATTTTTATATCGACGAAAATTTCGGATTATATTCGATTTGCTTTCAAAAGCATTACTGAGATGTATGAAAAATTATGTCTATATTTTTTCTACTCTTTTATGTAACACAAATTATAAAAACCAATGATAAAATTTGTTACTTTTATCACATATTAATTAACTTTTGAATTAACACTAAAATTCTGATAATGTATTTTTTTAATCATATTTTCGATTCATCATTTTCATCATTTTGAAAGCAAGAACAGTTAGAGCTAATATTTTCGGACTTCCCATTAAATTTAATGTTATAAAGCTTCTTACAGTAGTCTTACAAAATTAGAAAACCAATTTATGGAATAAGAATGATTTATTGGCCACTCACTTTTTCATTTATTAAATTTCAGTATTAACAATTGTAATAATTTTTTCCTTACAGGTGTTAGTTTTCTTGAAAACTGTGGACTTAGGACTATTAACAAAAACTCCAAATACTATTTCATGCTTTAGTAACGATGCAGATTACTTGATTTGTTTGACTAGAACGATGTTCTAAAAGATACAAAAAGTTCTTTTTTAATTAAAACCAACTATTCACAATAAGACCGAGTAAAATGACCTCCATATTTTATTTAGCCGACAGTCTTGGGGAAATAAACCGATATTTAGATCAAGATACAAACCACAATTTTGTTTTCATAAACTATATGTTTAAGCCTGACTTACCTCCTCCAATTCTTGCGTAAAATAGTACAATATCTATTGCAAAACCAAATGCACTTAGGGGAAATAAACTGATTAACAGTTTAGGTAGTAAAGGTAGGTGTTTAGATTTTGTCATAGTAATTATTATGTAGGGTACGAAGGAAGCTAGCAAAATTAGTTCACCTACGACTGTAGCAGTGTTAGCTAGAAAGAAAAGACACCTTAGAATAGAATTTTGTTTTTGAATTCATATCTTACCTTTACTAAATATGACGCTGATGGCGAAACATAATGTTATACATGAGGAAAGAAAAAATATGTACAATAATAGTAATAGAATTATATTTGAGTTCTGGAAAATTGAGGTATCAGAGAACCACCTTCTTGTCAGTATTAATATCACTAATATCGCTATCAAGAGAAGACATATGAAACATTTTACATACCAAGCAGCCCAATGTAGCCAATTGGGTAGGCCCATTATTTTCATTGATTCCTAGAAAATATTAACGTTCAATTAATACAAACACTTATTAATCATAATGGTAGTTTTAAATGAAACACATTTTCAGTAATAACATCACAAGAGGATAAGAATATCGCATGAGAACCGACACAGAGCAGGCGCATATAAGGGAACCCAAAATATGGTGATTTAACGCAACTTACCTTTATACTAAGATGCACCCCTGAGAAGTTATAGGTTTTAAAAGTGGGGTTTCAAATTTAAAAAAAAAATCAATGTCTCAGTGATACTTTTGAATTTTCGATGATTTTAAATAATACAGCCACAATATGTATTATTAGTTATATGTGTTTTTGTCGAAAACGGCAGTTTTTTTGAAAACTAACAAGAGTAAGAAAAGTTTTAGTGTTAAATCCTCCATAAAATTAAGTAATACTATTTTTAAGTCCGCCAATGGGTTAAAAAATTCTGTCATATTTTAATGGTGCATCATCCCTTATGCGAAACACCCTGTATTTTGAAACATACATAATATTCTAATATTCGCTCTCGCAACTTTTACTTTATTCTAAACTAATTCAAACAAATTAAAATATTTGTTCTTCTAATAATCTTATCAAATGAAGTCAAATAATGTTCTTCAGTACCAAGAATGTAGGTATGAAAAAAGATACCTAATCCACAAGATAAGAATTCTAACTACTGATATTGTGGGAAACAATTACTCGATGGGATAATTATACAAAAAAAAAACTAAAATTGATACATCTAAATATAGTTGATATTATCAGTTGATATTAATTGCTTATTATCATTATCATTATCGTTATCGTTGTCATTGACGATGTCCTTGTCATTATCATTATCATTACTTCTAGTAATATTATAATATAGTACGCGTCTAAAGTATGGATTAAATTTAGTAAAAATGAAACAAATTTTTTTGGGGAAAAATCCTCGAACAAGTCGATTTTTAATTTAAAAAATACATATTTTAGCATAAAAGGCGATTTTCAACCATCATTTGTTTTCGAGTAATAACGTCATCGACATTTTTTTTAAATAGCAACCCCCTACATAGGAAAGTTTTCGAGTAAATGACGATTGAATGTTAGAAAACCCAAATCAATTAAAATAAAGCAAAAACGTTATCAAATTTAGTTTTTCGAAATGCCTGAAGTTTTTTATGGATCATGTAGGTGTAAATCTTTACGAAGTGTCACTTTCTAAGTATTGTAAGCGATATAAAAATTATTGTTGAATTTAAAGTATTATGGCATATTTAACTATCACACAAAGAATTGAAATTTTAATTCTTATCGGATGCGGGGATAAGCCTAGAACGCAGCAGGAAGTTTGCGATTTATTTAATGAAAAACATCCAGATCGCCGTATAAGCCAATCAACAGTCAGTAAGATATAATCTAAATTTAGATAAACTGGCAATGTTGTAGATATTCCAAAACCTGGACGTCCAAGCGTTAGTGAAGATCACAGAACATTTTGATAAGTATGGTAGATAATCCTCATAATACGAATTGGTTGCATTAAACAATGAAATTAGTCAGACCACAGTGCTAGGTATCCTTAGGAAGGAAAAATATCATCCCTAGAAAATTCAACTTGTGCAGGAACTCAATGAAGACGATCCCGCCCGCCGCTTACACTTTTGTGAAATTATGATGGATTTATGTCAAGTAAATAGAGATTTACACCGGCAAATAGTTTTTTCAGACGAGGCCACGTTTTGTCTCAATGGTACAGTGAACCGTCAAACTTGCAGGTATTAGAGTCGGGAAAACCCTCATTGGATGACAGAGACACATACCCAACACCCGCAGAAATCAAATGTGTGGACTGGAATAGTTGACAACAGAATAGTAGGGCCTTTCTTCATTGAAGCAACCGTTACAGGAAAAAGATATTTAGAGTTTTTACAAAATGACCTTGTTCCAGAGCTTGCAGTAATTTTTCCTTACGACAATGACCCTGATATTCCTGATGACACCATATGGTTTCAGCAAGACGGTGCACCTCCGCACTATGCGCGCCCTGTTCGAGATTTTATTGTTATTTTTTTAATGAATAAAATTTACCTTTTCTAACATTCAATCGTCATTTACTCGAAAACTTTCCTATGTAAGATGGCAACATTTTAATACTGTCGGATCGACAATGAAACGATCTTTCAGAATCAAAAAAAAAATAGGGGGTTGCTATTTAAAAAAAAATTTGATGACGTCATTACTGGAAAACAAATGACGGTTGAAAATCGCCTTTTATACTAAAATATGTATTTTTTAAATTAAAAATCGACCTGTTCGAGGATTTTTCCCAAAAAAAATTGTTTCGATTTTACTGAATTTATTCCATACTTTAGGCGCGTATTGTATAATGTAACTTATTTACTTACTTACTTTAAGTTGTTTTTCTTTTTCGAGGGTAATTGATTTAATTATATTAGTAAAGGGTTGCACAAAACACAGCACCAATATGAAGGCTATAACGTTTGATAAATAAAATCCTATATTATCCTCTACAAAATCTGGATGCGGATACCGCCTCATGCTTATTAACGGAAATTTATTTTTGCTCAAAAGTTCTTTGGGATCAGTTTTTTCCTTAGCGGATATTATGGCGATTGCAAGAAAGTGCTGAATGGCCAAAAATCCCTCGTCATGGTAGTCTGAAAATATATATCAGATGAAAGTAAATCAGAATGTTGAAAAATGTGAAAGAAAAATTTAAAGATTTACAGTAGGTACATATCAAACTAAGAAACAAGTAAAAAAACTTTTTTTACGGGGTGTAGCTTCCTGATATAAAAGATATTCAGTTCATTAAATGATTCGTTTAGTTGTAAATTATAGGGTGTTAGTCTTTTTTTAAACGACCTTTCATTATACAGAGTGTTCCTTTTTTTAACGAATTAACTTTAACAGTTGATAGAGGGCTTCATTTTGAACAAAAAAATTTACGAGATACATATTTTGAATATATTTAGGATAAAAGAGCATATACAGGGAGGTCGCGACGTAATGGGCCAAAATTCATGGGTAGATTCCCCAAGTAAAAATATTGCGATTTAGCCGAACTTACCTTAGTCCAAAAGTTGATAGTTAAAGTGTTAAATGTAAAATATTATTTCAGTTTTTTTTTTAATTTATTCCTTAACAAATCCAAATATCCTCACAAAATTTTGGGGATTGGAGTTCGTTGAGTAGAGGAATTGAAATCTGTTCACATTTTGGTTAAACTTCATAGAGGGCGCTAGCTGCAGTAGATTGAATGTGTTAAAAACGACATAACTTTTTGTGCTTTAAGGTATCTCATCTTTGGTTACAAATTTTTATTTTCCAACTATTTTTACACAAAAAAGGTAGACTTTCTGAAAGTAGCTGTCTCACACCGTTTCCGAGATATTTGGCTTTGAAACTTCCAATGCTAATAGTTGAAATAATTTAAATAATTTAGAAATGTCAAAAACAAGGGTTTATTTAGAATTAAAAATTGTAATGAGCAGTAAAATAGTAAACATTAGTAAAAAAATATGCCTTTTTGACAATAATTGCTTAATATATCCACCTCTAACTTCAATACATTTATCAACACGTTTATTAAAAGATTGTCTTGCTACTAAAGTTCTTCTCAAGTGTTTATAGTTTCTTCATAAACAACTGATTTCATTTAACTCCAAAAACGAAAACCTCGGCATTCTATCTTACATTTATGTATACGAGTATACAATTTAATTTGTAAACTAAGATGTAATTTTAATAAGATACGAATAAGACTTAAAAGAAATTAGCACACAAATGACAATTATTTGATTTTCGTCCAAATTCTACTTAAGAAACTTTACCGCTAAATTAATAATACCTGTAGGTACTTAATTGTTATTTAATGCAACAGCATTGGAAGTTTCAAAGCCAAATATCTCGAAAATCGGTTCTTCTTGTCCGACGTAGAGAAACGAATCAGCGCTCATTTTTTTCCTTAACTGTTGTACTTTCATTGTAAAAAAGAGTGATAACGATTTTGTTCATTTCAAGTGTCCAAAAATGACTGAAAAGAGTAAAGAATGTTTGGTCGCGTTTTTCTTCAATACCTTTTTCGATTTTCATTTCTCGATAATGTCTATTACAGGAATCGATTGCTGGAATTTTTACGCGAATTTAAAAAAAACGTTGCTCTATGACCTTCTGGAGCCCAGATAATTTTTTTTTCAAAAAATTCATCCATTCTTACAGATATTGAAGTTGAAGACTTATATTTTCAATAAAAAAATACTGTGGTTCATTTTAGCTACTTCTGCATTTTTAATTGTGCGTCAAACCCAATCATTCGAGCGCGAGCGCGACGCGAGCCAACTGTAGCGGGCGTCGGAGTGGGGTTAACGCTACTCGGCCGCTCCGAAAACTGAATTTGCGCGATCAAAGGCGCTCTTACTTTCAAAATCTTCATTATCTCGACTTCTGGCCCCCGTACAAACACCCTTTTGTACTTAATCTGAGGTAGCTCGGCGAGGTAAATCAAGATATTTACGACGGCCTCAAAAGCATAATTACCTTTGATAAATGTAATTTTCCTATAGTCTAAAATTCTCTCACCTCTTATTAACATTTCAATAATTATTTAAAACAAAAAATTTTTTGTGTAGTATTAAATTTACTTTGACATTAAAATTAAATTTAGGGCATACCGCAAAATTTTATTTTACAAATTGTTTTCAAAAATTTAAAATATTTAAATTATACAATTATGTGTTCGAATATACAAGCTAGTTTTAAAGTTACAATTCAAAACGTTAATTTAACGTTAAGGTAGCACTTTGGGTCCTCATATCTCATGTAGGAGCAAAAATAGATAAAACGATTATAGGGAGAATTGGTGGAAATTATTAGGTACATACCGGACACCCTGTACATAAAATTACCAAAGGATATTTGCGGACGATATTTAGCAATTGTTGCGAGTATGTTACCGATATTTGTTGGGTTTATTAACTATAATGTGGTTATTAATAACAACGGATTCTTACTTGGAGTACCGCCAGTAGTGATTTCAAACAATCGAGGTCCTTGTGGCTCAATATTGGGAAAAACTAAATTTGTTCTCCAATTTTTTTCTACAGAAGCTAGATCTGTATTATTATATGTTCTTCTGAGATCACTGGGAAACCTTAAACGAAATACATTTGTTACAAACATCCTTGAACATGTTAAAGTAAGACATTTTATTAAATTATGGCAAAAACTGTACAAATTTGGTTTTGGTATGCACATTTTTTTAATGTGTCTGCCTTGAAGATAGGAATGGCAATTATAAGAGGCCGTTTACATTTTTATGAAGGTATGTATTTCAGTTTCTTCTCAAAACAGACTCATGTATTTAAATTTTTTCTTTCCATTTCATAAAATTACAGGTTAAGTTTTTTACAGTGTAGAGTTGTCAAAAAGATTTCCTGTTAAACTTAAAATTTGGCTTTTGATTTCTAATGTTTTTGTGAAAAAAAATATTAATTATAACATACAGCAATTTTAGATATGTTCTACGCAGTATCGAATAGAGAGTATCGAGAGATTTGGAACCAACTTCTCTGTAAGGCACTTCTCATAATTTTGCGAGTTCATGTCGTTTGTTTTTCCAATCCAAGTTTTTTAATAATCGTGTACAGGGAGGTACGTTTTCCCGAAAAAATGTATTCTGACTTGAATTTTCTTGTCAGAGTAACTCGACATTTTTCCATTTTGTGAAAATTATAAATCATGTTTCTAATATCCATTTTTTCTCATTCTGGTATGTTGATTTTTGTACAAATTCTTTTGCGTTTTTTAGGGGAACTAAATTTTACTCTACCATCACCATCGTTTAGAATTGTATCTCGATTTTTTTAATTCTAATATAATTTTTATACAGTATGATAATCAAAAGTAAAAAGAGTCATTGACATAGAAATTCTTACCTAATTATCTGAAATGTAAAAAAAATTGAAAGGTTTCTCCATGAATTATCTACTGGTTTATAACTTTGTAATTATTCGAAAACGCCTTACTTTTCGAATAAACTACTCAAACTGCTTCAGTGATTCTTTCCAGTTTATTTACTTATATCTTAATTGTTTATATTATTTGTATTATGTGGTATTGTAAATAAACTTATTATTATTATTATTCTTAGAAACAACATTTACAAAATAAATTAATTCATTGAATTTTCATTCTGTTGCCTTCAATTGTTGTTTGCCTTACCTTATAGAAACCTCAAAATTTTTGATGTTAGAAACATCTGTGCGACTTTTAAAACTGTCGTCGAATTGGATAGCTGCAAAGGCAGAGAAAACTTCTTCGCTTTTAAAAAATGTTTCTAGTGCTTCCGAATCTTCTAGCCCTTCGACAGTTTTGAACATTTCAGAGAATATCTTTACGATCTCTTCTGTGGCTGGACTTTTTGGAGAGTAAACCAGTTTAAAGTTGCTAGATAAAATTAAACATGGTGATTCATGAATAACTGTACATACTGCAATGTCAGAGTGGAACAACATAAGCGGGTTATTCTGAAGTTACGTACGTACGTATAATATATTATACATATACTTCATTGGGTTCTACGAAAAAAAAAAAATTCATAAAAATATAGAAAATAGTCGTGATACTATTAATGTCGAACATGAGTATGAAAATATTAATTCTATTTGTTTTCTTTGCTAAGTAGGTAATACTGGAAAAGCTGATATAAAAGTTCTAAGAATTTTTTTTAAGTGATCACTTTGTATTCGTTTAGGTTGACCCTCGCTGACATTACAGTACGTGTGTCGATGGTGATGTGTGGTAAATAGAAATCGCGAACAATAAAAATAGGATTAATTAATTAAGAAGCAAGTGTTGAAGGAATTAAAAATATACGCCAGTTTGTGTATATTTTTTATATTTCCTTTTTTTTGGGGGGGGGGGGGTACTATTGATATTAAAATATAACAAAGAATGGTGTAGTACAATTGGTTATTTTTCAATGATATCTATACTAGTCGCGGTTATAATATTCCTTGCAATAACATTCGTTTAATATTTATAGCGATAGTACAGGAATTATATAATACTTACTTGTAATAATCCAAACCAAGCTTTTCGTATGTCCTAAAATGAACCAGAAATTAATGCTTACATGGATTAATTAATAAAAAATTATGTAACTTTGAGGGGAGATCATATTTTTACAGAGGCTTCCTTTGACCTTTAGAAACACGTATCAATAGTTTATTTTTTCAAATTCCATCTTGAAAACTTATTTTTTTATCCCTTTTTTCGTAATTTTCTTACCCCGCCTCTGGACGGTTATTAAATAACCATTTTCCACACCACTCGCCGCCGTTACTTTTATTGAGTTCACCACGAGCTCTATCATCCCACAAAAACTAAAGTTTAATTCTTTTAATTAAGATAAACTATGAAACGGTATTGAATCAAAGTAAGACTAAATTTAACGTAATTTAGTAGATACTTATTATATTATCAAATACCTACATAAGTAGCTAAGAATGAATCTATCGGCGTTTAAAATGGTATTTTCGGAAACATAAAAATTGTTTTGCCCAGTTTTAACAATTCCTGCAACAAGTGTCTCGGCAGAAAGAAACTTTTTGTGTCTTAAGCGCATTAAGACTTACGTACCTACTTAAGAAATACGATGACACAAGAGTGCTTAAACAACTTATCAGTAATAACGATAGACAGAGAACTATTGCAAAGTCTTAGTGCCGATCCTCAATTTTATGAAGACGTTATCAGTAAATTTGCAATATACTTACATAAAAGAAGACATTCACTATGTTTTTAAAATATTTTGTTAAAAGGAGGGACAAACGAAAACCTGGCGGCCTTGTTTTATATGTAAATAGATAAGTTGGCTGACTACCTTATGAAAATTTATTTTTGTATTTGTTCGTATTTTTTTAAATTCATAAACCAAGTAGGAACAATTTTGTTAATTATTAGGTAAATATATCACTTTGTTTGTTTTTCTGAATTTTTTTTTATTGTAAATACGATTTTTAAAGTTCTAATATTATTATTAATAATATCNTCGGGTTTTCAATGCCGGTATAATTTTGTGCTGAAATGTTTGAAAGAAAAAAATTGTAAAACGTTGGCTTGCAAAAAATATTATACAAGGAATTTAAAATTATATTTTCCGAAATGTACAAATTGTTTTACCCAGTCTTAACAATTCCTACAACAAGTGTCTCGGTAGAAAGGTACTTTTTGTGTCTTAAGCGCATTGAGACACAAGAGCGCTTAAACAACTTATCAGTGATGACGATAGAAGAAGAACTATTGCAAAGTCTTAGTGCTGATCCTTAATTTTATGAAGATATTACAAGTTTTGCAAATTTAAAAGACGGACGAATAAACCTGTTTTATAAAAACATTCACTATGTCTTTAAAGTATTTTGTTAAAAGTGGCGGCGTTGTTTTATATGTAAATTGTTGGCTGGCTACCTTACGGCAATTTGTTTTTATATTTTTTCATATTTTTTAATATTCATAAACCAAGTAGGAACAATTTTGTTAATTTTTAGGTAAATATATCACTTTGTTTTTTTTCTGTTACTTAATTTTATTGTAAATACAATTTTTGAAGTTCTGAATATTATTATTAATAATATAATTTTTTAATTAGTAGTTATAGTAAGGCTATTGGCGAAGATCGCCGTAATAAAAAATGACGTGGAAATATAATATAATTTTTTAATTAACAGTTATAGTAAGGCTATTGGCGAAGATCGCCGTAATAAAAAATGACGTGGAAATTTATTCCTATTTATTATTTGAGAGCGGATTAATAAAATATCCAAACAGTTGCGTATTATTTTTTTATAAAATATGAATGAAAATCCTGCTCGTGAATATCAGTTTTCCTATAATATTGTAAATGTAATTAAAAATTTCCAGATGCATTTAGTCGTTTGACATTGAAAATTAAAAATTTTTGCCTGCGGCGCTTTTTCTTCTCTCTTGTCCACCTAGTGAAAAAGCCACGAGACTCACCTATTCACAATGTCACGAGCCGCCACTGGTTGTAATATGAATGAATCTTCACAAAATAATTTTTAATTAGTTTTGTTGTCTAACAGACAACACTCTCTTTAACTCTTTAAAGAAATATGTATTTATAATTAGTAACGTATCTCTGTACCAATATTAGGAAATATTTAATAAATCATGTTCAAATTTTTGTTTTTTAGATACGAGAGAATGGTTTGTGTTCAATGTTGAGTGATTCGATCATAGTCAAAAAAATATGGTGATCCTGTCAAGTTATAGAAATGCAATCTGTTTTATTAAATTATTTTTCATTATCGGCCACAGACCATTGGTCTATGGTCACTGCCCAAAATATACCTAGATTGATTTAAAACCATCTGGCAACGTCAAGGATTAAAGTACATTTTCAAAACTTAATTATAACTCTTCAATTTGTTTGGCAAAAAAAAATTATTATTTCAGATTCGTATTCAACGGAACACGTATTGGTATCCCTAAAATACTGACACCCACTTAAAGTAACACTCTGTATAAGGATTGAGATAGAAAATCCAGTTCAGGTTGTTGATATCATTATTATTCTATTTTTGAAAAATTAAATAAAATTAAATCCACTTATTCAATACCCAAAATAATTAAATCGTCGAAATTCTGCGATTAGTTTCGTCAGTACCTCTCAGTACCTCCGTCACTGATTGACTTTTATGTAAATTATAAAAATATTAATTTAATTTCATTTATCTACATCTACAAGGATTTTTAACTCGGCACTCTTTGCCTTAACAACCCGTAGTTTTGGGCCCAGGATTTATTACCGTTTTTTGGTGTAAAATTATTAAACAACGCCATCTAGTTGTGATGTAAATTATAGAACACCAAATATATTTGTCAAAAAACTGTCTTAATTTTTAAATACCTAGTTATGACATGACTGATGTCAATATTTTTAATACAAATTACAGCGCACTAAAAATTATACAGGGTGATTCATTAACAATGGGAAAGTCGAAAGCTGAAGATACTACACGTGAAATGGTGATCATTGGCGCAAACATACCTTATCCGAAAGTTGATAATTTCGGAAATACAGGGTGTTGAAAGTCCAAATTTTAAATCGCTTTTTTGCTATTATTCTGAAAATATGTAAGTTAGGAACTTGAAAATTTGTGAAACTATATTTTTTTAGGCGACGAATAAGATGCGTGTTGTAATTTCAGCATTGCTCATAGAGGGCGCCACTTACGACCAATTTTACCGAAAATTTAGTTAATAACTTTTTACTTTGTATATTTAACATGAAACTTGATTCAAAACCTGAAAGAGTTATCATTTTTCCATTAATTATGTACTCTTGTTTCATTTCGGTATCTCGATATGTTTTGATAATATGGGAAATTAAAAGCGAAACAAACCAAGTGTTTCTTCGTGTTATTACAACAATTAACAATAATACAAACAAAACACGTAATTATGATTTAAAGTAATTGTTCGAAGAATCCATCGTTGACACTGATACACTTTACACGTTTTCTGAGAGATCTTTGAGTTTGAAACAACATATTGGGATTGCGTCTAACTTCGTTGGCAGCGATTTGTATTCTTTGCCACAACTCTTCCCACGAGCCAATAGATTCTTTGTAAACTATGTCTTTCATTCGAGACCGAATAAGAAAAATCAAGAGGATTGAAGTCTGGACTCCTGGATGGCCAAGCAAAAATGCTTACATGGCCAATCCAGCGATTTGGAAAAACTGCATCTAGATAGATACGCACTGGCCAAGAAAAATGCGGCAGAGCTCCGTCGTGCATGAACCACATGTCTCTTCTTAAATAAAGTAGAACTTCTTCAAGCCGTGGAAGCATTTTTACTTGGCCACCCAGAAATCCGGACTTCAATCCACTTCATTTTTCTATTTGGAAGAATCTATTGGTTCGTTTGAAGTGTGTAAATATCAACGGTGGATTCTTCGAACACTGACTTTAAATCATTATTACGAATTTGATTTGTTTTATTATTAATTGTTGTAATAACACGAAGAAACACTTGGTTTGTTTCGCTTTTAATTTCTCGTATTATCAAAACATAGTGTTCGTTAAATCGATTTTTATCGAATTGGATCGAGATACCGAAATGAAACAAGAATACACAATTAATGGAAAAAATGATTGGTCTTTCAGTTTTTGAATAAAGTTTCATTTTAGACATACAGGGTAAAAAGTTATTAACTAAATTTTCGGTAAAATTGGTCGTAAGTGGCGCCCTCTATGAGCAATGCTGATATTACAACACGTATCTTATTCGTCCCCGAAAAGAATATAGTTTCACAAATTTTCAAGTTCCTAACCTACATATTTTCAGAATAATCGCAAAAAAACTATTTAAAATTTTAACTTTCTACATCCTGTATTTCCGAAACTATCAACTTTCGGATAAGGCATGTTTGCGCCAAATGGTCACCATTTCACGTGTAGTATCTTCAGCTTTCGACTTTCCCATTGTTAATGAATCACCCTGTATAAGAAACTGTTTTAGGCATTTGTAACTACATATTTCTACATATTAGGTAAAAAATAATCACAAATAGGTACATTACTTATTCGGTGTAAAGACAAAATATCTCAGCTTATGTCTTTAGTTTTTCCCTTATGCATGTATCCGCAAAGTGTAAAAAATAATGTTACTCTTACCCTTCAGTTGCACTGCATAACTGACCCTTAATGTTAAAATCATCTGGCAACGTGCAGAACTGATCGTAAACCAGGTTTTTCCGTTGTACAGGATTATTTAAGCTTCTCAAGAATAATGCCAACGTGCAATATACCACAGGAACCAGGATGTCCATTATCGTTTCACAACGTTGACGTTTCATTTTAACCCAGTTTTTCCACAAAAGTAGTATAAATTTGCTGAAAGCCTTTGCCATTTTCACTGGAACAAAAATATTTCATTTGCCGTTTAAGAAATACAAAGATAAAAATTAGAAAAAGTGTACAGGACATTGCTTTCGTCTTTTATTTGGGCTTTTTTTACAAACGCTTATGCCTGTTCTATTGGTTAATGACATAGTGGCTGAAGATCTTCGGTGACTGAAAAATATATTGAGTTTCCATCGAAGGGAAAGTCAAAGTGGTTTGATTGATACAAGATGAAGAAAACTTTATACCTACAGACGCTGCAACAACAGCAAAGAAGAATTTCCACATCTACCTCTAGTTGACTCTGTTAAAAACAATAACAAATAATAGGTTATGTGTTCTTCTGTTTTGTCTTAATAAAAATAGTTAAAAATACGTTTTCATGAGTAGTTCGTCAGTAAGACAGAAATGCGGTACCTTTTACTGATACTGATAATGTAATAACACGTTTTCTGCAGTAAAATTAATTACATAAACAATGATTTACCGTACGGTACGAAATAAATAATTGTTTCTACATTTTTATGAGTAACCTGACATGTCAGTCTGCCGTGTGACCATTCTTTCGTTGATCTTTCTTGCATCCACTTGTTAAATGATTTTATTATTTATCATTGAGTGGCACGAATACCTGTACCAGATACATTACTGTGTCCAGGAACAAAACATATTATTTGTAGAAAGAAACACTTGTACTAAAGGGTTTGTGAGGGATCATTTAGCAATTTTCAATTATAGGAAACTGGTGCCGTGAGCAAGCGGAGAAGCTGATGTAAAATTGACACATAGGGAACCATTTATTTTTATTAGTAAATTGCTTACCTTCAAAATAAGATGGATAATGGATTCAAATGGTCAAAATCAGTTTAATAAATTTCGCACTAGTACAAAACAATGCCAAATTGTATGTCAGACAGATAAGTCAGACGGATTAAAAATTCTAATACTGACGGGTAGTCACCATAGAAATACAAATCCACAATGGTGATCACCAATGAAAACGAATCAAGTTCATACTGTTGCAAAATGCGATTTAAGAAGATTTTGGTTTTGAATATCCCGCTTATTATGTGAACATTTATAACAATAGTTTTTAATAATATACTTCGTAATCTACATTATCTGTATTTTAATGACATTATAACATACAGGCTGTCACAAATTCTCTTCTCTCTACAGGGATCCTGGAAACGGTAAGAGTTACGAAGTAGCTTAAATGGGGGCAAAGTTGCGTAATCAGTGGACCAACATTATGCCTCTAAAAAATCAAGGCTAACATGATTAGTTTTCGAAATATTTGAATAATAACGACATTTTGAAAATTCGTTTTTGTCTCATTTCAGCCTTGTTTGAGGTGATATTGAAAAAAGAAGAGCACTTTTTACCCTCTATCGAATGGCATAATCAATTTTTATATGCAACGTTTAAAAAAATATTGGAAAAGATCCAATATTTATCTAATAATTTTGTTTCACACCCTGTGTGGTGGCCAATGAAGAACCAGAGTAGCGAACTCACACATCATCACATTTTATGTCGTTTCTTCGCAATGTGCCGCCGAAATGACATAAAATCGGTTAATCAGAACCGCAGAAAAAAAACAGGTTGCCCCGTCGATTGTATCTTCCCAATCTAGCCATCCAGGGAAACTCCCCTAACCTGGCTTGGTCCCTTTTATTGATGCGCGATGAAATGTTATCATCGTACCTGGATCTGCCACAGTCTTCTGGTAGATACTGCCAACTGGAATGGTTGGTATAGTCGCCTAAGGCAAAAAAAAAACTACAAGCATGTCGTCATCGTCATCTTCACCACAACTATCATAGGCGAGCTACTGAATAGAAATACGTCTACCCGTTAAAGCTGTGGTCATAGATGGTCAATATTTATAAGAGATTTACCAGTTTTTTATACAGGGTGTATCTAAATAACACCGAAAAAATTCAAGGTGCGATTCTCTGATGAAAATTAATAGGGGTCTTTGGTACGCAATTCTATGAGAACAAGAGTAGATGCTTGTATTGAAGCTGAAGGCAATCATTTTCAACATTTTTTGTAGATTGTATTGTCAATATCCGACAGATTTTTATTTTTTGTTACTGTTATAACATTATTCATCATTTGTTCACTTTTAGTCTAAGTTCCAAACTTCTTAGCCTAGTAGAATCATAGATCAACTATTTGATTGAGTGTTTTTTAATAAAATGTTATTTAATATGACAATAAATGACATTGACATTTGTTTCTACGGATTCCATTGTAAAGAACAGGCCACTAGATCTTTCGGCAAAATACACTCGCGTTAAACAGCTCATCTTTTTAAAAATACATTACAATACATTTATTTTTTTTGTCATAAATCCTTAACTTTTCGAAGAAACTTGAAGAGATCAAAAAGTTAGTAAATGAATGGGGTTTTTTTAGACATATTTTTTAAAAGGAAAAAATGTTATCGAAAAAAAAATTATAAGAAAAAATGTCATAGGGGTTGATTATTTCAACCCCTTACAAAAATAGTTCAGGGTTGAAAAAAATTCAAAAAGTGTAGTTTTATTGACAGATAATGTTCACCAAGTTTGGTTTCTTTAGCTTGATGTACGTGGAAGATAAAAAAGAAAAACAATTTTTTTTTGTAATTTTAGGAGGGGCGTAACTTTTCAGGGAAGGGTTTTTTCAAAAAAATTTATACCAAAGACCCCTATTAATTTTCATCGGAGAATCGCCCCTTGAATTTTTTCGGTGTTATTTAGATACACCCGGTATATAAACAGAATAATACGCCGGTAAAGGTAATTTCTAAGTAGTATTTACTAAATAATTTTAAAATATACTGAACATTGTAATAACAGTAATCGGCAAATAAAAAAAACATCCGAAATTGCAAAAATTACTTCGAAATATTGTTAAAATTGACAAAAACTAAAGTAAAAATATTGTTTTTTTTTTTTGGAATATTTAAGTACCTAACATCTAATGTAACTATGTCGTAATGCGACAACGTAACGACCCTTGCAATACTCCTAAATTTTTTCAGGCGGTTTGTAATCATTTCATTTACTTGTGTTGTATACTTTAAAAAAATAAGATGACAAACAATATATGAAAATTTATTTGTAAATTAAAACAACCAAAAAATTACCAATTAATATTATATCTAGACAAAGCGAAAAGTGAATAAAAAATGATATGGTTTAAAAAATATTTTGTTCAAAATGGGCGCCTCCGGACTGTAGACAAGCACGACATCTTCTAATTATGGAAGTAGTGGCCGATCGACACTGAATTGGAGTTAATTCTTGACACGTTTGGACTATTCGCTGTCTTAGATCTTCTAGGGTATCAACTGGCACCTCGTACTTTTTGTTTAACAGCACCCCAAACGAAATAATCCATCGATGTCAAGTCCGGTGAACGAGCGGGCCACGCTGCAGGTCCTCCACGACCAATGTTTAACCACTGCCTAGGACCTCTACCGAAATGGGCAACGTTTCGCAAAATAACACTTAAAACGTCAAATTAACATTGCTTGACAGCAGCCCACTCGAAAATTTTTGTTGAGGTTCATTTTAAAGTTTATCGACAGAATCCAGAAGCATCCTTCCGAAAAATCAATTTTGCTATGAAACTATGAGTTAGGAAAAAAAGTGAATGTACACTTTTTGTCAATAACAAACTGTTAAACACAGCATCATTTTTTATTTTCAGTAGGGCCGTATTAATTTTTTTTTTATAATTTAATGTACCCATAACTCGGCCACGGTTGCTTGCGGGATTTCTATTTCTATGGAAAAATGGTATCTTATAAGATTTTTTCAAAAATCTTTAACGCCCTATATTTCGAAAATGAAGCATTACTTGGAAAAAAATTATACTTGATTTTTTTCTTACTTTTCTATGAGGAATATCTCCTTAAAGTTTGTCGACTTAATCCTGAAACACCCTGTATAACCACTTTGTACCAGTTTAAATTTCAATAAATTTCGCAAGTTAAGTAAAAACTTTTTATTGGATAAATGTTTTTATAGCGTAAATGATTATTTCAACTGTTGAATCCTAACAATGATCATTTAATGTAACAGTGTCATAAAATATATTTCTTTTGTATGTAATGTGGTCGTTAAAAATAATTAAAATAAAAATATATTATTTATTTATTGCTACATTTTATTTTAATATTACGATATAATTTTACGTAAGCAGATTAAAAATTGTAACAAATTGAATGTATTTCTACTCTATTAAAAAAAACGGAACTTAAGGGGAGGGATGTAAATGTGAAAAGGAAACAATATACCATGTCTACTTTTATTTCATTGGACCAATGAACTAATTCTTCTTAATGTAATCCAAAATATTTTTTATAAAGGTCAAAATACTTGCATACACCACGCCAGTCCTACAGTTTGGTCTGACATACGAAGCCACACCAAATGCGTACGTCCTCCTCACCCCGTTCACCACCATTGTCTTGAAAGCCGGACCACCAGAATCTCCATAGCACATATTTTGCCCTAAATGTTATTAAAATTTAAAATACCAACCACGGAGCAACAGATGCAACAAAATTTGGGGCACGTTGTTTCAGAACCAAAAATTTTAACTCACCTTCTTCAGAAGCTTCCAAACAAATCTGTTCTTTATATTCAAATCGCTTATGTACCTTTTCACACATCGTGCGATTTAGCACCTCAAGAACAATATATTTCAGATATCTACTCCTTATTGTCTCCTCCCCACTTTTACTGCCCCAACCTGCTAGCGTAAGATATTCGCCTGCAAGGTCTTCATGATTCATTGGCTGTCGTGGAATACACACTGGCTGGACAAATGCTAAAGTAAAATAAAGTTTTTAGAGAGGACGCTTTACTTCAGTCGGAATATTCAACTTTCTTTTTGTTTTTCTTTATCGATAGTTGTGGGTTACTTTATCTTTCTTCCAGTGACACTGTTTCCACACTATTTGGAATCGCTGAACCCGAATCCGGTGCCCATTTGAAGAAGCCAGCTCGTGTTTAGGTCAGTTCCTGTTTTTTATGATAATACAATCTCCGATTCGGCTTCAGCGACTCCAAAAACGTATGGTGGTCTGGATTGTCACACATTGAAAAAAGTAATAGACTTTTAATAATTGATTTTTAACTGTGAATTTTGTCTGAGCACTAAAGTATTTTTTTTTCAGTGCATCTACTATACATTTTTTATTGTGACAGTATAATGAGTATAATGATAATAATTATTGCCATCTTAAGAAAACGACTGCGTCGATATCACGTTTCCGTTTGGAGAAGGTACGTCCAGGATATTTTTTGCAGAGAATTCCTGATGATTTGAAAATTTTAATTGAAAATTGGTGCTAATCGTTGTTCTTCTATTAGCTATTTTCTAGCCTCATCTGTTTGACAACTATAAAAACCATAACTCTACTGGATTATCGTACAAACTTAAACAGACATAAAGGGAGAACTACAGAAGTGCTCTAGAGTTAAAAATACATTGGTACTTGTTACAAAGCATTAACTTCTGTCTTTTCTTTTACATTAAATTCTGCAAGAACAACGTAAGTGATGATTTGCCATATCCATACCAAAATTTAATAGTCGTAAATATGTCGTCGTGAGCAGAATTGAAAAAGCTTTAAAATTCTCTCTCAACATAGGGTACCATTTAAACGCACCTGCCTCAGAGGTAGCTTTCAAGACACCAAAACCTACGCATCACGTTTTTTTTTAATTCCGATATTTTCCAGGTCGGAAATTTTAATTGAAACAAACTGTATGTACACCGTTCGAATGGGATTTAAATAAAAGTGAATTATGAAGAGCAAACTATTAAGTACCTTTTTAGCTGTTTCAACATAGACAGATAAGCTTTGTATTAAAACTCTGTGACATAGAAAATGACATTTGACAGATAAATTGTTAAAAAAAACATAAAATACACCACAAAAATGAGACAATCTCCAAATCCAAAGACAAAAAACGCGGACAAACACCCATGTTATGACATAAATTTCAATTACCGTTAAATATTACCGGCTTTGCTAACTCCAATACCATTACATCGTTAGTATTTATGACGCGACAATAATCCTCGAAATAATATCCTTTCACTTTGAAATCTTGATGTGGCGGAGCACAATCCCTAGGCGTCGCGCAATCGATGGCACTATTTGCGTCGTGTTCCCCCAATCTGACTCTGAAACCAATCAACAAATGGGTTTATTTATTATTTAGTATCAGAACAAAAGGAGATTTGCACAGAGTGTCAACGAAATTATCGGCGTCATTGCTATGATGTAGGATTTTGCAAATTTGCAAATTTTTTGCGGCAACAATTTTTTCATGCAAAAATAGCGGCAAAAATGAATTTAGGAATCATTCTACATAAAAATTATGGTTAACAGATTGCTCATCTAATAGAAATAACGAATAACACATCCCCCAAAGGCAAAAAGTATTCAACGTGTGACAGACTAGACCACCATACCCATACGTTGTTAGGGTCATTTGTTCAATGTTTCAGAATCAGGGGTCAGAAATTGTATTACCACCAAAAAATAAGAGTTGACCTTCAAATAACATTGAACAAGAGCTGACTGTGTTAAGCGGACATCGTGGTCTGGTCTGTCACACATAAATTTTTTTTCCGCATCTGGGAATCTCATGGAAATCTATAAAAATTACATGTTTCAAAAATCCTATAAAATTTTCCGCCCAAAACTCCTGAACGGATTTATCCGTTTCGAAATAAGCTCTTGTCTTATCTAATAATTTTGTTTCACACCCTGTGTGGTGGCCAATGAAGAACCAGAGTAGCGAACTCACATATCAACTCTTTCTTCGCAATGTGCCGCCGAAATGACGTAAAATCGGTTAATCAGAACCGCTCCGCAGAAAAAAACCAGGTTGCCCCGTCGATTGTATCTTCCCAGTCTAGCCATCCAGGGAAACTCCCCTAACCTGGCTTGGTCCCCTTTAATGATTCGCGACGATATCTTATCGTACCTGGATCTCCCACAGTCTTCTTGTAGGTACTGCCAGCTGGAATGGTTGGTATAGTCGCCTAAGGCAAAAAAGCTACAAGCATGTCGTCATCGTCATCTTCACCACAACTATCATAGGCGAGCTACTGAATAGAAATATGTCTACCCCTTAAAACTGTGGTCATAGATGGTCAATACTTAAGTATAAGAAATTTACCAGTTTTTTTTTTTTATAAAACCAGAATAATACGTTGGTAAAGGGGTTAACTATTTCTAAGCAGTATTTACTAAATAATTTTAAAATATACTGAACATTGTTATAACAGTAATCGGCAGATAAAAAAAAACATCCGAAATTGCAAAAATTACTCCGAAATATTGTTAAAATTGACAAAAACGAAAGTAAAAAATATTGTTTTTTTGGATGAATTAATTTGACGTTTATAGTAGATGTATGTATTGATTAGATGTTAATATGTCATAGGTAAGGTTATTTCTAGAAAGGTACGGTACATATAATTATAGAAATAAGTCAAAAACTGATACTCTACTTAAAAAGTAAATCGGATGGATATCACCAAAAGAAGTAATTGTTTAAGTTTACTACGCACGTTGTATTATTGACTAGTTGATGGTAACAATTTATTTATTTGCGATTTATTTTGTATAGAATCTTCTATATATGTCTTCGCTACTAGAACGCCTCCCCCCCATATCGTTTAAAGTGGTAATATCGGCCCCTGCGTCGGCTAACAGAGTGGGGGAAGAACGTCTAAAGCAGTGAGTTGTAAACAGCACTTTGTGCCGCTTCCAATATTTCCCCTGGTAAATGGTCGCCTTCACTTTCCGAGCTCATTTTGAATTAAACACTCTTAGAATATGAATTACAATATACTATAATTCTGACAATACTTTTTTAAAATAACTAATTTTTATGGCTTATTAGGTTACTATCGTTATGATAGTTATGATAGGTACATTTGCGTTCATGAATTGATATTTTGCCTCGCTGAGATCGGCAAAATAACTTCCATTCTTGAACGCAGAAGTACCATTTCGCGTTCTAGATATAAAAAAAGCAACTATTTCTTACCATGAACAGTATAAATTAGGGCCGATAAAATGCATGTAATAAAACAGATCATCTCGTTTGTATAATATTTAGAAGGTGTATCATTCATGTCAATATATTAGAACATAAATATCAAAGATTTACAAATAATAATTCAATTTACTCTCAGTAACAAGTTCTACATTTTTAATTACATAGTATTGTTTTATATTTTTATGACCAATACAAAAATGTCTGTCATAATTTCGTTACCTGCCACAATCACAAATAAATCTATGAAATTGAGTTAAGTAATTTTATTACTGTTAACGACTGTGTTGTTCATTCCTTTAAACAAAGAAGCTGATAACGAAATAAAGTTACTCCAAGGACGAGCTCCTTAAAAATGTATACCTTGGCAATGTTCCTTTCTACAGCAGTGATAACTGTTCCAAGTCTTTTGTTCTTACCTTTTGTGTACACTAATACAAAATTAACCCAATAAAATACAACACTATATAAATTCTATTTCCGTTCCAGCAAAAACTAATACTTTACAGAAAATATTAGAAATTATCCCAAAACATTCCAATATCGATTTTTAAATTCAAATGACTTGTTCTTGCCATAATCTAGTATGTTACGAGTGCATATATACCGGGTGTCCCATTAAGGTCATCGACCTTCTGTATCTCGGAAACATTTGTCTTATAGATTTCTGGAAAATTTTTTTACTAATATGGCCACTAGAAATTCAATAATATTATTTTTAGCTTCTAATTTTGGTTGCTAGAGGACGCATTTCTAAAATAAAAGTAAAATACTGCTTTATTTTAAAAAAATCAAACGGAAAGACAACTTAATGTTTCCGAGATCGGCTCATTCTTCAAAATTTTTGTTGGAAAAATTTTGTTCCATCTTAGAAAATAATGGAAGGGTTGTGGATATTATTTCCTATGACAAAAAGTAAGATAACTCTGGAGTACGTAAACCGATTTCAATGAAGTTGGGCTTGTTGAAAAGGCAATTTATTGCTTAATCATAATCAATCAATCAAATGAAAGAGTTTTATCGATTTTCAAAAAAAAATCAAATGTAATGATACATTATTTATTTTATGGTGTTTTACACTTAAATTATGAAAAAAATGCCGCAAGCCGGAACTTTGTATCTTCTTTCAAACTGAAGTTATTAACAAAAGTTTAGATAAAATGAATTTTTTTGAGGAATTAAAGAAAAACGCGTTATTTATTGCGACATCCAGTATTTACGTAATCCAGAGTTATCTTACTTTTGTCATAGGAAATAATCCCCCCCCCCCCTCCTTTATTTTTAAGATGGAGCAAAGTTTTTTCAACAAAAATTTTGAAGAATGAGCAGAAGATCTCAAAAACATAAAGTTATATCTATCGTTCCATTAGATTTTTTAAAAATAAAGCAGTTTTTTATTTTAATTTTAGAAATACGCCCTCTAGCGGCCAGAATTAGAAGCTAAAAATAATTTTATTGAATTTCTAGTGGAGATATTAGTCATCAATTTTTTTTCCCGAAATGTATAGGACAAATAGTTTCCGAGATGCAGCCGGTCGATGACTTTAATGGGACACCCGGTACATACAAGGTGTTAACGAAATAAGTACTCAAAATTGGAGAGATGTAAAACATGTCGAAATATGATGAAAACAATAGTAGAGTTTTTGTCAGTGGCGGTCCTTAGGGGAGATACAGCCCCTTGAAGAGGTAACTTAGGAAACGGCTTTTATTTCATAAATTTGAAAATTAAATCACGAAATTTTGGGGTTGTATTACTATTTATATGCTTAATAATCAGTATAATATACAAATTTTACAATTTTTTTTCCCAATTTTCTCTACTTTCTGAACCGAAAATATGAGAAATTATCATATTTTGCGTTAAAAAGGTACTATTGTTAGATTTTAATAGCATGAGCTGTTTTCTAGTAAAATCCATTTCAATAAATTCATTACTTGCTCAAAAATTCCTACTCCAAATTAAATATATCAAATTGTGCCATGAGAAAATTACTAGTTTTATTTAATTTTCCTTTTATACTATTATTATCGTTATCGTATTTGCAATGTAACTGTTATTAAGTCAGGGTTTAGTATCACAGTTAAGTAAATAGTTTTGTAATAAACAGTAACATAAAAAAAATGTTGATAATGAAATGTTATTACTCTTATTATTTAGCAGATAAAAAATTGTAACAAATTCAATTTATGTCTATCCTATTAAAAAAGAAACGGAACTTAAGGAAAGGATGTGAATGTGAAAAGGAAACATATACCATGTCTGCCTTTATTTAATTAGACCAATGAACTAATCCCTCTTAACGTAATCCAAAATATTTTTTAAATAGAACAAAATACTTGTATATACTACGCCAGTCTTACAGTTTGGTCTAACATACGAAGCCACACCAAATGCATACGTCCTCCTCACTCCGTCCACCTCCATTGTCTTGAAAGCCGGACCACCGGAATCTCCATAGCACACATTTTGCCCTAAAAGTTTGATTGACGCTTTATTAAAAATTTAAAATACCAACCACGGAGCAACAGATGCAACAAAATTTAGTGCACGTTGTTTCAAAACTAGAAATTTTAACTCACCTTCTTCAGAAGCTTCCAAACAAATCTGTTCTTTGTATTTAAATCGCTTATGTACCTTTTCACACATCGTGGTATTCAACACCTCAAGAACAATATACTTCAGATACCTACTCCTGATTGCCTCCACCCCACTTTTCCTGCCCCATCCTGCTAGCGTAAGATATTCGCCTACAAGGTCTTCATGTTTTATTGGGTGTCGTGGAATACAAACTGGCTGGACGAATTCTAAAGCATAATAAAGTTTTTAGAGAGAGATAATTTGAAAAATTTAATTGAAAATTGGTGCTAATCGTTGTTTTTCTGTTGGCTATTTTCTAACCTCATCTGTTTGACAACTATAAAAACCATAACTCTACTGGATTATGGAACAAACTTAAACAGACATAAAGGGAGAACTACAGAAGTGCTCTAGAGTTAAAAATACGTGGGTACTTGTTTTTTATCGTAATTTGTTACGATAGCTTCATTTATTTATTTAATAATAGTAAAATAATTCCGAAATTGAAATTTTAATTAATATTTCGTTTAACATTTTGACTCACGAGATGAGAGATGTCTTGTATTATGTTCCTATAGACAGTTTTACAATAATCTCGCGGATAAGACTTTTTTCGAGTAAAAATTTTATTTGCTTGGCCTATACAGGGTGTCTCAGGTTTAAATAACAGGACTTCAAGAGGCTTTAGAAGACCTCATTTTAAGACTAAAAGTTCCTATATATATATGGGTCTTAAAACGCTTCGTTTCTGAGATACAGGGCATTGAATTTTATTTTTGATTTATTTACTTATTTTTTAACTAAATAACCGCTAACAAAAAAAATCATCATGTTGCGGCGAAAGACTATCGCTCCAGTGGTGGAGATAGAGGGGTACCTATTAATATTTTTATAAAAAAAAGTATAGCCGAATTGAAATTTTGCAAATGTTTTCGAAAAATACGAAAGAGCATGTAATTTTACCCAGAAAAGGCCCTCTTGTTCGAAGTCAGTAGGACGTGGCGTTTTCAAGAAAAACCGAAAATACTGTTTAGAAGTCAAATCATAATTTTTAAACATTGTGTTACAACTAAATTAAATAGTTAAAAAATTAGGTTAAAACTGTTTCTAATTAATAAAACGGGAATAAATAAAAAAATAAATAACGAAAATCATATTAAATCAAAGTAAATGTTCGAAATTTAAACCATTTTCTTCGATACATAACTGACACTGACGCTGGATAGAACGTCTCATTTGAATTCAGTTATTGTCTGTGATTTTTTTTTAATATGCTACACACACACACAATTAGAAACTGTAATAAGCGCAAATGTCAATATTAGAATGGCATTTCCAGTGTGATTTGACTACTAAACAGTATTTACGGTTTTTCTTGATTTGACTTCTAAACAGTATTTTCAGTTTTTCTTGAAAACGCCACGTCCTATCGACTTCGGACAAGAGGGCCTTTTCTGGGTAAAATTGCATGCTCTTTCATATTTTTTGAAAATATTTGCAAAATTTCAATTTGGCTATATTTTTTTTTATAAAAATATTAATAGATACCCCTGTATCTCCACCACTGGAATTAAGATGCGATGATTTTCGGTGTCAAATTGTTTGCACTCCAATACTTAGTCATTCACCGCAACATGACGATTTTTTTGTCAGCGGTTATTTAGTTAAAAAATAAATAAATAAAACAAAAATAAAATCCAACGCCCTGTATCTCAGAAACGAAGCGTTTTAAGACCCATACATATAGGAACTTTTAGTCTTAAAATGAGGTCTTCTAAAGCCTCCTGAAGTCCTGCTATTTAAACCTGAGACACCCTGTATATATATATTCTTCATTAACTTCTGTCTTTTCTATCACATTAAATTCTGTAAGAACAACGTCAGTGATGACTTGATTGTCATATCCCTTAGGTTTTTTGTTTTTCTTTTAGTACCGATGTTTTCCAGGTCAGAAGTTTTAATAATTGAAACAACCCGTATGTACATACACTGTTGGAATGGGAATTAAATGAAAGTGAATTATAAAGAGCAAACTATTAAGTACCTTTTTAGCTATTTCAACACAGACAGATCAGCTTTCTATTAAAACTCTCTCTATGACATAGAAGATGACAATTGACAGATAAATTGTTGTGTAAAATGAGACAACCTCCAAATCCGAAGCCAGAGGCTGTGCGGAAGGGGGCTACATATGAGAAAACGCGGATAAACACCCGTGTTATCACATACATTTCAATTACCGTTAAATTTTACCGGCTCTGCTAACTCCAATACCATTAGATCGTTAGTATTTATGACCTGACAATAATCCTCGAAATAATATCCTTTCACTCTGAAATCTTGATGTGGCGGAGCACAATCCTGAGGCGTCGCGCAATCGACGTCACTATTTGCGTCGTGTTCCCCTAACCTGACTCTGAAACCAATCAACAAATGCTTATTTATTATTGAGTATCAGAACAAAAGGAGATTTGTACAGAGTGTCAACAAAATTATCAGCGTTATTGTCATAATACAAGATTTTGCAAATTTGGTAATTTTATAGGCTTTAAAGGTTTTTTGCGGCAACAATTTTTTCATTCACAAATATCGACAAAAATGAATTTAGGATTCATTTTACCTAAAAATTATGGTTAAGAGATTGCTCATATATGTAATAGAAATAATGCTATAATAATGAATAACACAGTCCACAAGGCAAAAAGTATTCAACGTGTGATAGACTAGACCACCATACCCATACGTTGTTGTGGTCATTTGTCCAATGTTATTTGAAGGTTAGTTGTTGTTTTTTGATGGCAACACAATCCACCACGTCCTTGAACGTAAAATTCCTCGCTCTTTCAGAATCAGGGGTCAGAAATCGTGTTACCATAAAAAAATAAGAGTTGACCTTCAAATAACATTGAACAAGAGCTGACTTTGTTAAGCGGACGCCAGATTCAGATTCAGTGACCTCAAAAAACGTATGGGTATAGTGGTCTGGTACGTCACAAATTTTTTCCCGCATCTAGGAATCTTATGGAAATCTAAAAGAATTACATGTTTCAAAATTCCTATAAAATTTTCCTCCCAAAACTCCTGAACGGATTTATCCGTTTCGAAATAAGGTCTTGTCTTATCTAATGATTTGTTTCACACCCTGTATAATGTCCAATGAAGAAACAGAGTAACGAACTCACACATCAACCCTTTCTTCGCAATGTGCCGCCGAAATGACGTAAAATCGGTTAATCAGAACCGCTCCGCAGAAAAAAAACAGTTCGCCGTCTGGATAGTACCTTCCCAGTCTAGCCATCCAGGGAAACTCCCCTAACCTGGCTTGGTCCCCTTTAATGATTCGCGTCGATATGTTGTCATACTTCGACCTACCGCAGTCCTCTGGGAGATATTTCCAGCCAGAACTGTTGGTATAGTCGCCTAAGGTAAAAAAAAACTTTGTATGTCGTCATCGTCACCATCACCATCTTAAGCGAAGTACCAAATGGAAATAGGTCTGCCCCTTAAAACTGTGGTCATAGATGTTCGATATTTATAAGTAGAGCTGTCACAATCCGTCCGCTAGCCATTGGCGTGCTGCCTAGCTGTCAGTTTAGCCGCCAATTTCCTTGCAATCGAACGATTTTGTTTTGCGATTTTAGTTGTCTTTTGATGCATAATTGCCCGTAATTATGTCGAGTGTAGTTGGTGCCAAAAACAACAAATAATTCGCATTATACTGACTTAAAAAAAAAAACAAATATTACAAGTAAGTAGCTGTAAAATTATTAAAAATTATTAATATATAAAAACTATTCAGGTGGAAAACGAAACATATATTTCTTTGGAATAGAAAATAATTTTTTGAAAGTAAAGGAAAATAATGAGTTCTAAAAATATCTATTTAAGCTGCTCCCTTCGTTTAAATGTAATAATAATTCAGTATATACGTACGTATAGAGGTTCGGAAAGTCCCCATGGTTCATCGGCTGTTACGTGAGAGTGATAAAGTAAGTAATAGAAATCCATGCGATAGAGAGGGATGGCTATAATGAAGGCGTCTCATAGTCACCGCCCGTTTCGCCCTTCCATAAATAAGATCCACTTCCACTTGTAATTCAGCGACCGGTGGTCATCTTTGTTTTCGTCGTTTGACTTTTCTTTAATAGATGTCACTACTTATACAATTCCGACTCCGGTATTCCGATATGTTAATACAATGTGTTAACAGAGGGCAGCACAACACGTAACAAAGAAAACTTTTGACAGTAGCTAGTAGATACCTCTGTTTGTAAATCTAGTGACGGCCGATGAACCATGGGGGCTTTCCGAACCTGTATATGTTTAAAAACGTTTAAAATAAATATTAATAAACATAAAGTAATAAGTATTAAGTAGTGCACAACACACGTATAAAAAACTGGCGAAAACCAGAAGACTCAATATATGTTTGATTTAATCTTCATACCTGACTGCATGTAACCTACCATTTGACATAAGTAAATAATAAAACTTTCATTCCTATTGTAATACATACAACTCCGAGTGGAAATAACCATGTCGGACCAGCTTGGAAGTAGACTATTCAATTGTGAAAATATTACATCAGTAGATGTCGAACGGTCGTTCACTTCAGATTAAGGTATTTTATAACCGCCGCGAATAAGTTTCACTTAAACAAGGGGTAGAAACATACCTGATGATGCGATTTATAACGAATCCCATCCAGATTGTGGAACCAATGGCAATAGAATAACATAAATGTTATAATCATTGTTCACTTTATTTAGTGTTGATGATCCGCACGCCTTTGGTGCGCGGCCAATTCTGACAGCTCTATTTATAACAAATTTACCAGTTTTTGTTTTATAAAATCGGAAGTTTTAAAATATGTTGAATATTGCAATAACGGTACTAATAAAATCGACTGACAGCAAGTACAGAAACCAATTGAAAATGTAAAAATTACTTCGAAATATTTTTAATATTAACTAAAGAAAAGTAAAAAATATGGATTTTTAAGTAATTGATTAATTTGAGTTTGTTCTACTGAAAAAACAAATTTTCAAAAATACGTAGTTATATCGTTAAAACAATGTAGTCAATTTATAAATAAAATCACTATGAATGAAATTTTTTGTTCTAGTCGTAGTTAACTGAACAGTCCTTTTTGCATAATAGAACTGAAACTGCGGCATTTTGCGATAGGTTTTGAATAAATATGTTATCTGCTCCCACTATAGTAAATAGACTAATACATTGTTTTTAATGAGGTAAGTGTATTTTACCGTAGAAGTGGAAGTTGCTATGAACAACGGGAGGTAAGTGAGGTAACTTACCTCCCTATGGAAAAAAAGCGATTTCGAGTTATAAATATATATTTTATGAACAAATAAACAGAATAAAATCTCGATAATTATTCCCCTGGCGTTTACTAATTGTCACATTTCTCTCAAAATAATTTGACCGCTCCATTTCAGTCACCGGATGCTCAATATTATCTGTCTATTGATTGCTAATATGTACGTCAAATTCTGTATTAGCCAGTAACGTTGCCGATGTTCTTCGGAATGAATGACCTGTATATGTTTCAGGATGTTCTAGCTTTAAAAACTGTGCAATCTTATTAGGAATCATAGAAAGGGTATTCTTGCCGACTAGTTGGTTGTAACATCTATCTGCTTGATAGCTAATAAGAAAGCGTGAAATTTCAGTTTTCATTTTCAATCTAATCTTGATATATTTCTTGAGAATTTCTAGGTGAGAAACAGAACCCAGACGGGAAGTAATTGTAAACGTACGTGTTATACCATTTTTAAAATCTGGAATTGTAACTACAATAATGTCATCGAAATTTTTAAAATTGACGTCCAAAGTAAGTTTGCATAACTCATCAGAACGGCACGCTCCTGCAATGCCTAAGACCGTCACTATTGCTGACTTGTTCTCTTGTAAAAACATTTGACTTTTTAGATGTATAGCCGTCATTCTTACGTTTCAAAAATGCTCTCAGCTAGGGGTATTTTCATATATCCACGTTCTCCTCTATGAAAATAGTTGACTTAATCATTGAGCATTCACTCCACAAACTCGCCGGTAACTTTAAAGTTCTTTACTTCTCCATGAAATATGCCAGCAGTGACATTTCAGAAACACCAGTATTTTCGTTCTGGCGCTATTCTTTGAAATATCTATATGCGTTCGTCCGTACCGGCTTCTCGGAAAATACAAATTCGCAGGTAGCATTTACTGCACTTTCCATTTGAAAATCACTCATTTTGAAATAATAATTCAAAACCAGCAAAATTGCAACTTTTACGTAGCTTTGTTTATAAACACATTAGAAACGACAAAATCCAAACAAACAAGGCGACTTTGCAAGATTTCGAATAATATCAAAATGAATTGATTAAGAAATGTCAAAAAATTAAAACCTAATCTCTATTTTATGAACTATGAAGAACTGTGGGAGCAGATAAAATGTTATACACCACGCAGCAGTTAAATATAATTTACCAGTTTCGGACTCTATTGCCAGTCCTTGTCCGCTCGGGCGCAAAATCGTCCTCGACTGGTAAATAACTATTTCTTACCTTGTACAGTAGAAACGAGGGCTGACAGAATGCATATAATAAAATTGATCATCCTGTTTGGTATAAAACTCAACAGGTTGTCACTGAATTAATATTTTTAATATCTGACAAAATAAATATCAAAGGCTTTTAAATGATAATTCAATTTACTCTCAGTAACAAGTTTTACATTTTTAATCAATCATATAGTATTGACATATATTTTTATGACTCATATAAAAAAAAATCCGTCAAAGTTATTGCCTGCCTCGATCATAAATAAATCTGTAAAATTGAGTTAAGTAATTTTATTGCTGTTAACGACTATGCTATTTATTTCTTTGAACAAAGAAGCTGATAACGAAATAAAGTTACTCCAAGAACGACCTCCTTAAAAATGTGTACCTTCGCAATGTTCCTTTCTACAGTAGTTGATCCAAATTAGGTCAATTAAATAATGTTTAAAGTTTAAAGTTCAATGGGCGATTAGTGAGTGTTTTTATTTATTTATTACTGTATATATTTTACTTAAAAGCAAAAATAATGACTTAACAAATTAGTTTTATAATTAGTAACATATGCATATCCACATATTAGTCAATATATTGAATGTCTTTCAAAAATTAATACATTTTTTAATAACATTGGAAAATGGCACTGATTACACAAATAATCTGATTTTTTTCTACCAATTTTTCCAGTAAAACTACAAAAAACAGTCTTAAAGATATATACATATAAATTTTTGCCAGTTTCTAATAGGTTCATTGAACAATTTTTTTATTACAGTTTACAGGTATGTGGGAAGTCATTGACCAAAAGACCCTATGGAGAAACCGCAACAGAAATCTACAACTTCTGTATTTACCATTTACCAGTGTTATTTATTATTTATGATACTAGTTGAAGTATGTAGTCCATAGAGTAGTTGTTTCCTTCAATATCAATCTGGATTTAGATATTATTTCATATCTACATTTCTGAAGAACATTGATATCATTTGATGAGATAACCTTTAAAATAGTGTAAAACCGCGAGAGCTAATAATTAGGCTTAGGGCAAGTGCAGAGTCTAATAGAGCCGGTACGGGGTCGGTGGCCTTCACAGCTGACTCGCGTTTTGCACTGTTCAGTTATTTACGGAACCTTGTACTAGACTATGAATGCTGAATACAGAAAACTTCTTGTTTAAATAACTCATCTTTTTATAACCCTTCCTCTTATACAGAATGTTCATTAAGTACTTGTACAAACTTTAAAGGGTGGATTTTTGACTAATTTTAAGACAAAAAGTTCATGTGAAAATGTATCCGCAACGGTTTGGTTCTGTTATTAAATCTCCATAGATCTAATATATTAGATCTACGAAAATCCTCATCCTTAATTGTACTCTCAACGCGCGTAACAGATAATTCCATTAAGAGAGTCACCATCTAGTAGAACAATATTTCAATCAACGCATTTACTAAATAAAAGGACAGCCAGTATGAAGTTTATTTGAGCTTCCTATAAATAGATGGCGCAACTAAGGTGTGGTTATCTTTTAAAATACAGTAAAATTGAAACAAAACTGTATCGAATTCTATAACTTACATCTATCTTTATGTTCGTAGTAGCAATTAGTTTATTAAAATACAAAAACATTTTGCCACAGTGGTGTTTTTATTTAAAATTCTTTATAAAAATTTCTCAAAAATAATACTGAGATGAAACAGATTTGCTTGAAAAATTTAAAGATATCAATACGCTGTCAAAATTTCTTTTTATTGGTACTTGCTAGTTGCAAAATGTTGCTGTTATATAGACATAAGAAGTTGAAATCATCTTGAACTTGAGTTTTTCAAATTCGTTTGTTGACTAAACTTGTAATGCTTGTGTTTTATTTCAAAACCGTACTATTTTCTTCCTATATCCATGCATTACTTTTGGAACCAAACATTTTCAACGATATACAGAAACCATCCTATAGCAATTAACCAATCTGTAATCAAATTAAATATAGCTTTTCAAATACAATTTGCTGTGACAAACTATAGGTACTCTTATTTTCTATATCAATTATGATCAACAATTCTGAAAATTTTTAATATATGTATATTTTTTCCTTTACGTAAAGACTGTTTCTGTCAAACCTTTAAACAATGTTTTCAGAAACTTAATTGCATTTGCATACTTAAACCTTTTTGAAAATAAAATAATCCTTGACTGAAGACAAAGTATTTATTTATCTGGAAAAAGATTAATCTGATTAATAATTACTTCTTATTAATGTTGTCTAAAATCCAGTCAATGTAGTGTGAAACATTGGTATAGATTTTAGGGCCGTATTCACATATTGGATATCCAGCTGAAATAACTCCTACTATGTGTGCTCGATCCTCTCCGTTTAGTGGCATATACCTTGTTGCCGGTCCACCAGAGTCCCCATAACAAGTGCCATTTGCTAAAAAAAAAAAAATGGTTATTGCCTGTTTTTCATTACCAATATACAACGTGTTCCGTTTAACGGCTTAGCTATACAGGAACTTTGCTATTTACTAAACTATTTGTCGTTAACTCATATTCAGTTTTCCGATGTTTCAGGAATAAAAATTCTGCGATACTTTTATCGCAAATAGGCCAGGAAATATACAGGGTGATTCAGAACTTATCCAAAAAAAAATTCTGGATGTACAGGGGACCCTTACAAATACAATTTTGTAAAGAAAAAATCAAAAAGGTCAGTTCAAAATTGATTTAAAAATACACTTCTGCACGACACTGGAAACTGGTCAACTGTAAAACCTGACCTCGCACAATGCGACCGTCATGGCGGTGTGAAAAAATGGACAAAAACTTTCGCAAGGAAAGAAATATGTAAATAGAATTTTATCGCACCTATTTTATATGGGCAAATTCAACTGCTTTTGCCGTTATTAATTAATAACATTAATTTGTGTTTTTAAATAATAAAATCATTTGACATACCCGATGCTGCAACAGCAATTGTTCAAAATTTTATTCACTCACGTGTAAACACATTTGGGTCCATCTTACTCACTTTCTACGAACTAACACAAATGATATTTTGCTTCACCATAACACAAATACTTCACCGTAATACAAGTGTTGTCTTGCTTCACCATAAATTAAAACGATATCCATCAACTCTGAGTTGCTATAAACGCAAGCCATTTTTGACACTAACTACTAAAAAACTGATGTAAATAACACAGATAACAGGTAAAAACTACCGTAAAGACGGATTTCAGTATTAGGAGTCATATGGCTCTCCACGCGTATTGCGAATTACGCTAGAGACTACAGTTGTCCAGCTATGTAGTGGTTTAATGTGCTATAACTTCAATAATTTTGCTCTTAGGAACTATAAGGATTTTACAAAATTTTTTTTTACAATATTGACTCCATTTCTCATGCCGCATCTATTCCCAAATTTTTTTGTATAAGTAACAATACTTATTTCAAATGTTTAAAATGACCTCCATTTGCTTCCAAACACAGAATAACTCTGTTTATCACTCCTTCTCTACAAACACATTCTACTGTTTCTTCATTTAATCTTCGCCATTCTGCTCTTATTTTGTTTTTAAGGTCGTCAACGTTATTTAAAGTAAACTTCTTTTTTGGGTACGACCAAGAAAAGAAATCTATAGGAGTGAGATCAGGAGATCTAGCAGGCCATTTAACACCTTTATGGAATGTTCTTCATCTCTTGCCCTTCTGGGTTTAAAAACTCTTCTTTTCTTTTGAAAACTTCCATCTGCCCCCAAATTCCTATTTTACTTTCCTAAAATTTTATCTGACTGAAGTTGTCTCTGCGGAAAACGATGTTGGTATAAATACTTGCCAACTTTAGCATTCTTTTAGCACTCTCTATAAATTGAAATCATACCTTAGTTTTTCTTGGTTACATTCATGTTATAATTAATTATAGATAGAATAGGTAGGTACAAAATGTCAATTATTTTGACAAACCATTATAGGAACGTCAAAATTTTGTTGTTTCCGCAGCTGGCTATCATTTCCCAGAATAAAGCTACTGAAAGTAGGGCTCACCTTTTTTGCTGTTTTTCTAACAATATTTCTAATGAAACTATAGACTTCCTTATATAGCTAAACGCAGAAAGAAAATATCTTCCAGAATTGATAAAAAAATATATAGTGTGCCATTTGAACAAAAACAGTTGACTATACCAATTTTGACATATGTTACCATGGAGACGATCTAATAATGTCATTTGATAGAGTTTGAGCGGCGATTTAAAAATATATAGAGTTTGTTATAGCTATTTGTTGTGTGTCGATTGGTCTCTTTGGCGCAAAGGTTTCTTTGAATAATTTTAAAATTTTATTCACGGTTTTTCAAATATTTCGCTCGCTGTGAGCTTCGCTGGTATCGCCACCTAGCGGTTTTATAGTTACAACTTCTGTCGGAAATTTAAAGTGACATAGTGACTGAAAGTGTATATGCCAAATACAAGTGATAGATAATACTTTTTATTTAATTAAAGTAACAAGAAGTTATTAGATCGTAATCTATGAATAATATCAGTAAGTAAACAATTTTATTCATTATAATTATTATTTTTAAGATTTTGCACTTCATTTTGTGATTATGTTGACTGCGATTATTAGAATAGGAAAATTTTCCCTCCAAAATTTAATTATACTTGCAATAAATACAGAAATGATTAAAAATATGGTCTAAATAGCAATGTTATTTATTTATTTATTTTTCTAGTCTTGGAAAAATGATTATTTCAATCAAACTGTGATCAAATGACTACTACAAATTACATGACTTTTTTTAGGTAACCATCCTGGCCCATGATTAAATGCTCTACCTACAACAACATAAAATTTTAATTATTATCTAGATAGATTTTAAACATTAATTTTGATCCACGTATCACAACTTACATTTTCAATCAATGTCTATTTTAAAATTGAAGGTTATATTTACTTACTTTTTTCTAATTGCAATCCATTTTTGTCGTTAACCCAGTTTATGAATAGCTTTAGGGAATTTGTAAAATACACAGCCACTGTTGTAACCGTAATTGTAATTTTATAATCTTTGATACAACTTGTGTCTCCCATTTAGAAATATTCTTATGCAGAAGATTTTTAAATTTCCGATCTAAGTTCACTAAGTTGACGCTACTAGCGCTCGCAAATGTTTGACTATCCCCTCTACCTACTTGCTGACAGCGAACACATTACGATTATTATTATTATTTTACTCACCTCTTACTAAACCACGAACTCCCGCGCAGATTTGGGTCTCGTCCAATTTGCTTGTAGTCAAAATTCGACATTCTTCGCGTTCAATCACTGCATTTCTGACGTACATCAGGTTGTCCGGAGGAGTAATTATGGCGGATCTGATCGTACCCCATCCTGCCATATCCATGCTTTCGCCAAGAAGCTGGTCGAGTGGTATGGTATGGCGAGGAAGACAAGCTGGTTGGACAAACTCTAACAAAAGCCGGAATATTACTATATAGATGACGTGGTCTTATTGGAAGTTTTTTTTTGTACAGGGTGATTCATTAACAATGGGAAAGTCGAAAGCTGAAGATACTACACGTGAAATGGTGACCATTGGCGCAAACATGCCTTATCCGAAAGTTGATAGTTGATGCTGAAATTACAACGCGCATCTTATTCGTCGTCTAAAAAAATATAGTTTCACAAATTTTCAAGTTTCTAACCTACATATTTTCAGAATAATCGCAAAAAACGATTTAAAATTTTAACTTTCAACACCCAGTATTTCCGAAACTATCAACTTTCGGATAAGACATGTTTGCGCCCGATTTTCCCATTGTTAATGAATCACCCTGTATATTCTGATAATGCCTTACGAAATTATTTATACAGGGTGTTAACAGAATAAGTACTCAAAATTGGAGAGTATGTAAAACATGTCGATGAAAACCTCAGTGGAGTTTTTGTCAGTGGCGGCCCCTAAGGGAGATACAGCCCCTTGAGTTACCCCTTACTCAAGAAACAGTTTTTATTGCGTAACTTCAAAACGGTTTAATATGAAATCGCGAAATTTTGGGGTTGTATTTCTGTTTATATGCCACTAAAAACTTTTCTTTTATTTTAACTTAACGAAATTACCATTAAATTTAGCCGGAGTCGCTAGCTCTATTAGGGAGAGGTCGTTAACAACTGTGGATCGACAGAAGTCTGCAAATATGTGCCTTTTCACTGCAATATCCTGATGAGAAGGACTGCAAACATTCGAACTGTCGCAGTCTTTATCAGTAGATACAACGTTCTCGCCCACTCGTACCCTGAAACGAATTGCAATTCTATGCATCCTGTTACATAGAATATTATTAGTACTCACAGGGTAGTTTTTTCCTCGCAATGTGCAGCCGAGATGACGTAGTACCTTGAAATTAGTGTGCCACCGCAGAAAAATATTATGCGGTCAATTGACGGCAATCGAATGCCCAGCCTTGCTATCCACGGAAACTGACCGAGCTTGGCTTTGCTCCCAGCAATGATTCGAGCTGACTTTTTGTCGTACCTCGTCTTGCCGCAGTCTTCTGGCAAGTTGCTCCAGCGGGGATCGTCCTTAGTTTCACCTCTAGTTACTACAAATAAAAGTTAAGTTCTCTGATAAAGAAAATGAGACAAGAAAGCTAAGCTACTGGTTTAATAAATGACATCTGTTTTGACTGTTAATCAGTAAACAAAATAAATCTTATAAGTATGATATGTGTCCGAAACCTATATTCCAGTTGAATTAGATCATAGAACCTGAAAACACTGTTAGTAGACTTTTTATTGCGCTTTATGACGGGGAATAGTAGGTACGTCGAATAATATCAAAAAAATAACTCGAAAGAAGTGACGCGAAGCAAATTTAGGTGTTTTTTCACTTTAGTAAAAAAGTGAAAAAACACGTAAATTTGTAACTTTTGATCTAATTGATCAAATCGACCTCACAAAAATTTAAATGAAAGAAAAGTCATCCGGCTATCAAAATTTTGTCTTTAAACTTGAGAAAAAAAATGTAGTACGTATACAAAGTTACGTCATTCTATAATTTTGTACATAATAATAAAACAGCTGTAATTCTTTCAATTTTTAAAATATCTGTAACTTTCACAGATTAATGTTCAAATGACTCTGTTACTTTTTAAGATATTATTTAATGAAATTATTTATAGAGGGAATCTAAAGTAGCCGAGGATCATATATTTTCCATCTATAATTACAGAGGTCATTCTTTTTTGTTAGTAAGGCTATCCTAAAAATAGCCACTCTATTTCATAACAATATCTTAAAAAGTATCGCAAAAAAGCAACACATAATATTTTGGGGTTCCGTAACATTTCAAAGTTTATTTTCATCCAAGACTACTGCCCTTTTTTTATAGTAGTTGTTTGAAATGAAATTAACTTATTGTTAGTTTATCACAGTAACAAACATTTTGTCAAATTCATGCTATTTTATGACATAAATTGCATGAAGTAGTAATTCTGAATATTCTGATAAATTTCATCTTACCACCATAAATAGCAGAAACGCATACTAACAGAAAGTAATGCTTAAAATAGTCCATGTTGGGCCGATGTTAAACTAACAATAACTGCAAAGTCTACATTCGAATACTTTATTAAACAAGAATTCAATTGTTTGCCCACGATTCAATTTTGATGATTAATGAACCGAAAGCTATCAAAAAAATGATTTTTCGATTGTAAAATGTAATTGACTTTTATTCCAATGGAAATAACCTATTTACATGTTTTTGTTAAATCATATTAGAACAACAATTTTTTAGTTGTCTTATAATACATGAGAAATTATATAAATTTAACGAGGTTGTAAAGTGATAGATATAATTTTAGTGTTAAAATTGTGTTGCCTAACCAATGCATAATTAAATCTATAAAATTGAGTTAAGTAATTTTATTATTGTTAACGACTGTGTTACTAATTTTAATTTAAATTAACATGAAGATGTTAATAAAAACTGATTTTTTGCAAGGCATGCTCAGACCTCCTCGAGGTTCTTGCTGGGCAACAATAACAATTTAATATGTTGATTGCATAATTAAAAAAAATTATTTAGAGCATTTTAAATTATTATTGGCTGACGTGAGCAAACCGTTTATTTATTGTCTTTATATGAGCGAAAATATATAAATATGGCAACGTTGCATCTAGGGCGCGTTGTTCATATCGTAGCCGTGCGCAAATTGTGAATAACCGACTGACGTCAGCCGGTCAGTAACAGCCTGAAAAGTGTGTTAAATAATGATTTGAAAATATTTTTTTCTGCTTAAATATGCATTTAATTTTTTTTTAATCACGCCATCGTATTATACTCATTTTTCTCTATCTGTTATTAAAATTAATGATATTATGTCTGAATCACCCTGTATATTTTATTTTCGTTTGAAATCTTATACCTATTTTTTTAACCCAAAATATTACTATTTACTGTGATCCTTCTTTTTGTGTATTCATCTAGAGCTCGATATTTTGTATGTACACAACCTATAGTAAAGGTATGAGCTGTCTCGATCAACACCTTTAAACATAGCAAATCAATGTTTTTAGAAAATGAATTGCTTTTGCAAACGTTCTTAATATTCTTATGGATCATTGTGCCAGGGGGAAATATATTTTTTTTAAATAAAATAAAGTTGGTCTGAAAACAATGTGTTTATCTGGAGAAAGACTCAATTTGTTTGATAATTACTTATATTTAATATTATCCAAAATCCAGTCCATGTAGTGTGAAACATTGGTGTAAAGTGTAGGGCCAAATTCACATATCGCATATCCGTTCGAGACAACTCCTATTAAGTGTCCCCGATCCTCTCCTTTCAATGGCAAATACTTTGTTAACGGCCCCCCAGAGTCTCCAAAGCAACTGCCATTTCCTAAAAAAAAAGACAAAATGAGGGATATGCACCGAAAAGCATGCCGTTTTGATGAATTCCTAAAATCACGTTCTTTTACTGTGCTGGAAGACAATTTACACCAGGAAAATTAGCGAAAATAAAAGAGAAACTCGAAAAAAGTCCTATCCGCGAGATTATTGTAAAATTGTCTAAAGATAATACAAGACATCTCTCGTCTCGTGAGTCAAAAACTTTTATTAGCTAACTTTTGTATTTAAACAAATAAGTGAGGAAAACAGTTTTTTCACTTTGCAGGGAAAACCATCAATTTTAGCGAAAAGTGACTCTCAGACAGCTTATAGGGAGTAAAATTATCTACAAAATGAGACTGGTTAANAACTTTTCTATTTAAACAAATAAGTGAGGAAAACAGTTTTTTCACTTTGCAGGGAAAACCATCAATTTTAGCGAAAAGTGACTCTCAGACAGCTTGTAGGGAGTAAAATTATCTACAAAATGAAACTTGTTAAATTAAAATCGGTTAATAAACAAAAAAGTTATTGCAAAAAAACAAGAAAAGTGCCCATTTTTTAATTTGATTATAACCATCGCATTTATTGTTAAAATTTTATAAAACCTATGACAAAATGAGGGTTTTGTCATAATTCAAAACTGTGACAAAAGTGGGCGCTGTAGGTGCAATAGTTTTCGCACAATTCTATTTGTTTATAACGGAGGCTCCAAAAGTTATGAACTTTAAGCCTCTAATACAGGCGTTAATTTTCAACCAAACATGATTCTGAAAGCGTCATTGTAATCTTAAAGACGCAATTAAGCGACCTATTAAAAAATATCACCGTTATTTTGACATTAACATTCTCAAATTCTGCATTAAAAAACCGTGCGTATTTCGCTTATAAACAAATTGAATAAAATTGTTGCTATTTATGCTACCTCACCGAAAACAGATGCTATGGATAGCTGGCAAAAAAATACAGTTTTAAAATAAAAAAAAGCACCCTCTACGACCAACAGGAGCCAAGATAAGAATTTTTTTAAAAAAAATCGTAGCGCAATTGTTTATAATTGTTTACGACGTAAACTACGACTTCCCCTGAATTGCATTGAAAAATGTGGAAAATTAACGACTCACGAGCCCTTTAAAGAGAAGGTACTCGCTAAGTAAACTGTCCGGCGGCCGGCGGCGTGATGGTGGGGGAAGCTCGTCCAAGCGAGTCGCGCGCGCGAGAAAAGTTAATTCCTAGTTCAAATTGATGCGCGCTGTAAATTTTGCAATATTTCGGCTTCTATTCATCTTAGAAACTTATTTTTTTTTAAACTGGGGTAGCTCGACGAAAAAATAACAATGCGCATATTTACGAATTCGTAGAATAGCCCTGAACGCCAGAAAAAATGTATCTTTTATACTTAATTTGTTTTTATTTACAAAAATGTCACAAAAATTATTGTTAAACGAAATATTAATAAAAATTTCCATTTCGAAATTATTTTACTATTATTAAATATATAAATGATGCTATCGTTCATTTAAAAAGTTATTTTTTTTTATATTAAGTCAAAGTAAACTTACTTTTACAATATTTAGTTATTTAATTACGATTTAAATGTAAAATTAAAGTAAAAATTCCAAATTATTTTCAAATTATTATTTATTGTTAAAAGATTTAAAAAAGAATAAAAAGCATTTGAATTTATTGTAAAATTCTCAATATTAGAAAATATTAATAAAAATAATGCGGTCGGTAAAATTACAATTTTAACTTCTTGAAAGGCGGTGAATTTGATTCCATATCAATTTCTTCATCCGTATCATACGAATCTTTGCAACATAATCAAAATTAATTCAAAAAATATTAATCACAACCATTTTCAGTAATAGATATAATGCAATATAATACAATAATCTAAACTTTAAAATTTTTTCTATTTTTATGAGATATAATAATTTAAAAATAATTTGTGAATGTTTACTTTAATTTTACATTTAAATCGTAATTAAATAGCTAACAAAATATTGAAATAATAAATTTACATTGGCTTAATATGTAAAAAAATAACTTTTTAAATGAACGATAGCTTCATTTATTTATTTAATAATAGTAAAATAACTCCGAAATCGAAATTTTAATTAATATTTCGTTTAATAATAATTTTTCTGACATTTTTGTAAATTAAAAAAAAAATAAGTAAAGAAAATGCATTTTTTCTGGGGTTCAGGTCTATTCTACGAATTCGTAAATATGGGCATTGTTATTTTTTCGTCGAGCTACGCCATTTTAAAAAAAATAAGTTTTTAAGATGAATAGAAGCCGTGCGTCTCGTTTAAAAAAAAAATCTTATCTTGGCTCCTGTTGGTCGTAGAGGGTACTTTTTGGTTTTAAATTTGTATTTCTTGCCAGCTATCCATTGCATCTATTTTCGGTGAGGTAGCATAAATAGCAACAATTTTATTCAAATTGTTTATAAGCGAAAAACGCACGGTTTTTTAATGCACAATTTGAGAATGTTATTGTCAAAAAAACGGTGATATTTTTTAATAGGTCGCTTAATTACGACTTTAAGATTACAATGACGCTTTCAGAATCATGTTTGGTTGAAAATTAACGCCTGTACAGAGGCTTAAAGTTAATAACTTTTGGAGCCTCCGTTATAAAGTAATAGAATTGTGCGAAAACTATTACACCTACAGCGCCCACTTTTGGCACACTTTTAAAGTATGAAAAACTTGTCTTCAACTTGCCCTCAACTTGTCATAGGTTTTATAAAATTTTAACAATAAATGCGATAATTATGAACAAGTTAAAAAATGGGTACTTTCCTTGTTTTTTTTTGCAATAACTTTTTTGTTTATTAACCAATTTTAATTTAACAAGTCTCAATTTGTAGATAATTTTATTCCCTACAAGCTGTCTGAGAGTCACTTTTCGCTAAAATTGATGGTTTTCCCTGCAAAGTCAAAAAACTGTTTTCCTCACTTATTTGTTTAAACTGAAAAGTTAGCTAATAAAAGTTCTTGATTCACGAGATGAGAGATGTCTTGTATTATGTTCCTATAGACAATTTTACAATAATCTCGCGGATAGGACTTTTTTCGAGTCAAAATTTAATTTGCTTGGCCTAATTATCTTTTTTTTTGGAAAATATGTTACTTTACATCCACCTGGATTGGTAGAACGTCGATTATTTCTCAGATATATTAGTGGAAAGTGTCCTCGAATGGTGGTCGGTATTCATAAAATCAGTGCCGTAAAAATATATAAAATAAAATATAAAACTCTTTTATTGTGCATTCTTTTTGATTTTTGATTTAATCGGTGTGATTCAATGTAGGGTCGTAGGTTTGCAGATGGTGGACTCTCCTTCCACTGAAGGTAAATTTTGAAGAGCTTTTTTGTCTGGTGAGTGCCTTTTACTACTTTTACTCTGTCCAGACTGTTTTATTGCTCTGAAATATCCCCGTTTTGTTTAGTCGTCGGGCGCCAATAAAATTCAAAAGAATTTATAAACTTGTTCTTTGGTTTTTTGTTCTCTTTTCTTTCTTCTGCTATTGTTAGAGTTTATTAGTTATAGGAGAACTAGTATATTGCAGACGAGTTTGAATTAAGCTGCTAATGCAAGAGGTGAGTATATTAATTTGATATATTTACAAATAAGAGGCAAAAATATATATATTTAATAGAATAACTGGTCCAACAAAGTATAAGTAAATATAAATAATAATAAATTTTGCTCACTTTCATCGCCCTCAAGACTACAACATTCCTTATGTTCCGGCGTATCTTACATTAAAATAACAGCACTTTTTTTTTTATCGAAAACCCGTGTTATCCTTAGAATTTGGAAATGTCCGTAGTTTTAAAATTTTACCTACCTCTTACTAAACCACGAACTCCCGCGCAGATTTGGGATTCCAGCACTTCAGTTCTAGACACAACGTTACATTCATCGCGCTCGATCACAGCATTATTGATGTACATCAAGTTGTCCGGAAGCATCTCTCTTATGGAAGACATCGTACCCCATCCTGATATTTGTACAGGCTGGTTAAGGAGTTGATCGAGAGTTACGGTATGGCGAGGAAGACAAGCTGGTTGGACAAACTCTAACAAAATAGAAAATGTTACTATCTAGATGATAAAGAGTCTTGTTAGTTGTTTTGGAAATAGCACAAAGTTTTTTTCAATGTCGGAGGCAGACCTAAGACAACTGAAAATATCAATGGGAACGTTTTTTTTTTGGATTCTAATGAATTACCATTAAATTGAATAGGTCTCTCCAGTTCTATTATAGACAGATCATTGTAAAATGTTGTCGCACAGAAGTCCGCAAATATGTGCCTTTTTACCAGAATGTCCTGATGAGGAGGACTACAGACCCTCGAGTTATCGCAGTCTATAACAGAGGATACGATGTTCTCTCCCACTCTTACCCTGAAAAGAATTGCTTAGAGCATCCTGTTACATAAAATATTATTAGCACTCACAGGGTAGTTTTCTCCTCACAGTGTGCAGCGGATATGACGTAATACCTAGAAATTATGGTACCACCACAGAAAAATGATATGGGTCTCATTGGATGTGAGTGAATGCCCAGCCTTGCTATCCACGGAAACTGACCGAGCTTGGCTGCGCTCCCACCAATGATTCGAGATGACTTTTTGTTGTACCTCGTCTTGCCGCACTCTTCTGGTAATTTGCTCCAGCGGGGATCGTCCTTAGTTTCACTTACTACAAATAAAAGTTAACTTCGACATTCGCCTGGTTGTAACTCGCTTTGTACTGCTCTGATAAAGAAAGTGAGAAAAGAAAACTGAACAGGTGTCTGGCCTTGACTGTCGTTATATCAAAATACTCAGAAAAACACCTTTTATGACATGAATCCTAATTTTAGTATGAAATTATTAATCTCCAGTCGTGGGCATTCAAAAATAAGTTTTTTATTTTATTTTTGATAATTTACCTACTTTATTTTAAGATGTTTGTTAGTAATTTTTTTTCTATAATAGTTTTAAAAGTAGTCGAAGATGAACATAAATCTTTTATCTAAAACGTAGTGGTTGCCAAGAGTGCCTGAAGCAGGCTTTTGTTTTTCTTTTCTTTAATTTGTTGGTAAGAAAATATGTCCATAGTTTCCCAACGTAGTTTATTATAGTAACAAACATTTGATCAAATTCATGTATAGAGTCAGTCTACATATACTGAGAAATATCATCTTACCACCGTAAATTGCAGAAACGCATATTAACAGAAAGTAAAGCTTCAAAGAGTCCATATTGTGCCAATGTTAAACTAACTATAAAATCTACATTTGAAAACTCGGTAAACAAGAATTAAGTTGTTGCCCACGGATCAATTTTGATGATTAATGAACCATAGACCTATGAAAAAACTTATTTTTCGGTTGTGAAATGTAATTTACTTTTATTCTAGAGGAAATAACCTGTTTACAGCTCTATATTCATCTCGTTCGATACCTTATATTTTTATTAGATTATATTAGAATTTAGAAATTCTAATTGCTTTGTTTTGTACATTTAATTGAAGAGTTATATGAAACTTATCTTTTGTTTGGAAATTACATTTGTGTTAAAATTTTAAATAAAATAAATCAAGTTAGATTTAAAACTATGAATTTACCTAATTAATTATTTATTTTATATTAATTCACTTGAAATTAATGTTTTTAGAATTGTGCGTCGATTTCCAATTTTGGTACGATGACGACCTCCTCACCGTGGTCTTCGTCATCGACATCGTCATCGTCAACGCCAGCATCATCGTCATCGCCATCGCCATCGCCATTATCATCGTCATCGTCATTACCGTCATCGTCATCGTCATCATCATCGTCATCGTCATCCTCATCGTCCTCCTCATCATCATCGTCCTCCTCATCGTTCTCATCGCCATCGTCTTCGTCATCGTCATCGCCTTCTTCATCGCCATCGTCATCGTCATCGCCATCGCCATCTTCATCGTCATCATCTTCATCGTCATCATCTTCATCATCGACAACAACGTCATCATCTTCATCATCGTCATCATCGTCGTCATCGTCGTCATCTTCGTCATCGTCGTCATCTTCGTCATCATCGTCATCCTCGTCGTCATCCTCGTCGTCATCCTCATCGTCATACTCATCGTCAATTTCCAATCCAATCCCAATCTCCAATCTCAAAGGAATTTAAAGCACTTTAAGTTCTGTGGTTTGCAGGTTTTTTGAGCCCTTTGTTTTTTAGATTTGTAAGCTAAAAGGGGTCAGGAAAATAAGTTTTGGAGCTTAGTTTTGAGCTTCTAACGCTCATAACTCAGTCAAATTTTGTCCTACAAAAATTAAAAAAAAAACGCAAATTGTTCAGTAAGAAAAAACCTACAATTTCTTATTCTATCATTTTTTTTATAACTTTGTTAGTTTCTGAAATATGTTGAAAAAAGGCGATTATAGCTATTTTCGAAATTGACTTCAACTCCTGGAAGTCATAACTCGGGTTCTATACCACCTAAAAAATCAATCTCTTTGCTATTTTAATAGCAAAGAGATTGCAGTGACTGGACTATATTTAAAATTTTCTACCTTGCAAAATTTTAAGTATTAGCCACTGGTATTGGGAATAAAATTATTTTCACGTTTTTTTTACTACTACTATCCCCACATTTTCCAGTTCATTTTTTGCTCTTTATCCATGTTCCAATGACTAAATAAACACGCTCCATCGAAGACCAGTTCCAGTCTTCGCCAGGAAACTATCAAACCTATAAAAATCCTATTAGCTCTGCCAGAACTAATTGGTCGGTGATTTCCACCGAGCGTAAACGCGCTCGGGCTCTGGTATTTCCAAGGCTGTCCGTATATCCAACAAGTCTGTCTGAGATCATGGGTCATCAACAAATCGACGACGGCGACATTTAACACCGCCAGTCGATACACACGCGCGTACCACTGTTGCCGATGCTCGGACCTGTTTGTTTGTGATTGTCTTCAAGTGAACAATGGGCCCGGAAAAGGCTCTTCTGGCCCTAGTGCATGTTTTGGGGGTGGTAGTTTTGTGCAGCGGGCGTAAGTATTTCAGTTTTAAAGTAAGATGTTCGCCCATAAAGGAACCTGTTTTATTCGCGTGAGAAACCTTGATCAAAATGCGTTTGAACCAACAATTTAGTTTTGTTGTGTTACTGCTTTTCTTGATTTTTAAAACATGTGCGTAATAGAGCCGGACGTAGTTGAAGACACTGATTGTCCTTTGTGAAGTTTAAAAAATATATGATGATATCGACCTTCGAATAGTTGCCAGTTTTGACCACAAGGGAGCTTAGAGAAATACCGCAGTTTTGGTAAATAATCAAGGGGAACTCTTGCAATAAAGTTTGCAATATCAGGTTACTAAGAAACCATTAGAAATTATTTTTCATAAAGACAAGCGTGTGTATTACTTATAGTAACAGTTTTAGAACTACTTCAGTTGTTCTATATCTAATTATGCGTGAAAAAGGAAATACGTAATTTTTATACACAAAGTTGTACATATTTATATATGAGTTAGTTATGTCTATCAACTTCTTATCATTTTCTAATTTATATTCAATAATATTCAACGTTATATCTACTGGTACTTTAGCGAATAGACTAATCACATCGAAACTTACATTTAAATGACTAGTAACTATTGAAATTATTTAAAGATTTTTCGAATAGATGTTTACTATTTTTAATGTAAGAATCAGAATATTTAATCATTTTCAATAAGTATTTTGCCAATTTATTACAAAAACTGGTGGAACTATTAGTCTTGAAAGAACATCACGTTTATGGATTTTTGATAAACCATGAAGGAGGCAGATGCAATTTTTTTTTCTCATTATCTGAAAATGTATATAATGCTCTACAAATTTTATTTTTTGGGAGTATTAATAATATCTTTTATTGATTGTATTGCCATGCGACAAATTTTTTTTTGGACGCTCTATATCTCATAACCAAGCCATTGCGAATCTATGTTCATATGACATTTTTTTCTTAAAATTAGTCAAAGGTTCACCCTTTAAAGTTTGTGCAAGTACATAATAATCACCCTGTATTTATCAACACGCAAAATTTATATACATTATAGATTTTTCTTCAAATGAAAAATTATTTATAATCACATAGTTTTTCTCGAGGTCAATTTTAGATCTAATTCTGTATTCATTAACCTAGTTTAATGGCAATTTTTGTGTACTTTGTTTTATTGATTTTATTGTCAAATTTAGGAATGTTTTTTTGGTGTTAAAGCATTATTTAATTCATAGTTGCATATTTCGCAGATTAATAACTGTTTTATCTGTAACAAAAAAATTAAAAGAAAGTCATAAACTTAGAAGACGAAAACAGATAAATTTTCGAAACATGTTTTTTGTATTTTGTATTTGTCTGCTTTTCTCAATGTGATTGTTTTAGCTCTCATTAATTCGAACACCCTGTATATCCGGACACATGTTTATGGAAACATTTTAATGTCAAGGAATCTGTCGTTAAAGTTTGTCTAAACTTATTAATATACCCTGTATGATCACAGGAGATATATTTCTTTTGTAATAATAATTAACGATTAATAACTACTTTGGTTTTCCCATTGATAAGGTTTTAATATATGCATTACGTAAATACATTTTGTTTATGATAATAATAAACAAAATATTGATAATTACATTAATTGCTGTCACAATCAATCTTAACCAAGCACGCATATTATTTTCTTTGGTGATCGAATACTTCGATAAACTTTAACACTCAGTTTAATAGGAATCGATATGAAGGGTACAGGCAAAGAAGGGGGATAGTCATAATTTGTAAAATTTTCACCAGAACAATTTGAACATCTAAATCTTTTGTAATTGAACATTGAAAAGTTGCACAGGCTTCTACTTTAAGCCGATGTTTTCTTACAATTTTTTTTTTGCAGAAGTTTAAGTTTTTAAACAATTCTTTCTTATATCTGCAGAAAAAATAAAGATTTATCTAGATGACTACCAAATGTACTGGTAAAGAAGGGGGAGCGTCACAAACTAGTCACACATCATCAACAGTAAAAAAATGCAAATTCGTGAACAAAAAAGTATGAAAACATTTTATTAAGTATGAAAACATTTTATTTAATACTTTAGTTCAAAAAACAGATCCATTGCTAGTACATTAAGTTTATTCATTACACATGAGGTAAGTTTGTAAAGTATTCGCTTGCTTCTGGACCACAAAAGTTCTTTAAATCCATTAAATTATTATACTTTTCTTCCGAAATTGGCAGTAACCCTAAAACTCAAGGAGTTTATAATAAAACTTGGAGAAAATGTCATTGTGTTTACCTGAATATAAAAATTCCAGCAGCTCAAATTCGTTCTTTTGAATAGTACTGCTTTTCCGGAATTTGCGATCCACAAGAACATTGTTTGACCAGTGACCATTGAATGTTGATCTGTGATACACCAGACTAGGGTGCTCTTTAACTACTTTTAATTCTCGAATTGGTATTAATGGGAAAAGACATTGACGTTTATAACGAAGCGTTAAAAAAGATGTCCATTTTAGGAAATAATGTTGATCTGCCTCTTCTACGTCAAACGGTTAGAATAAATGTACCAAAAGCTAAAGCTACATAACTGACTCTCCACCTTCTTGCACTGTACCGCGTGGACACTCCCCCCCTTTTTAGCCTGTATGGCAATCTGTAATTAGCGTATAACTTCTGACTGTACTCTTTCTTTGCCTGGATAAAAATTATAGTAAAATTACTGGATAGGCTCCAACAGATGGCACAAAAAACTCATTTTCGCAAAAATAGTGACTATCCCCCTTCTTTGCCTGTACCCTTCATATGTTTATTAGGTATTATTTATACATTTTAAAAATATAATACATCTTAATTTTGTATTATTTTTGTTAAATTGTTTCTAGTCTGTTAAAATCTATAAAATAAACGTATTGGTATTATTACATTAACTTGATTTGTATTAAAATAGAATAACATTTCTTAAAAATACAAATGTACAGCTTGTAAATTTTATATTTTGCTTTCACAAATCTCAGCATTATACCAAATACCTTTGTTTTAATTAGTTTATATGGGTTTTAAAAAAATACCTTAAAATATTAAAAAGACATTAATTAAACAAATACAATTCAGCAACTATATTTTCTTTAAAGCGTATTCTATTTATGCTAATGAATTCAGAGAGATGCTGATTACTTCATAAACATATTAAAAATCATTTTTAACGCAGTCGTGGGGAATACCCATTTTTATTAACTAACTATTATTTGTATTCTCTTGTAGACCACGTGAGTAATAGAATATATTAGTGTTCAAATGTATGTAAGATTATTAAATTTACTGCCAGAAAAACTACACTATACACTTGTTAATATTTGATTATTCCATCATAAAAGGTTATTTGTTTTGTGACAAATGTCACTCAATGCTGAATTAGAGATCGTATTTGAGATAATAGTTCTATAGTTTTAATTGTTCGACGAAGATTTTGTTGCAAAAAGAAGTACTTTTTCACAATTAATTAATGGACGTTTCTGGTTCAATGCTTGTTTAATATACACGTAATTATTTAATTTATTGAGATATTTTAATGCAGTTCTGCTCTAGATATAACATTGAAATTGGAATCCTGCAGCATCTCCCTCGTTTATTATCATTGTTTGTTTTTTTTTTTAATATTAATTAACGGCACTCATAAGGATTTGGTTGTTCCTGCACCAATTTCTTCAATTTATTGTTTTTTTTTGTTTCTATAACCTCACATTTGTTCCAGAAATTAACGATTATTGTCAGACTCCCAGAGGGGCACAAGGAGAGTGTAAAAAAATATCCGACTGCAAAGTCCTGTTGTCCATCCTTCAGCACAGACCCATAAAGGCGGAAGATGCGGATTACCTAAAAAGGTCCCAGTGCGGTTTCGACGGCAACTTGCCGAAGGTTTGTTGCCCTTTGGGAGGTTCTAATCAAGTAGAATCTTCCTCTGGCTCTGTACCTCTCGCTGAAGGTAAGTCATGATCCGTTTTTATGTTATACGCTGCCCAAACTGTCCTAGGACTCTACTATTTATTTTTTTTGAACCACTGATTATAACTAATTTTAAAATTTGTTTTTATTGGGTATTTTTAACCCTATGAATATATATACAAAACTATTGCAATGCGACAGAGATTCTCAAATAAATAAAAAAGTTACAAAAAAGCCACAAATGAATAATTCCGGACAATATCTAAATTTTAGGATGTTGATTTAAATTAATTATTAGCATATTTAGATTAAATCGTTATCGTTATATTCCATTCTCGTTAATTGATGGAAATATCGATTTCTCATTTCCGTTTTTACGTCATTCATTTCATATATGTTTCATTTCTAAATACATTATAACTAATAGTCCTGTATGCTATAGAAAAACCAATTCACTCACTTCCTGCTGTAATATATTTCAGTTTCCTACAGTGGATACAATATAGTGTTTATATCTTAATACCTACTGACACCGCAATAATACGAAAAAACATTTTTGGAACCACTGATTCCATGATGTAAAGCCATGGTTATTGGTCGAAAACCAATACTCTAACTCTAAGCGAAGAACTAAGCAAAACTTTGGCTCAGACAATTGATTCCTGGGTATTAGAGCAAAACCAAGGCCACCACGATCTTGACATTAATCGCCAAACTACTAAAAGACAATCTGGTATATCAGTTTTTCTCAGTAAATACACATAAGCAATTCAAACATTTATTTTGCTTCGTGCAACATGAAAATCTAATTTTACTCTAAGTGTGGTGATTCTCTGTTGATTTATGAGTTTTTCTAATGTATCATTTAAGATTAGTCTTTCATATACACCCTTCTCAATACTGTAAAGTACGAGTAAGAGCACTGTATTATCTAAAAAATAAATAGATTCTACAATTCTCTTCGTCCAAATCTATTAGAAATACTTACTTTTAAGTACGCAGACATAGACAACACCGAAAATTTATATGCGCTGATTGTGAGAGGTCTCTTTGAACGTTCCATTATCAGAAACAGAATTTTGTTAGTCCGTGGGCTAAATTCGTACCACTTCGACATATAGCAGGCGTCGCCAATCTGAAGGCTCTATAAAGAAAACGAATCTTAGTTCACCTCTAAAATGATCTGATAACAAAGTACCTTTAAAATAATCTCATTTCCAATCCAACAGTACATTGCTAGTTCTATCATAATAGCGGAAAAGAATACGATTAGAATGATGAATTGTCCAGAAAACAATGGAGTCTGCAAATAAGATTAGAATATACAAAATGTGTACAACCTCGTAGAAAGATGTATTTATTTATTATACTTCAGTTCTATCAGCAATATTAATTGCTTGGATAACCTTATTGTTGAATTAAATACATACAGTGTTATGAAATACGTTTGTATTTACTATAATTTGTTTACAAAATAATTATTATTGATCTCTCTTGCCACTATTTACATTTTAACATTGAATTTTATGCACCGTGTTAGTAGTTCGACAGCCATTACTTCAGCTTAAGGTAGATTAAGCTTAAATGAACAAAAAAGTTGGGTATTATAAGGGCGAAACATAAACTTTTTTAAAATGTCATAATATTGGGGAATTTTTTCACAACTTGGCAGCAGCGTAAGTTGAATCACTTGACCTAATTCTAGGACAGGCGTGCTTTTTTATACCTAAACTACTACTGCAAATATATTTTCATTTTGTGCAGCTCGGGAAGTAAGCAACTCTGTAGAAAAAAAAAATTAAGTTATATCTTTTATTAACCTAGATATTGGGCTTACGCGCACTAGGTGGACGCGGTTTATGTAAATATTGCGTGAAGCGTGATAAGTCTCTGGGAGGATGTGGAATATTTATATGATGGTTTGGCTTTGATATATTTTGTATTTCTTGGACTTATGAATAAGGATGATCTTAGTTTCATTTCGACGAATTCTAGGTAATTTTTCATAAAAATAGTTGTCAACAAGCATATGGTTGTTATTTATCACAACTTATCCAGACAACATACCATAATTAAATGGAATCCAGAGTTGCAGATAACTACTATGCTACTGACGTAGTGAACCAAGATGCTTTTTGTGCACACAGCTTCGATATTCTTAATAAACCTGAAACACAACAGTTTTCGATACAAATTTTATTAGTTTTTCCTCTATCTTACTCCATTATTTTGTTGTGATGTTTGTAACAGGTAAACAAATATTCGTCAACATCAGACTTTGACTTTGTGACGCCGGAAGCGCTAGCTTCTGCAGAATGTTCGATGTTATATATCAAGATGTCAAGTTCTGCCAAAGCTACTCCCATATATCCTATGTTCAAAGTGTCCAACCCTGCATTATTCCAAATACCTGAAAAATATACACCTTTTCTTATTTTTGGACAAAGAATCACCTGTAGAATTTTATCGGTGGAACATTGCAATACCCTGTATAATAATTTCTATGGATATATGTTTCCAGAAGTATAATACAGGGTGGCCAAATGAAAACGAAACAGAGCCATTTTCAGGTACTGCGTCAAGATTGTAGAAAAACGCGTAAAAAAAACACAATTGTAAAAAACAGAGATAAATGCTATACACACACAATGAACGTAAAATTAGTGGATTTCAAATTATTTTCTAGTACTATTTGGAAGCGTTGGTTGGTAGTTTATTTAATTGTGTTTTTGAAAATTAAACACTATGGTTTATTCCATTGCGGAAAGGGTAGATATCGTTTCGCTTTACTTTATGAACAATAAATGTGCGAATAGAACAGCTCAGGTATTTAATGAACAACATCAAGATCGACATGTTAGTTAGTAAAAAAATTTCAAGAGACAGGGAACGTAGCCAATAAAAAACGAGAAATTGAAAAAAAACCTATAGTTAATGAAGCTAGTGAAGTTGCAGTTTTGAGACAAGTTCATCTTGATCCTACATTAAGTACGAGGCAGCTGGCATCTGTGTCTGGGATCAATCGAACTAGCATACAAACCATTTTGAAGAAGAATAAATTCCATCCATACAAAATACATTTAGTCCACGAACTTCATGAGGATGATTATGACCGCCGTTTGCAATTTTGCGAAATAATGAGTGAGCGAGCAGGGATCGATCCACAGTTCCTTTTTTACATCTGTTTTTCCGATTAATGCAGTTTTTTTTAACGGGTCGGTAAGTCGTCACAACTGCCGCTATTGGTCCGATACAAACTCAAGAGTTTTTCACGAGGTGCATACATAGCAACCGGAAAAATTAAATGTATGGGCCGGAATTTTCGGTGACCGGCTGGTGGGTCCTTTTTTTCTACCTGGTAATTTGACTGGCCAAATGTATTTGCAATTACTGGAAGACGCTATTGACCCTGCCTTGACTGATATTATTGAAAATGTTCCAGAATATGATGAAGATCATTTGATTTTTCAACAGGACGGTGCTCCTTCGCATTATGCGTTAATTGTCCGTCAGTATTTGGACCAACGTTTTCTATGGAATTGGATTGGGAGAAGAGGCAACATTGAGTGGCCTCCACGATCACCGGATTTATCGCCCCTTGATTTCTTTTTGTGGGGATACCTAAAAAGTAAAATCTATAAAACACAGCCAGCATCGCTGGAAGATTTGCGTCAAAGAATCGTCGACGAATGTCGTCGAATCACTCCGGAAATGCTTCGGAATGTGCGCGAACGTTTCGAACAAAATCTTTATTCTTGTATGGAAGCGGGCGTTCATCAGTTTGAACATTAGTAAGTAAGCAACTAAACATAATTTAAATTTTAAAATGTAAATTTTTTTCAAAGTATTGGCCGGAATTATAAAATTTAAAATCTGATGTAAAGAGAATTGTAAGAGCTTTCAAAAGAAATATTACGCAACCCCCAATGCCATTTAAATGTTTTGAGGTGATGCTTACCCTTGCTTGGGGGTGAAAGTGACGGAGTCAAAAATACCAGCAAAGAATGACCCCCTTTAATCTAAAATCGACGGGTCTGAGCGTTTTTCTACAATCTTTACGCAGTTCCTGAAAATGGCTCTGTTTCGTTTTCATTTGGCCACCCTGTGTATAGATTCTCTCTAGGTGTACACTTACAATTATTAGGTTCAATAGTGACTAGATATTTAATCATTTTCAAGGCCATCGTTAAGGTTAATAATATCCACGTCGCCGTCGCTAATAAACTTATAAAAACATCTCTACAATATTGAGAAATGCATTAAAATGCTTAACAGTGTCTATGGACAATGAAGCAACGACTAAAATCATTAATGGGCGTGGGAAATTTCAAATAATTGAAACAAAATGTCATTATTCAAATATTGGATGCATCCTGAAAGGAAGAAATATTTTGTAGGTCAATCGTATCCTTACTATTGTTTTAAGTATTTAACAAATCTTTTGGTCGTTAGCATAATAAACCAAAATTTTGTATTATTCGACGTTTTCACAATAAAAAAAAATAACTAACAAAGTTGCTTTTACTTACTGGCTCGACTTTACTAATAGACCAGGAATATTAGCGAAAAAAAAAAGAGAAACTCGAAAAAATTCCTATCCGCGATATTATTGTAAAATTGTCTAAAGGAACATAATACAAAACATCTTTCATCTCGTGAGTCAAAAAATTTTATTAGCTAACTTTTCTATTTAAACAAATATGTGAGGAAAACTGTTTTTTCACTTTGCAGGGAAAACCATCAATTTTAGCGAAAAGTGACTCTCAGACAGCTTGTAGGGAATAAAATTATCTACAAAATGAGACTTGTTAAATTAAAATCGGTTAATAAACAAAAAAGTTATTGCAGAAAAACCAGAAAAGTGCCCATTTTTTAATTTGTTTATAACTATCGCACTTATTGTTAAAATTTTATAGAACCCATGACAAGTTGAGGGTTTTGTAATACTTTAAAAGTGTGCCAAAAGTGGGCGTTGTTGGTGCAATAGTTTTCGCACAATTCAATTTGTTTATAACGGAGGCTTTTGGAGCTATGAACTTTAAGCCTCTGTACAGGCGTTAATTTTCAACCAAACATGATTCTGCAAGGGTCATTGTAATCTTAAAGACGTAATTAAGCGACCTATTAAAAGATATCACCGTTTTTTGACATTAACATTCTCAAATTGTGCATTAATAAAACGTGCGTTTTTCGATTATAAACAATTTGAATAAAATTGTTGCTATTTATGCTACCTCACCAAAAATAGATACAATGGATAGCTGGCAAAAAAAATACAAATTTTTTAAAAAGCACCCTCTACGACCAACAGGAGCCAAGATAATAATTTTTTTTTAATCGTAGCGCAATTGTTTATAAACATTAAGACGGAAAATAAAGTTCAAATTGATGCGCGCTGTAAAATTTTGCAATATCTCGGGTTCTATTCTTCGTAGAAACTTCTTTTTTTTAACTGGGGTAGCTCCACGAAAAAATAACAATGAACATATTCACGAATTAGTAGAATAGCCCTGATCCCCAGAAAAAAATCATCTTTTATACTGAATTTTTTTTAATTTACAAAAATGTCACAAAAATTATTGTTAAACGAAATATTAATTAAAATATCAATTTCGGAATTATTTTACTATTATTAAATAAATAAATGAAGCTATCGTTCATTTAAAGTTATTTTTCATAAAAATAAAAAAAAAATTAATTTTTTTTGTAATTAACTTTGTTGCAAAAATATATTTGTATAAAGTTAGTAATAAATATAATAAAAAAACTTTATATATTAAAATTTCAAGAAGTTAAAATTGTAATTTTATCGACCGCATTATTTTTATTAATATTTTTTAATTTTGCAATAAATTCAAATGCTTTTTATTCTTTTTTAAATCTTTTAACAATAAATAATAATTTGAAAATAATTTGTGAATTTTTACTTCAATTTTACATTTAAATCGTAATTAAATAACTAAATATTGTAAAAGTAAGTTTACTTTGGCTTAATATGTAAAAAAATAACTTTTAAAATGAACGATAGCTTCATTTATTTATTTAATAATAGTAAAATAATTCCGAAATTGAAATTTTAATTAATATTTCGTTGGACAATAATGTTTGTGACATTTTTGTAAATTAAGAAAAAATAAGCATAAAAGATGCATTTTTTCTGGGGTTCGGGGCTATTCTATTGCATCTACAGCGCCCATTTTTGGCACACTTTTGAAGTATGACAAAACTCTCAACGTGCCATAGATTTTATAAAATTTTAACAATAAATGCGATAGTTATAAACAAATTAAAAAAAGGGCACTTTTCTTGTTTTTTTGCAATAACTTTTTTGTTTATTAACCGATTTTAATTTAACAAGTCTCATTTTGTAGATAACTTTACTCCCTACAAGCTGTCTGAGCGTTACTTTTCGCTAAAATTGACGGTTTTCCGTGCAAAGTGAAAAAACTGTTTTCCTCACTTATTTGTTTAAACAGAAAAGTTTTTGACTCACGAGATGAGAGATGTCTTGTTTTATGTTCCTTTAGACAATTTTATAATAATCTCGCGGATAGGAATTTTTTCGAATAAAAATTTTATATGCTTGGCCTATAAGCACGTGATTTGAAAACTAGTGAATTATCAAAGTTCAAATGGTTCAAGACCGCGTTCTGAGAAAGTTTGTTTTTAAAAACAGAGTTGCACAAGAACTTTTGTTTAGTAGAACCGCTGTCCTTTTCGTGCATTACTTTGCATAATTGTTTTTCATTTTTACATTATGTAGTTCAACGCTATACTACTGCAAACGCTCATAAAACTTTTAACTTGGTAAGAGATCGTGGTTACAACAAATGCAAGGACAAAACTTCGGCTCACACATTTTTACTCCAGTTTTAAGAACCACAGTGTGTGTTCTTCGCTTTATCACGACTTACCAACCGCCAAACCGTTGACCTGTACCAAATATACGACGTACCACATGGAGCCCTCTTGAAAGAAGGAAAACGGTATGGGAAACATAGCGTCTGCAATGAACGGTGTCAGTGCCAAAAACGATGTGGTTAGTAAACAGTTCACTTTGAAAACAGTTGCTATACGGTTAGTTCTGGCGATGGCGCTCTTCACAAACTCGTTGTGCTCTTCTCCATAGGAATTCAACAGGGGATCTTTCAACCTCTCTGAAAGTCTGCGCACGTTCACCTTTTCCAAGCGGAACACCATCAGTCTTACCGCGTAGGAGAAGTACTCGAAACTGAGCGGGATTACGTAGGACAAGTTGAGGATATTCGAGATGGAAACTACCACTTCCAGGAACATTAGGGCTAACAATAGCATAGTCCCTCCGTAGCTCATGAGTTTGCGCAGTCGGTACCAGAAGGTTGGACCGTCGTGGGGCCAGACTCCGCTGACGATGAGCATGTTCTTGGGCACTTCTATGGCGTTGACTATCTCGTAGAGCACCATCTGAAGTCAGATAGAATAAGAAGAGTGTTAGCAACATCTTTCTGGATTGACTGTTGTCAAAATAAAGAAAAAAAGGATAAAAATAACTGTTTAGACTCAAGGCTTCAAAGATGAAAGTGAAACTCGGTTTTTGATCAGTTATTCAAGAACCATATATAAAATTTAGATTTCAAACTTGGTACACTTGGTACACCACATGTAAAACTTGAACAAAAGCTGACCATTGGTGTCATAGTTAGGAACTATAAAAACATTTGGAGAATTTTTTTACATATTTCCAATGAAAACTGCTTTGTTTCTTGAATTTTCCAACGGTTTAGTTGAAATTTTACCTGTAGATTGCTTGTGGTAGTGCTAGTACCAAGTTTGAAGAGAGATTAAGAGATTTCAGATTTCCTCTAAACCTTCCACTAGAATTTCGCTATGGATGAGAATAATATTCTTACATTTTTACACAATAAAATGTCTTCCACGCAAGTACACGTCTTTAGCTGAAGACTGAATAGTATTTACTTCATAATAATTTTAGAACTAGATAATAAAGAGAATATGAGTTATAACAATTATTTAATAACTGCTGAGGAAATGTCCATAATTATAGTTTGGGATACTAAAACGCAATTAGTCCTATTTCTTTTCTTTTATAATTCACTCATTTCAAAGAAATAATTATATACTAATTACTATTTTGACTGTTACCCACTTGCCTAATTAATGATTAATGTCTGTAATTAGAATACGAGCGAGTTCGTAAATATACAGGTTGTTACAAATTCGCTTCTCACTACAGGGATCTCGGAAACGGTAAGAGGTACGAAGTAGCTTAAATGGGGGCAAAGTTGCGTAATCAGGGGACCAACATTATGCCTCTAAAAAAATTAAGGGTAACATTATTAGTTTTTGAAATATTAAAAAAAAAACGTTTTTGTTTACTTTCAGCCTTGTTTGAGGAGATATTGAAAAACGAAGAACACTTTCTCAAGGCCACTTTTTGCCCTCTATCGAATGGCATAATCAATTTTTATATGTAACGTTTCGTCTCTCCAGGACCATCATCAACTTCATTTTTTTTAAATACGACCCTGGATATTTCATTACATTTTTTGCAAGCTTTCATGACCCTCAATACTGTACTGCCTCAGCCCTAACCAGATTCAGACGTTTTGTCTCGAAAAATTCATCTTCAGTGTATTCGTTCCAAAATCTAAATTTTTTATTTAGATTTCTTTGTTTATTGAATTATCGTACACTATAAGTAAGTGTCGTTAAACCCTGTGAAATCCTTCTAGTTATTCAGACTATTACCACCACGCATTAAAACATAAGATTAAACTTTTATTCCCGTGTCCATAGTTATTTCTAGGCTTCTCGAGTGCTCAAAATTCAAACAAATTCCGATCTATTTTTTTCAGGATATTCATACAAATACATTTGACATGCTCTTTCACAGTCGCAGTTACAGATATAATAAATTCCGATAATATTATGCTGATCTTCATTTTTGACCTTTGCCAAAACGAACATGTTTTGAACATTTACTGAAATTTTTTAAAGAATAATATTCAGTTGGCGTTTTGGTTGTTCATATACAATTTAAGAATTCATTTGTCATAATAAAATTAAAATTGTAACAATGTTTTAATTTTGACGCAACAACTTATTGAGTTATGTATGACCAAGTGATGGTAATAGTTAATAATAATAAATGTCCATTGTAGCGCGTGGTGGTAATAGTTTAAATAACTTGATGGATTTCACAGGGTCTAACGACACTTACAGTGTACGATAATTCAATAAACAAAGAAATCTAAATACGAAATTTAGATAAATTTGGAACGAATACACTGAAGATGAATTTTTCGAGACAAAACGTCTGAGTACCCCAAACGTACAGTTTGGGGTATAAAATTTCCAGGGTCGTATTTAAAAAAATGAAGTTGATGATGGTCCTGGAGAGACGAAACATTACATATAAAAATTGATTATGCCATTCGATAGAGGGCAAAAAGTGGCCATGAGAAAGTGTTCTTCGTTTTTCAAATATCACCTCAAGCAAGGCTGAAATGGAACAAAAACGGATTTCCAAAATTTCGGTTTTTTTTTCAAATATTTCGAAAACTAATCATGTTAGCTTTGATTTTTTAGAGGCATATTGTTGGTCCCCTGATTACGCAACTTTGCCCCATTTAAGCTACTTCGTAACTCTTACCGTTTCTGAGATCCCTGTAGTGAGAAGCGAATTTGTAACAGCCTGTATAGCCATCCTTTATAACGAGCGTTCAAATAAAAACGTGGTCAAGTTGGTTCTGAAAATTTGGACGTAGGGCGTAGCGTATAGCAAATGAACTTAAACGTCATCTGTCAAAGCGCTATATCGCCGCTATCAATTTGAATATTTAGGTTTTAAAAAGCGTTTAAAATGGTGTAACAAGAAAAGAAGGAAGCGGCCGACCTAAAAAGCGGACTGAAGAATTAAAAGAAAATGTCTAACAAATAATGGAAAATGCGCCAACAACTTCTGTACGTGTTTTATCACAAATGGTGGGAGTATCAGTCGGTACCTGCCACACAGTGTTAAAAAAAGATTTGCGTTTGTTCTCCTATCGTTTAACTTGTCAGCAAGAACTTCATGAAGTTGATTTTCCGCGACGGGCTGTATTTTGTGAATGGTTTTTAAACAACTACGGTGAACTTCATAATATCACCTTTTTTTCTGATGAAGCCTGGTTTCATTTAAGTGGTTACGTAAACTCACAGAATATGAGAATGTGGTCTTCTGAAAAACCAGATAACTTTTTTGTCGAGGGCCCTCTACACGCTCAAAAAATTGGAGTTTGGTGTGCTCTCAATCGAAGGAGGATTTATGGACCTATTTTTTTTAATGGTACTCTTACTGCGCAAAGGTATAGAGAAGAAATTATCGCTCCTTTTGTTAACCAGCTGGAAGAAAACGAAATTACAAACTTTTACTTTCAACAAGATGGCGCAAGGGCACATACGGCAGGCGAGACGATGAATATGTTGAGGGAAGTTTTCCAAAATCGACTAATAAGTCTCAATGCTGAACATGAATTTCCACCGAGGTCATGTGATATTACGCCGTGTGATTTCTTTTTGTGGCCTTACCTTAAAAACACTATTTTTGAACTGCCTATTCCTGATTTAAACCATCTGCAGGCTCGACTTATAGACAAGATTCGTGAAATTAACAATACCCCGAGCATCTTAGAAAATGTCTTTAATTCTTTGAGGAACAGGTGTGAAAAGTGCTTGGAACAAGGAGGGGGACACTTTCAGCAGCTGCTTTAATTTATTGTTATAACAAGGAGGGGGACACTTTCTGCAGCTCCTTTAATTGTTTGTTATTGTTATCACGATTATTCTTTAAAATAAAGTTATATAGTCATTAACGTTAATGAAACCGACAGCTGCTATACAGTTCTTTGAGAAATGAGGTTAAGTTGGTCGCTATAAGCTACTCCCTACGTCCAATGTGTCAGAGTCAACTTCGACCACGTTTTTATTTGAACGCTCGTTATTATTAAAATGTATACACAAGAAGTGATATTAAATTTTTAGATCACTCCATTGCATTGTATATAACATTGATATCATACTTTTTCCAAACTAACTAATATTATTTTTTACTGTTTCTTTTGCAGCGAGGCCAGTAACCAGCAACCTTTTGCCTTCAACTGACATTTGTGGAGTTGAAAGCAAGGAGAGGATTTACGGAGGAAAGGAAGCTGACTTGAACGAATACCCCTGGATGGCGTTGGTGGAATACGAAAGAGGTAGGAAATAATTCCATAAGTTGATTTTGAGAAAAGAGAAGTTTATGCCGAAACGTCTATAAAATCATAAGTGTGATACGAACAACTTCTGTAAAATCAAAATAGGTTTCATCGGAAAAAATATTTAAAAACTTGTACGTGTGTTCTCTGGTAAAGATTCTTGTTTTCACTTTGCGTCCTCTTAAGGAATTAACGTAGCATATTTTGAAATATCAACAGCTTTATGCAAAAATATTGTGCTTTGAGCATTGAGTATTCAGCAACGTAGAAAAGTTTTTTTAATTTTGCCTTACCTTTTCAGAAAACGGAAAGCGCGGCTTCTACTGCGGAGGGGTGTTGATAAGCAAGAGGTACATACTAACCGCCGCCCATTGTATCAAGGGGAAAGATTTACCGAGGTCTTGGAAACTGTAAGTGTAATTCCTGCGAAATGACCCTTATTAAAACGTTTGTTAGTATTTTTTGTTTATATATGTGCGATATTCAGAACGGTTTTGTAAAATATTGTAATTTCTGTTTCAATTTAGAGTTAGTGTCCGTCTTGGGGAGCATAACACTGACACCGATGTTGATTGCGAAGTGGTGCATGGTCAGAAGGTTTGCGCCCCTCCTCCTATAAATGTTCTTGTAGAAGAACGCATAGCTCACGAGAGTTACGTCCCGGAAGACGTCAACCAGTACCACGACGTGGGTCTCTTGAGGCTAGCGAGAGAGGTTAAATTTTCAGGTACTAAATGCTCAGAAGCATCACTACTATTTTAAATTGTTTCTAATGTAACGAAATGTTGCCAGTAAAAGGGGATCTAAATTGTGATAATTTAATTTCTTGACAACTTTTTTTGTAAAATGTAACAAAATTTAATAAACAGCAAAATTGTATGGACCGAGATTGAATAATATCAAATATTACAGTCATTGAAGATGAAAATCAGCTGTAACCTCCCGAATTCTTTTAAACTGCATGGATTTGCATGAAAATTTAGAATAAGGCTCATCTTAGGCTCTAGTTCAAAAGTCGATTGACGCTTTTTGTTTTTTAGGGTTAAAAACTACTCCTAAGTGAAAAAAATTGAAAAAATTAAGTTTTAACCATTTTATCGATACAAATCTTGTTCAAGCACAAATATTAAATAATGTTCCATGTTCTCGAACATGTTTTATGATATTTTTTTTTCTTCTTCTTTTCGACCCTTTATTTAACCCTTAAAACTACCCCTATGCAAAAAATAATGATAAAAATTACTTTTTAAAGATTTGGAATTATTAAATCGTGCAATTATTTAAAATAAAAGTTACCTCATAGCTAATAAAATAATTTTTCTCTTTCAACCCCTAAAAACTACCCCTGTATTGACTCTTTTTGAGTACTATAAAAAACTCCTGGAGCGTTACACGTAAAATTAATAATTTTTCCGTTATTTGATATCGATTCGAGTATTGCCCCCAAAATAAGTCCCCTTCCACTAACCATGTTTCGCTTTGTATAGGACGTACAACACTTTTTAAAAAACGATTTTCTTTGTTTATTTATAAGTTACATTTTTGTTCATTACACTTTTTTTAATAAAATGCGTAGTTTTTGAGTTATTCGCGAAAAATGCTTTGAAAAAGTGTTTTTTTTTTCACTCACAATTCCAAGTTTTCAATCGCGAATAACTAAAAGCTATTAATTTTTCGAAAGAAATTGTTCAAATAGTTTCCGGCGTTATTTTTGAAAAAAAATGTCCACCCCCGAGAAGGGTTGTCAAACCCCAACAGGGTGGAAATGTCAATCGGCGCTATGTCACTGATATTCATTGACCTTTTCTCTAACTATCTGCCAAAGTTCAAGTCGATCGGTTCAGTTTCAAAGAATTCGGAGGTGAAAAGCTTCAATGACTGTACTAAAACGTCAAGTCATCAAAAATTGACCCATATATGACTATATAATTATAAATTTTTGTTTTCAGAATCTGTCACACCTATATGCTTACCGACCACAGAATTTGATCAGACGCCAGACTTGGTGGGGAAAAAAATGATAGTAGCTGGTTGGGGAAAGACGGAAAACAGATCAGAAAGTCCTGTCAAGCTAAAACTAGATGTAAGTAATGTATTTACAGGAGACTGGCCAAATGGGAAGTGGGAGTCATCTCTCTTTGTACACAATATCGGAACACTATGCGAAATGAACAACACATTACAATTTCTGTGCAGAGAACACACAAAAATTTCTTATTTACGACTTTACTGACCTCTAATTTTGGAGTACGAATATAGCACATATTTATTTCTCTTCCAGGTACCTGTCAAGCCCAATGCAGACTGCGTGAATACTTACAGGCGAGCTGGAGTAAACCTGAGCGGCGCCCAACTCTGCGCCGGTGGGGAAAAAGGGAAAGATTCCTGTAGGGGAGACAGCGGAGGTCCTCTAATGAGAATCGCTCCAAGTGCCACTGGAGACATCGGCTGGTACTCTGTTGGGGTTGTATCGTTCGGACCATCGCCGTGTGGTATGGAGGAATGGCCAGGTGTCTACACCAGAGTAGCCAATTATGTACCGTGGATAGTCAGCAAGCTCAGGCCATAACGCCACCGAAACTAGAATGCCATTTTTTGGGTTGTAAATCTTATGGAGAACGAATGTTGTGATATTGATTGACATAGATGTTTTTATAAGTTTATTAAGAAAATTAAAAGTCTTTCGTGGCTTCAAGACTCATCTCATAAAGTGTTTGACTTGTTTCCCTTCTTTTTAACCTTTTGAAATTCCGTCAAATTTCATATAATTAGATAAGATTAATAAGATAGCTTAAAATTATGCATTATTTCGAAATAATTATGGGAAGCATGGATTTTCCTAAAACCTTTTGAAATTACTTGGAGATAAGTATTAGAAAAAAGTTATAAACTTATGGTTTCTTAATTGTTTAAACAATAATAAATAGTTTTTTTAAGAACATTTAAAATAATTCACTGAATTTTAAATCGAATTCTTTCAAATTGACAATATACGGGTTTTCGATGTAGCTGAACAAGAATATGAAGTCGGAAAATGAAAATTCAAAATGGCTGATCCAATATGGCCGACTATTTTAAACAATTTATTTAACAATTATCGATTTTAAATCAAACTCGCTTATATTTGTAAAATAGGGGTTTTTGAGGTCGCTAAACAAGAATATGATGTCGGAAAATGAAAATTCAAAATGGCTGATCCAATATGGCCGACTAAAAAATGTACTTGCAACTTAGGTTATATAAGCGAAATTTCGAAAAACCGACAATTTTCTGTAACACTATAGCAGTTGCGCCCCCTAGCTGTGAAGTTACAAACTTGAAAATATTTTAAATCAATTTCTTTTGGTCGTATGTGTTGATAGATTTTTTACCCCATAATCGTAGCCCGTCTAGTTTTCTATATACAACCGCTCGATACCGTTAATGGATCACCCTGTATATATATTAGACTCATATCTATGTCTACAGCAATAAGACAATTTATATTCACAATTTCAGATACAGAATATAAGTTTTAAAAATGAATATTAAATCAATTAATCAAAAAACGTAATTTTTTGCTGTTATAACAATTTTCCACTTATTACTATTAAATAAAAAAAATATTTTTCGCTGGATTTACTTTCTTTAAGGTCTTAACTTAATTCGTTGATGGTTTATTAAACAAAAAAAAAATTAAACTTTATTTAACAATACATGGATTTTTCATGAAATATTTTAATTTTTTGTTATTTTTCGTTTTTTCAACTATCATTTCAATTTTTTAAGAAAAATAAAATGCACCATCTTAAAGTAGAGATTTTAAGCTTTAAAAAGTTTCAATATCACATTTACAACTATAGTTTTTGATCTATAAAATTTGGCTTAAAAAGTCAAATTTGTGATTTTTTAAAATTATTGAATATGTTGGGATCAATATTTTTCAAATTAAATTTCTAAGATTTTTTCCATATCGCTCATTGTTTCAATCGTCATTTGAAGAGTAATCTGTGAAAGTTACAGATATTTATTTGAAAAATTAAAATAATGACAGCTATTTTATTATTATTGTACAAAATTATAGAATGACGTAACTTTGTATACGTACTACATTTTTTTTCCCAAGTTTAAAGACATAAAATTTTGATAGCCGGATGACTTTTCTTTCATTTAAATTTTTGTGAGGTCGATTTGATCAATTAGATCAAAAGTTATAACAAATTTAGTGTAGCGCGCTCGGGGCCGCGCGCACTTCGGGAGCTATACTTGGGGTCCGTTTCATTTTTCGTACGTTAGAAAAAAAAATCTACAGCCCTCAATTCGCATTTTAGAAAAAAACTTTATTTACATTTTTTATGTAAAATTTCCTATTCTTTCGAATGGCGCAGTTAATTTTTTTTTAATTATATATTTTTTATATATTTTGCAAAAACTGTAATTTTGCAACTAATTTGTTAAATAAATAATTTAGCGTACACTCTACAGTTGGTAACTTTTTATATGTTGTTTCTGACAACTTTACAAAGCGAATAATAAAAAGTTCTCTCTTCACGTAATTTTCGCGAAGTCAAAATCTATCTTGACTCCACTAATGGGGGAAAAACTGAAGGTGTGGTAGACTAGTTAAAAAATTGTATTACCATAAAAACACTCGGATTCAGTGACCCCAAAAATGTATGGGTATGGTGGTCTAGTATTTAACACAATGAATTTTTTTCCGCGGAGATGTGTTATCGATAGAACTAACACTAGAAATACTGTCACTACCGGCAAAGCTACAATTTCAATGCACAGAGATACCAAAAATCCTTCTTCGTAAGAAATATTGCAATGTCTCAAATTAAATTTACAAAAGCAAAAAATCTTAGTAAAATTTGAATACAGATCCTCAGAGCCTCTTGCAATTTTAATAATAATTCCTACTGATTCCTGAATTCGCGCCCTTATATTCACTTCGGTTATTGTTTTTGGTTCTAAAGTTGCTGGGGATAGATCTGAATCTCGTGTAACATGTACTACACTGTTGATTGGGACAAAAAAATAATTGTACGCCATTGCAGTGATCAAACTGATAAAACCTGTGTCCCAAGATAAAAAGAATCCAAACAGCATTTGTGATCTACATATAAATCAAATGATGGAAGCTCACTGATTGTAATGCAAGTTTTGGTTCAATATAGTATGTGTTATGGAGGTAAGTATTTATTTGTGCTTGTCTCTAAGATGTATAAATGTAAAAACTTGTTGCTGATAACTGTTTTCGGAAAAATATCTCTGCTTCATATTTTTAAATAGACATAATATAACCAATCTTTATCTACTTTATATAACGTATGTATTTTTTAGATGTTCTAAGAAAATATACATAAATTTCAAACCCCATGTCTAAAAATTATTTTATAATAATTATGACCTTACATATATTTATATTTAGGCACATGCTTCGTCAAATTCTGGGAACAGATTGTGCTTAATCTTCACAACTGGTATTTCCGAAGATGTTTTTAAATAAATTGACCAACACCTCTGATCTAGAGTTGTAGCGTTATAAAGTAATAATTTAATATACAGGATAAAAGAAGCATTTCAAAAACCTTTTAGCAAAGGTACCTTACTTTATATAACATCACATCATTACATCTGTCTGTTTGTTTGTTATCATGGATAGGTTCCAAATAATTATTCTAATAATAATTATTAAAATAAACTAAACTTATTTATATGGATAATACTAATAGAAATACAACTCTTAGTAGAAATAACTTTGTTTTATTTAAGGAAAACCGGAATATGTCTCTGTGATTGATGTACAGTACAGTCACAAACAAAGATTTCTTTCTTTCTATTCCTGATTGCATCGAAATTGGCGATCGGAAATTTTGTTATCCTTCCCAGATAGAAGAACAGATGTTATGATCCAAATGATATCAATCGGTATCGCGATATTGTTCTCTTAGGACTCGCAGCAGACGTCTTTACAGGTACATATTTTTAAATATAATAAACACGTGGTTCTAATATTTACCATATACTGAGGAACTTACAAAGGTACAATAAACCTTATTTTACACCAAAATAGTTATTTATATACCAAGGCGGCAGGTTGCTTCCTAGGACCGTTTAGACCCGAGGAAAGCAAGTCGTCTAAGGGCATAATCATTCTAATATCTCCCGTGATGCACATAACGTTTTATTTTTTACTTTGACATCTGATTTTATATTTATTTTAAATTTAATAATTGATGGTTTGATGTTTGATTCTGAGGAGACATATTGAAAAGGCAGAATGGATAATATTCCGGCAATATTTTTGGAAAAGGTAATATAGGAAATAATTGGCTATATTATTGCACGTACTTAATAGGTTTTTGTTGTAAATTCTAGTAATGGGTGTTTTTGGAGGATTAAGAAGAGATGAGTTGGAAAAGCTCTCTATAGATGATATAGATGACAAAGGAATCGGTGTTGCAGTGAAAATTAACGATACAGAAACTGGAATACCAAATTTTTTTTACTATTATGGAAGAAAATGAAATGAGCGCTCTCCAATCGTATCGGCAGTATATGTCTTTGCGACCAACACAACTATTTAGCCTAACTTACCTATATTTTAAAATGCTTAATTTTCGAGAATTGGGTAAATTGGTGGGAGAATTGAACAGTAAAGGTTCTACCATGGACGTACTAAACAGTAGAGTTATTAAATCTTCATTTGAAGTAGTGTGGCATGTCTGGCTGCATCTCATAAATTGCTCTCTTGAATCTGGCAAGTTTCCAAGTGATTTGAAAACTAGTACAATTATTCCAATTGAAAAGGTTAGTGGCACCATCAAGTCCTGGGAATTTAGACCTGTTAATACTTTGCCAAGTTGCGAAAAACTTTTGGAAATGGTGGTATATTAACAACTATATGGGTGTGTAAATGAGAATAATTTACTTTTTACTAATCAATCGGGTTTTCGTGCTAAACATTCCTGTGAATCTGCAATACAATTGACGATCACTGAATTGAAAAGGAATTTGGATATGGCAGTTTTTTAGACCATAGATAGATCAATGTTACTATTAAAACTTAACAAATTTGGAATAGAGGGAAAGGTATTAGAGTGGTTCAGGGATTATCTGACTGACAGGTGTCGGGTTACTAAAATAAGGGACAAAGTGTCCTCGGCAAAAACTAATAGCTTGGTGTGCCCCAAGGTAGTGTCTTGGGACCGTTATTGTTTTTAATGTATATTAATGACATTCAGGATTTGCAGAATGAGGTTTTCTTAAATTTGTTTGCAGACGACACCTTGCTGTCAGTTACCAGTAATTGTTTGGACACAGCTATAAATAGGATGAATTTAGCACTGACTAACACTACTAAATATTTAAAACATAATAAACTTAAATTGAATATCGATAAAACTAAAGCAATGATTATTACAACTTCATTTATGTACAGAAATATTAATAAAGACAATACATTTAAAGATAGATGATAATATAATTAATATTGTGACTGAAATAAAATACTTGATGTTTATGATAGATAATAATCTACAATTTAATGCACACTTTTCGTATATTCAAAAGAAAATAATTAAGAAGTTACACTTTTTCTCAAGGGTATCCCAGTATCTTTCTATGGCATCAAGAATAACTGTGTAACATACAATAAATCCAGCCACATTTTGATTACTGTGCTAGTTTGTTGTATTCATTAGATCTCAATAAAATTGGAGCTCTACAAAAATTACAAAACAGAGGAATGAGAATTATTATCAGAAGTAACAGACATACCTCTATACGAATTATGTTGTCATCTTTGCAGTGGATCTGTGTTAGGAATAGATTGCTGTTTATGGCTATGATATATGCTTTTAAAATAATTAATGGCTTGGTCCCTCGTTACCTTCAGAGGTATATAGTTTATGCGAATGAGGTTCATCAGTATTAATACACGATTTAATAATAATTTGTATATACCAAGGCATGCCTTAAGTCAGACCAGAAATACGTTGTTATATAAAGATCTTGATCAGTACAACAGATTGCCAAGTGATGTCAGGAATGTTGTGTCATTGAGGGAATTTAAAAAGAAAATGTTAAGAGTATGTTAAGTCGATTTATTAGTAATGTAAGTTTGTTTTCACCCTGTTCTCCGGTATAATTTTTGACTGGAATGTAGCTTATTTAGTTTAATTTTATATTGCATTATAAAAAGTTATATGGAGTCAAAATTGTTGACAACAAAAATTTTTGGATATTAGGATGTTTCCTATTTTTAAATAAAGATTATTATTATTTTATATTTTTTTATATACAAAAGTGCACGCCTACTGAGATATAACCTTCTAAATATCGAACAGATAACCTAGTTTTTTGCAAATAATTAGAAAACTGTTTTTCTTAGAAACTTCAAATTTGGTACACTTATTTTTTTATATAAGGGCAATGTAAATATAGAATTTGGTGAGAATACATATACAGGGTGTTCTCTTTCTAGAGCCTGTGTGCCACTGGCTATCCCGTAACTTTTTTGTATGTACGCCAATGACGACAGAATTTATATTTTTAAAAACAAGCACTATTTTAGAAGTTTTTTGCCTCATACAAAATTTTGATACCGTTTATGGATTTCGAGTAAAATTGGCATTTTTACACATTAAATAATATAAAATCAGTTTAAGATAAATATAACACTTTAGTACGAGGTGCCATATAAGACAGAAACAAATTCATAACAAGAATTAAAAGGTTCTGTGTCAAGCTAGCTGTGATTTAATTTTAGCTTACTTTGTTTTTTACTGCAATTTATACTTTTGCTGAACAAACTGATATGTTAGTAGTTTTGGGTTATTGTGAAGGAAATTGTTGTGCTACTGTGCAAACATATGCTGAAAGATTTCCAAATCACAAAACATTTGTTAATGCGGAGAAACGCCTTTGGGTACCAGGACGTTTTTCACCTGTAACATTAAACCGTGGATAATGCCGGAATTACTCAGCTGGAGGAACAAATTTGGGAGAGGGTCGAAGAAATTCCTCAAGTAAATAAAAGGCGTTTAGCGGCAGAGGTTGGCTTACAAAAAGCTCCTTTAATAGAGTATTAAAAGACCAGTTATTACAGGTTACAGGTATTACAGGGTACATGTAGGTATTACAGGTTATTAAAGGTCTAACAGGTGGATAGGTAGAGGAAATAATGCCCCTTTAAAATGGCCACCTCGATCCCCGGACTTAAACCCATGTAATTATTTCATTTGGGGAGCGTTGAGGACCACAGTTTAAAATAACTTTTCAGTAAATACAGAAAACGAATATGGGAAAGAATACAACATGGAATTAATGTTATGAGAGGTAATGCATAATTATTGGAAAATTTATAATTTTCGAAGAACTAATGTTTGCGTTTAAGAACAAGGAAGTAACTTTGAGCATTTACTGTAATATTATTTTAATGTGATTACAAATATCAGTTTATTTAAAATGTTAATGTTGACTACCAAAAATGTGTAGTTATTTTTTTAATGTGACGTTTTTTCATTATTATTCCCTGCTTTGAGGCTGCAGTTATAAATTATTTTTTATAAATCGGAATTTTTGCCTATATTTAATGTATAAAAAAATGCGAATTTTACTCGAAATCCATAAACGATATCGAAATTTTGTAAGAGCAAAAAATCTTCTAAAATAGTGCTTATTTTAAAAAATATAAATTCTGTCGTCATTGGCATACACACAAAAAAGTTACGGGATAGCCAGTCACGCACAGGCACTAGAAAGAGAACATCCTGTATATGTATTCTCTCCAAATTCTATATTTAAAAAATAAGTGTGCCAAATTTGAAGTTTCTAAGAAAAATAGTTTTCAAATTATTTGAAAAAAATAGGTTATATCTATTCTATATTTAGAAGGCTATATCTCAGTAGGCGTGTACTTTTGTATATAGGTAAGTTAGGCTAAATAGTCTTATTTTCATCCAATTTTTGGTATATTTGTTAATAATATACTTACTTGAAAAATGAATCCTAAGTAAAATGTAGAAATATCTTTCGACAGTGACAATTTTTTACGTGTTAGTTTTTGGCAAGGATGATATTAGAACAACAATAATATATTATTATTATTTTTGCACACTTAAACATCGAAAATTTGATCGGATTTATAGAAAATTTTTAGAACGATGCGAATTAATCAATAATGTTATTTGACCTTTATTAAAAATTGGAATTTCAAATTATTAATAACTATATCACTTATCTTTCTACATATTGACAAAAATCGCCTCAAGTAAAACTGGGACTTATGCGCCTGCGTGCCTAATAATCATATTATTTATTACATTTCTTGTCGTCTTATCTAATTAACATAAAGCTCTTCTTATTTGTCGAGCCTCCACGTACATTCGTCCATTGTTAGCGGTTAGAATCGTCCATTTGTGATCTCTCGAAATCAAATAATGGAAGCTGCGAAAAGCTTCTTAGTTGTAGTGCAAGTTTTGGCTTTACTCTTCCTATGTTGTGGAGGCAAGTATCTGCAAAATGTTTGTTTTCACGTCCGAAAGGTTATTTTGCTTAATAACTTTGTTGATTTGTACATTTAACGATTTTAGTAGGAAAATTTCAAGTTCCGTATCTGACATTTTATAAATATAACTTTCGACCTTTACAACTGATATTTTATAGTGTTATTAAACGAAATGGTTTTGAGAAAATCCATATGTTTTGTACAAAGTTATTTTAGTTTGGATTTCGTTTTCTTAAAAATGTTACAGTGAGCAGACTACGCCACTGCATTTTTTACAAGCTATTGTAACTGATTTATATTCTAATGCATAAAATACGTGAAAACTTAACTTGAATTGTTTTCCTAAGATTCGCCGTTGTCCATCTATTAATGAAATTAATTGAAGCTAATATCATGTCGTCTTTTATTCGTTGCACTAGTTGTGGTCGTGTATTTGTTGGAGTAGAATAAACTTTACTTTTCAGGCGGTTTAGATATGGCAATCTGGCTGGCCAAGACACTGGACCCTCTGTACCATTATGGTTGACATTGGCATTTGGTCTTCTACCTATCCATCGCCCCATATAATTTTCATTAGCCATTCTTATATTACTCTCCGTATTCTCCCAGAATGCGCAGGAGCACCATCCATTGTATCCAGCTATTTTGTCATATATTTAATGCAACATCCTCTAATACTTCAAATAGATAGTTTTCTAGAAAGTTTAAAAATGACTGGGAATTTAGATCCACAAACTTTATTGCGAATTATTCCGAGCCACACTTTCACAGAAAATTCGTGTTGAAAAGACCTTGTCCGAATTTTATGAGGATTTTCTTGTGACCAAATATGCAGATTATGAAAGTTCACTACCCCTCGTCTTTGGTAAATGTACATTTATTATTATTTTGATATAAGTTGTTCTTATTTGTAAAGATTGTGGGTTAGGCTTCCAGGGGAAACTAAAACACGTAAGGAACTCTACCTCACAGGTGGTGTGGAAACGAGTGTAATGAATTTTGTTGATGTGCTTACAAATTCCACTTACTTTTAAGCAAAAACATAAATATTCTTGTAATATTATAGTTAGAAGTGTCTGCAAAAGGGGATTGTATTGGTATGAATAACTTGAAAACGGCGAATCTTAGGGAAAAAATTCAAATTACATTTTTTACGTATTTTGTGCATTCGAATATAAATCCGTTACAATGACTTGTAAACATTTTTTTGTGAAAAAGGAGATGACCCCTGCCCAGTTGTACACCACTGGTTGTACCTTTAAAGCTCATATTTTAGGGAATGTAAAGGTCTACTATCATAGATTATCTGTACTAAATTTTATTGAGATCGGTTAATAGATTCCGGAGCTATAAACAAAAAATCAATTTTTTTTAACAACTTCAACACCTTGTATCTATAAAACGGGGCTGTTCCAGACCAATGTTTATAAGGCAAACACATATTACTTTAAAGAGATCTATCTACCCTCGAAGTTTCCTGCATAAAATTCGGACCACCCTGTATACATTAACTGAAAGCTAAAATAAATGTAAAGACAGAATTTCATACAGAACACATCCTATAATAGTTTTCAATTCGTGCGTATTATTCGCGGCGTAATTCTGTTGCTGTTTTAAGTTGTTACATTTTAACATTCGGCTCATGAAATGGCTGAATAAAAAATAGTAAAAGGTGTTTTAATTAGAATTTTAAACACTTAATATTACCTGTTTTAACTTTCTTAAATGCGTCTTTGTCCGCTTTAATGATCAAACAAACAAATTAGACTAGCCGTAACCTAAGCTAAGCTGTCAGCTGCCCTTAACTAACAACATCAGCAGTTTTCCTCTGGAATGAATCTGTTAATGTTATTGCATTTCCACGTTTTCTATTTCTTTCAATTGAAACCGTCTCCTGTGTGTTTTAGAGGCCGGCGCTTCATGTCAGACTCCCAGGGGTGGAAAGGGGGAATGCAAAAGCATATCTAATTGCCAAGCACTGCTAGCCCTCGTCCAGAGGAGACCCATAAAGCCGGAGGATGCGGACTACTTACGACGCTCCCGGTGTAGCTCTGATGAAGACATCCCAAAACTTTGTTGTCCTTTGGAGGAAACTTCAGCTAGATCGCAACTATCGGCAGGTGGTGACACAGGTATTCTTACGACGTCTTTTGATGTGGATGTGAAACGATTTTTCTCGATAACTTTCGAGCGGACTAACTTTGTTAATAAATCAATAACTTAGAAAGCTAGCTGCAAGTTCTCTTTAAACAACGCTATGCTGGAAACTAGTAGAATAAATTTAATAATAATAAGTAATGTCTGGTGACCTTGGATTTGACTTTGACTTGAAGTTTCAAGGTCAACTTGAAAATATTACATGGAATATCTTATTTTTTATGCAAGCATAAAGTGCCAAATTTTAAATCCAATTTTTTTGTGTCGCCCTTTTCATTATCTTCTCATCATAAAAAATATATCGCAGTGGAAAAACTAAATATAAATTTCGTTATCATTTAAATGGTTTCAAGTAATTCTCAATAATTTTAGAACATTTGTATGCAGCGCCCAATTATTAATATTTTTTTTAAGTGAGGGGGAAATCCAAATCAGGTTCATGTTAGGTCTAATGATTATGAATATTAATGCTGTTATTAGTAATTAGAGAGAGATCTTTTTAGAAATGGAATTGTTTTGTTGCTCTGGTTTTTCTACTGATAAGCTTTCAGTAACTTATTTTAATCATAATAATAATTTAAAAAATATGTAAATAACTGTATTAATTCCTGGAAATTCGAGTATAACTTTAATTTTATCTGTTTAGAATACCCCAAAATACCTAAATAACCTCTTTTTCCGGAGCAAAACAAGTTATTTTTGCAATTTGTTTAAAAAAAATTAGTTTAAAAAAATTGTAACCAGGTTACCGGCCGGTAACATTTAGATCCTCATTCAGACATCTCACGGAGGTGATTATGCAAAAAATCGAGTCCACTAATTTTTTTATACAAAGCCGCCGATTTCGCCTTGTCTAAATGGTGTTAAGGTAATTCAAACAAATTCAAAAATATTTCTATAAAATCTTCCCATATGAAGTCAATGTTCTACGGTGCCAGAAATCTTGGTAGACAAAAGATATAACAGGCAAGATATGCCTAGCTGGCATATAATTACCCCTGCAATATCCAGTAAACAGCTCGTAATAAATGATTATCCAAAAAAAAAAAATTTGACCATATTCATTATTTGATTTCATGTGAAAAGATTTTTTAGAAAAAATGTTTTGAATTTGTTTCTATAAGTTTCGTCTCTAGTCACCATTCACATTCACAATTTCTATGTACTCGAAATTTATTTATGACTTTTAAATTAAACATTTTTTAATTAAACTTAAAATTAAACATTCATAAACTGCGTTATTATTACCAGAACGTTTTGGCGTCGCATCCATTCCTTATCACTGTCTAATAACTCACACGAAATCTGGAATCGGTAAGTTGAATAGTTTACAAGTTATGGCCTTATAAACAAATTAACTAATTATTAGTCTGGACGATCCCAAGGATCTTCCACAATCGCACTGATTTTTTTCATGGTAGATTTCATAATAATACATTTAAATCTATATATATATTTTTTTAATTTCAAATTTGCAACCTGGAAATTTTGTTATTTCCTCAGGGTCGGCCAGACTAATAATAATTAATTAATTTGTTTATAAGGTCATAACTTGTAAACTATTAAACTTATCGATTCCAGATTTCGTGTGAATTAATAGACAGTGATAAGGAATGAGAGGATGAGATGCCAAAACGTTCTGGTAATAATAACGCAGTTTATAAATGTTTAATTCAAAAGACATAAATAAACTTCTGTTTATAACTTTTGATCTAATCAATGTTTTTTTACGCTCGAGGGCTAGTTTTGTAGGTCTTTTGAAAACGAAAAAAAAAAGAATTTTACTGTTTTCTCGTGGAAATGAACGGAAAAAAGTTATAAGCGAAAAACGTGAATTTACGTAAAAATTATACAATTAACCAGCCTGTAAACAATCTTCCCCACATGTTTATGACTGTGGAAATTAATATGTTATTGTACATAATATTTAGCATCTATAGTGATAAATTCAGCTTGCCGAAACAAAAAGTCGCGTCCAACTATATATTTCCCGACCTATGGACGAAGAGTCAGAAAGTTACCTATGTTAGTATAAAATCTCTTGCAGAAGACATCGACTTTTGTCAGACGTCCCGAAGAGAACAAGGGGCATGCAAGTCGGTATCCCAGTGTCCTACCATCTTGTCCATCTTGCGAAACAAACCAATAAAGGCGGAAGACGCGGAATATTTGAGACGTTCCAATTGCGGTTCTGACGGAAGTCTGCCAAAGATGTGTTGCCCCTTTGAAGGTAAATTAATATCATCCATTCACTGCTTCTTCCCGCATAAGGTCTTCACGACAGAATAGTTTTTATTTAACAATATTTTGTTTTCTAGTGAAGCCAGTAAGCAGTAACCTTCTGCCTTCCGCTGAGATTTGCGGGGTTGGCACCCCGGATAAAATTTATGGAGGAACAGAAGCTGATTTAAATGAATATCCTTGGATGGCCTTGATAGAATACCAAGATGGTGTGATTTATTTACTTATCAATTATTAAATGTCGGAAATTTGATCGATAACGCAATGAAGACAGAAATTCGGATTGCAGGCTTTCGTGGACGTTAATAGTTGAACAATGAACAATGCAGTTATATTAAAAAAAAACACTATTACACTTTTAATTACATTTTCAGGAATCTAGCTGTTGGGTTTTATAACGACCTTCGACTTTAAGATCGAAAAGATTGGTGTTAGTACAATTGTATATTTTTTTCTTTATAAAACCCAATATACAGGGTGTTAAAAAAAGAGTGTAAAATATTTCAGGAGGTAATAGTATGAACCAAAATAAGCAGAAAAGTCTTAATAAACATGGGTCCGCAAAGTAACGGTTGCGGAGATATGGACCACTATTCGTTTTTCAAACATTTTATTTTATTAGGAATAAACCGACAAAGGAAGCTTTTAACAAACAAAAAACAAAGTTACAGAAGATGTTCAAAGTGCCCTCCGTCCATTTCCAAGCAGGCACGACATCTTCGTCTCAACGATATTCGAACTCTTTCGAAAACACCCTCCTTGGTTTGGATTTCTTGACACTTTTGATTAATCCGTAGCTGCAGCTCTTCCAGGCTATTTACAGGAGTACCATACACTAATGTCTTCAAATATCCCCAAACAAAGAAATCTAGAGGGTTCAGATCAGGCGATCTTGGAGGCCATAAAACAGGTCCGGCCCTTCCTACCCATCTATGTGGAAAAGTTTGGTGTAAATGCTCTCTAACGGCCATGGAAAAATGAGCTGGAGCACCATCATGCTGGAACCACATTTGTTGCCTCTGATTCAAAGGAATGTCTTCCAAAAACTCATACAGTGTGTTCTGCAGAAAGTTGAGGTAAGCAGCGCCTGTTAATCGGTTTGGTAAAACAACAGGACCTAGAAACCTGTCACCTACAATACCCATCCAAATGTTTAATGAAAAACGTGCCTGATGTCCAGATTCTATTAGAGCATGAGGATTTTCGTCGGCCCAAATATGCGTATTGTGAAAATTAAACACTCCATTTCTTGTGAACCCGGCCTCATCAGTAAAAAGAATGTTTGCAAGAAAACGAGGGTCTTCAGCATCATGACGTAGAAACCAGCGGCAAAAAACCAAACGTGCTTGATGATCATTTATTGGATTTAAGGCCTGTACTCGTTGCACATGGTATGGATAAAGCAGTTGCTCGTGAAGGATTCTCCAAACAAGAGGACCACTAATTCCTACCTCGGCTGATATTCTCCGCACACTCGTACCTGGATTCTGCTCTACCAGTGCTAGAATTTCTTCTTCTGCTCTAGGAGTGGATACCGACCTTGGTCTTCCGGATAAATGGCACTGTTTGCTCAAGGAACCGGTATCACGCAATCTTTGGTGAATTCTTCCAAACATGCGTTGTGAAGGAATCTGGCGATTTGGATAAGCGTCAACATAAAGACGTCGCGCTTCGGTGGCGTTCCCATTAGCACGACCATACATGAAATGCATGTCTGTTAATTCTGCGTTAGAGTAACCAGCCATAGCGAAAGAAAACTTGTGCACTGAGAACAACTGTCAAATACGTACTGTTTATTTCACTAAACATCAACCAACTATTATAAGAAAATACACAACGTTTTTGCAAAATAAAAAAAGGGGCTAAAAAACATAAAACATTCCATATCTCCGCAACCGTTACTTTGCGGACCCATGTTTATTGAGACTTTTCTGCTTATTTTGGTTCATACTATTACCTCCTTAAATATTTTACACTCTTTTTTTAACACCCTGTATGGATTACTGAAGATATAATAAAAACCAAACGTCGACAAAGTGCCACAGTTGTTGTCTTGTACTACTTGAAACTTTATTCTCTTTCAGTGGACGATGGAAAACGCGGTTTCTACTGCGGAGGAGCTTTGATAAGCAAGAGATATGTGCTTACAGCTGCCCATTGCATGAAAGGAGATATTCTGAAATCTTGGAAATTGTAAGTTTTTCCAAATAGAAGTACATGGTTTAAAAAAGCTACATCCTCTTGTAAATCGGCAATTGTTTTATTTCAGGATAAGCGTACGTCTAGGAGAACATAACACAGATACCAATCCTGACTGCACCGATATTCCTGGCATTAAACAATTTTGCACTCCATCTCCAGTAGATGTTTCAGTGGAAGAACGAATCGTTCACGAGGGTTATGACCCATATGACGCCAACCAGTACCACGACATTGGTCTCTTGAGACTGTCCAGTGACGTCCAGTTTACAAGTACGTATTTTTGAACAGATCAGCCGTTTTCAGTTTTTTTTTCTCACAATGTCAAGAAAATAAATAATAGTAAGTATACTTCTTAATGGATTTTTGTATATAACCGTGGCAAGTAATACAAATAGATTACGGACGTTTCTGAATTGACAGATCGTGTCGGTCGGAAATCTAAGAAAACGGAAAGTAATTTTGATCAAATGGAAGTCAATTTTAATATCTTTGGTAACATTTACGTGTGACGTCAGCATCAATCATTCTGGATCTCTCGGTATTTGACGACAGGGAGGTAGATTTCGTTAAATGTAAAATTATAGACCGTAACACTTATAAAGGGTAATTTTTAAGAATGAAATATTTTAAAAATACTTCTCGATTGTGAATAAAGTATTGTACATAGTACTTATGGTAACTGGGTTTTTACCTCATTCGATTGATTCAATCCCGTACAGAAAAAATTTTAGTTACTTACTACCATATTTTTCAGGTTCAGTTAAGCCCATCTGCTTACCAGTGACAGAATACATTCAGAAAACAGATTTAGTTGGTGAAAAATTGGTTGTAGCTGGTTGGGGCAAAACGGAGAATAAGTCAGAAAGTTCTGTCAAACTGAAACTAGCGGTAAGCATTTATACAGAGTGTTTCGTGAAGAATTACACTTATTACAATAGTAGAGTGAAGCAACCTAGAGTATAGAATGACGATTTACAATGGGGTCAAAATTTGTAGATGTCCGTGGTGGTTTATGAGTTTAATGCATCTCTTTAACCGTTTAATAAAATATTCGCGGTCTCCTTTGATTATCCTTTAATTAAATGTTCTTTTAAGGAGGTATATCGGGTTTACGCAAATGCACAGATGTACTTGAAATTTATATAGCGTATTACCCAGTGCTCCCTCTGTGCGTCATATTTTTTTGTAATTTTTTTTTAATCTAGATTTTGAGATATTGTTGTTGAAATTTGTTCATTTTAACATAGGTTTATATGGCGAAGATGGACGGTGCGGCTCTTTTTTTGCCCATATCTGAGAAAAAAATTTAGAAATTGTGAAACAAAACTTTTCCATAGATAATATAGTATTATCTTATTTTTGATGTAAAACTAATGTAAGTTTTGAACATAGTACAGCTGTATTAATTAGAAACAGAAACCAATAATTGCATTTCTGTCTGACTTGAGAATTAATGTGGCAACGTCGCAATCAGCTGACAGCAAGGAGGGAATACATTTGAAAAACTTGATAGAAACGAAATTGATTTCAAACATATACATTTTTCCTAAATCCCATGTACATTGTTATCAACAATGAATTATCCACAACAGATGATTTTTTGTAATGTTTTTAAAAACTAGATTAATTAAAAAGACTAGGAAGCTGTGGTATATTTATTGGAACAAAAAATACAGTTGATAAATCCTTTTAATATATTTAATGGTTTATAAAAACATCGGAATCATTACCCAGCAATATTTAGGGTTACATAAAGTTTTCTTTACTTGATTAATATAATTAGTAATACTTGAGATAAAAGCATTTGTACGTAATAAAGGAACATAAATATTTCTCAGCAAACTTTATATCTAAAAAATTAGTTATAGTTGCAAAACTTTTGTAACATTACTAAAATAGAGATTAAAAACACGAACAGTGAGTAATAATGTAATTTCTATCACAGAACCTTCTAAATTGCATCCAACATTTTCTTCGACTTGGACGAGAGATGGGCGCGAGTGTCATTTCATTTCTTTAGAACTAAATTAACATAATTATTTTCTCGTTGTTTTACCAGTTCACATGATTTACGGATTTTAAATAAAGGATGCAAATCTTCGCGAGGATAATACGATATATTTGCTATATATAATAATTATATTGTACATAGTATACACACAATACATTTTTGAACGCGTACGCATCTTTACCCGAATTTGACGCGCAATATCTCCGATGTTCGAGGTCTGTTTGTAGGTTCGCAGTGTGTACAACTGCTAGTTAATTATTAGCGCTGTTGCCACATCTACATAGTCTTTATGCGTTCATTAAATATAATTTAAAACTACTTAAATATGATATTTTTATGTTGTTAATTAGTCAATATGTATGCTATGTGCATATGAGTAGATTTATTTGCTACATACAGAGTCAGAAAGCGCCGATGGTCTATTACAAGTTACGTGAGAGCGATAAAGTAAGACATAGAAATCCATGCGATAGAGAAGGATGGCTATTCTCTTTGTCACTGCCCGTTTCGCCCTTCCACAGATAAGATCCACTTCTTATTTGTGGAAGGGCGAAATGGGCGTTGACAAAGAGAAGCCTTCATTATAGCCATCCTTCTCTATCGCATGTATTTCTATGTCTTACTTTATCGCTCTCACGTAACTTGTAATAGACTATCGGCGCTTTCCTACAGTGTAGTTAATGTTTATCGCAAATAATTTCAATTTATTTTTTTCAAATTGGCAGCGGGTTTTAGTCCCATAAGAAAAGCATAGGACCCCCCTGCGCTCCTCACTTCCCTCGGACCCCGATATACCTCCTTAACCCGGTGTGTTTCTCAGATTGTGTAGTCTGATTCGGTATTTTCGCATATGTCTACATTTTGTCCCATTCAAACGCCTTAACAGCAGAGTAAATTGTCTATTAAATTCGTATAAGACGTTACGATTTTTTTAAATTTCCTTAATCTTTTTTCTTTCTCTAGCTGTAGCTATTTTTGTCCAAAATGACATAAATTCAACAATGATACATACCGAAATAGTTATTATTTCATGTTTGTTTCCGTTTCCAGGTACCTTTTAAGCCCAACACAGATTGTGTAAGGTCTTATGGAAACGCCGGTGTGGAACTGGCGAATGCCCAGATATGCGCGGGTGGCGAAAGGGGGAAAGATTCCTGCAGCGGCGACAGTGGCGGACCATTAATGAGACTGTTTATGGATGAGAACAAAGAATTCAACTGGTACGTTATCGGGGTGGTGTCCTTCGGACCAACACGCTGCGGTATGGACAGATGGCCCGGGGTATACACTAAAGTTGACAGTTACGTTCAGTGGATAACCAGCAAACTTAAGCCATAACTTCATACCGGCTTAAAAATATTTTATATATAATGTAATATACAATAAAAATATCTAAGAATCATAACGTATGTATTTATTATTTTATTAACTAATAGGAAATAAAAATATAGTCGTTTCTAGACTTACAAGATAAACTATGCAAAAGTGTTCGAATTGTCCACTATCATTTTTATAATAAATGATGTTGCAACAAGTAAAACAATGTGTTGTATATTGTGTTGCATAAGAAACATTTTGATCAAAACCTAAATGATGTGAAACAGTAATATTTACACCGCGTTATAATTATTTCGACTACTAAATTGTACAGGTGATTCTTTTATGAAAAATGAGAAACAATTTATATGAAATAATAATAATTAATTATATTATTACAGTTTTACTTCAGGGAAATGTTTATAAACCTCACAAAATGTGATCAGGCTTCAAGTTACATTTACAATTAAAAATTTAGAGTGAAAGTAAGGAGGTACATAAGTGGTCTATTCTGAAAAGAATGATCAATATCGTCGTAAAAAACGGAGAGCTAAAGTATTGGTTTCTCATTTTTGGTCATATAACTACTTGTAAAACTTTGTCGGTGGAACATGGCAAGATCTTTGTCGAATTTTGAAATATATCATTCAATGAAATTTAATATTTGCATAAAATTTATATTTTATTTATAAAATTTTCTTCTTAAAAGGATTTTGAATTATGTTGTCCTTTATATACCAATTCAAAATAAATTTATAGATACAATAAAAATCTAGAATATTTGTTTTTTTTTGCACATTCGAACTGAGGATCGGTCGGTATTGTATTATAGACGGAGAGCCAGAGGCAAAAAAATTGTTTGAATTCTTATTATTATTCAACGAACTATTTACAAATTTTATTTTAAAATGTAATTTATAGTAATACTAATAATACCTATACATCTTAATTAAATTGAATAAACCATATATTTATTTATTTTAATTAAATAAAATTGTAACGGCCTATCACTATGAAAGAAATATTGAAAAATCTGACAAATTTGTGAAAAAAATTTATTGAACATTTATTATTTATGTATAGAATGAATTTTATTTTCATGATTTCAAAGATATATTTTATAATTCAAGTAATAATTTAATTCTCATATATTCTATATATTGAATATCTAATACAATTCTTTTAGAGCATACATTTTTCAATGTTTTTTTCATAATGGTATCCTGTAAGAGTATATTGCGGTAAGTCGTTGACATAACTTTTATTTATATGTAATATAGAATTTGTAAAATGATTTTCAGCCTTAGTAAATTAATTTCATTAATTCGCTATACTCCGCGGTCGAAATTATAAAGAGTGACTAAGACATAATATAAAAACACTATTACCGTAATGCGTATAAAATATAAAATGAATTTTATACGGTTCAATATTATTTATCTTTGTGCCGCTCGCTACGCACATCGATAGAATCTATAATCGTCTAGAGACCGAGTTACACTGAACGTCGATCTATAGTCTATCTCTGTCTTTTGCACTTGGTAGGGAATAGGGAAATGCTTTTTTAGTGGGTGTAAACGGACTTGATTTATCAGTCCTGAGAAACGTCATAGCATAAGCGTAGACGAGGGGTCTAATTCCATTGCTATAATAAATTTATAAATTAAAAAAACACAACTGGAACGTTTTAAAATGCTGTAATAATTAAAATGGATCAAAGTGCCGGTTATAGCAAACCGTAAAAAATATTAGATGTTATGTTTTATTATCTTTTTTTAATATTTTCTATATCTTGTTGCCTTTTACGCAGACATGCCAATGGATTTTCGTTCCCGGCACGCTTCATCCCCCTTACTAGTCCAAAAGCTAGCGACAACTTTGATAGTGTACCTGAAGCACGTGTTCTCAGTCTCGCTTGACTGACCACAGTATCTTTGTGTACACAACTACTGTCACAAACAAATATCAAAAAACTAGGCTTATAATAAGTAAATTCAAACAATTTTTTGGCCTCTCGCTTTTGGACTACTCGTATTAGCATCAATTTAATTCAAATAGTTTTTGTTGTATGTTACTAAAATAATAATAATTTATTTTCCTCAGAGACATAATATGTATAGGAATAGTCAACAAACTAAGACAAAATAGGTAAAAATTCCAATATGGAATAAAAACATTTTCCATTAAAAACTGCTTTAAAGCTTTCCTAAACAAATATTCACTTTTCAGCAGTTTTAATTGGTTAGGTAACTTATTAAATAGCCTAGGACCTAAACAGTCGGGAGAGTTGGACGTTATTCTAATTCTAGCGAATGGAACATGTAAATTCGTATTATGTCTTGTATTATATGATTATTGATTACTAATAAAACAGTACTTCTTCAGTGAATTGACCAGGGTCACATTCAATTTTTTTCTACATATGTACACTCAGTAAGGATAGTCCAGATAAACGGTTTTAAATTAAAAATAAGAGAAATAAGTTTCTTTTCTCAAAAGAGGGATCAAAACTGACGCAACAAATAGAATCACTTGTAGAACTTTGTCGGTGGAATGTGACAACGTCCTGTATGTTATATTTTGAAATACGTATTAAACTTAATGTTTGTATACACACATTAAATTTAACGTTTGCATAAAATTTATATTTTATTTATACATATAACTTCGAGTTAAAAGCACATCAGTTTAGTTTACATCAGAAATTACGATAATGACTTTTATTTAAGTCATCTAACTCATATAATCATCAGCTTTAATCTACGAACTTTATACACAAATAAAAACAATAAAATATATAGACTATTATAGAAAATTCACGTGTATCTGATGTACCCGGTGTTTAATCTGGCATAAAAGATATTATTTTTGACTCATAAACATCTATCCTTTCGAAATGTGACCAATGGAAAGTTAGTGTTAAAATTTAGGTCGGCAGTACTATTTAGTTAATGAATAACATTTGCATAAAGAAGTGAAGATGATAGTTTCATGGCCAGTCCATTTATATAACTTTACTCCACTTAATAAGCCCCATTAGGTAAAATTACCATAAAACCGACTCGTCTCTTACTTACAATTTAATTTCAAGTACGGGAAAGTTAGGTCCACCACGCAAACAAAATTTATTCGGTTTTATACATAATATAAATATTTTTCCCTGTTCTGCCTTTTCTGTGCAAGGAACGCATTTTCCTAAAACTGTGGGCAATGGCAACAATTAGACGGACCCTCTTGGTATCTATCAGGGTCAAACTGTCTTGTCACTTGTCACTAACATCGTCGGACAAAATCCATGTGGTCATAATTTTGTCGGGGGTCATGCCACAGCCTCTATTTTTGTTTTAAAGATGAAGGGTTTGTTAAAAATTTTCCCATCTTTTAAAATTTTTGTATTTGTAATAGTTTTGGAATAATTAATTTTTTATTAGATCATTACTAACGTGATAATAAAATAATTCAATCATTTCAAAAGTAATTTATTTGATAACAGAAACAAAATAATTGTGTTCTAATAAGAATTGTTCAATATGACTACCATTTTCTGTAATATGTAAATTAATTCACTCCTCTTAGTATTCCTTTATCCTGCAAATTCTAAGCAGCATCTTCAATCTTGTTCCACAATTGTCTATTACTATCAATAATCACAGAGTACACTTTCTGTTGGTGCTCTAGACTCTAAACTAGGGATCTGTTTTGAGGTGGATGTGAGAAGGGCAAGCAATTTTTTTCTGGATTACCTTCAGAACAACTCACATAATAAAATTGTAGATCCCTAGATCTGAGCGAGGTCCGAAACATTTTCAAAATTGCAAAAATGTTTAAAAAATTTGTAAAAACACCTATTTATCTTAGTTTTTTACTTACATATCTTAGAACCTATGCATTTTGGAAGAATATTGAAGATGAAAAAAAGTTTTAGAATTGAATTTTATACAATATACTGTAAGTTTAAAATGTTTAAATGTATTACCGATGTTGCAAAATAGCAATAATTGATGAAAAAAAAGGCAAAATAATCAAGTTTGATAATTTTTTTAAAATATTTTAATTGCTCCGAGGGCATTCTAATTGGTAAAAAAAAACTTTAGAGTATAATAAAACAACACACCAAATTTCATTAAAACCGGTTGGATAGTTTTCGCAAAATAATTTTTTGAAAATTTTTTTTCGAATTTTCTAAATGTTGGACAGCCTCAAATAAAGCATCTAGATACTTGAAAATTTTTTCACATAGAAAAGACCGCTCAACCTTTCAAATGGTTTTTGAACAATTGAAATCGGTCTATTAGGACCGCCACAGTAAATTTTTAAACACTCTTTTTTTATTTTTAAACAATTAGATTACATTTATCAATTTACAGTTTATTTTTTTTTTAATTATAATTTTAAAGTACTATTTTTTCTTAATTTTTTCTGTATTTAACGAAAAATTCATTTCCAAATAATTTTTTTTTATATATTTAAACAAAAAATATTTAAATAATTGTAATAATTATAACTATGTAAATACATTCATATTCAGAGTGTTGAAATATATACGTAAACAATTCTTTTCATTGAAAAAATGAAATAGCACGGGGTAAAATATACAGTATATTGAATGCATAAATAATAAACTTTGTTTATAACAAAATATGTGCAAATTAGACAGTTGGCATTACGATATTCGAATTCCTTGGCTCGCGAAACATCGGATGAAGAAAAAAGATCGAAATTGGTCCATTAGAAGACGAGATAATGCAGTTTTTTTTCGTACCTTCGCATTTTGAACCTCCGAATTCAGTCTCGGAGCGAAAGCCCCCTCCCCCACTTTTCGTGTTTTGAGAAACTTTTCGCGCGTGCGAGCGACAGCTTTTCCGCTGATTTATCTATGTTGCCGATAACTTATGGATATGAAAATTTTTCCCAGCTTAGAACTCGAAAAAACGAAGCCACTGGATCAAAGATTATTGCCAAATCATTTATAAATTAACGGTAAATGTCGATAAACTTTGACCGCTTATGTCTCGAGAACCAATAAACGGAATTTAACTTTTTTTTTAAAAGAAGCGCCTTTCCGAATACTTTAAAATTATAATTTTTGAAAAAAACTAAATTGCAAATTAATGAATGTGATCTAATTGTTTAAAAATAAAAAAAGGGTGTTACCTTTAAAAATTTACTGTTGCCGTCCTTATCAACCGATTTCAATTTTTCAAAAACCATTTGAAAGGTTGAGCGGTCTTTTGTATGTGAAAAAATTTTCAAGTATCTAGATGCTTTATTTGAGGGTGTGCAACATTTTGAAAATTCGAAAAATTTTTTTCAACAAATTATTTTGCGAAAACTATCGAACCGATTTTAATGAACTTTGGTGTGTTGTTTCATTATACTCTAAAGTTTTTTTTTATCAAAATTAAAATGCCCTCGGAGCAATTCAAATATTAAAAAAAATTATCCAAAAAACTTGATTATTTTGCCTTCTTTTCATCAATTATTGCTATTTTGCAACATCGGTACTAAATTTAAACATTTATAACTTACAGTGTATTGTGCAAAATTCAATTCTAAATCTTTTTTCCTCTTCAATATTCTTCCAAAATGCATAGGTTCCAAGATATAATTAAAAAACTCAGATAAAATAGGTATTTTTAACATTTTTGCAATTAAGCAGAAATAACCCACGTGACTACCCGTTTACCTCTCGTCCGCTTTAAGGCGAATGGGCTCACCAAGACCACTCCGTGCGGAACCTTGGAGGACCACGCAAATCACAGCAGCCTCACCAATCTGGCAGCGCCGTCCTCTAGGTGGCAAGTGGTGCGAGTGTCGCCGCCGCTTCCCACCCCGTGGAGACAAGAGAACGGCGCCGAAGACCAGCCTCCCGCGACGTCAGTCCATCGCCGATTGAGAATTGAAGAGCTAGACGCGCAGTGGTAAATCCAGTCGTAGTTTTTTTTCTAGTGGTTTTACCGTTACTTACGCAGGCGTAGAACGGGCGAAAATTCACCCCCCGTGAACGAAGGAAAGCATGCCGCGTCCTTTTGGTTCGTTCTTGAAGGGATTCTCCGAGTGAAAGAGTGCTCGTGGATAAATCGAAAGTGATAAAAAAAAATTAATAATTTTGTATGTTCAGGTCCAGCTCTGGTCTCGAAAATCTCATATCGAAGTTCTGTAAAAAAATCTGTGTAGTGCATTGAGTCAAATCCATTACTATTCATAACAACATACAGTGTGTCCAACGATTCTGTTCTGCAGTGTTATTCTATTCTATTTCAAATTTACGACCTTGGATTTTCTAATATCTCATAGTGTTAGTGACACTCTTCCATATTTAAAAAGATTTGGATACTTATGGTTGTGGTCACTTGAAAATTTTTCAAAAAATCTATCACCGCGTGTAGAAAATCAAGTAGCAATATTTAAAAAAATTTGAATACGAGTTTTTATAAAGAGTTACATTTTCTCATATAGTCAAGGGAACGAAGAGGAAAATGTAGATGAAAAGTTCTATATGCTTGATATGCGCTTCATATTTTTATGGGATGAAAACCACCCCTATGCTAAAAACTGAATAAATATAAAAATAATAAAAATAGGTGTTATATAAACTAAAATCATATCTTAATGTATAGAATAAATATTGTTTTATATCGTGGGTTATAATTTACGGTATTTTTATAAAGTTTCAACCCTTAAAAACTACCCTTAATGATAAAAATATAAAATTAATAGTTTCTTTAACCTTAAAATATTTTTATAGACAGAAATCTTTTCAATAGTTTATGGTGTTATAAATAATTTATTACAATAATTCAACCTTTAAACAATGATTTGATGGTACAAACATTAAACATTAAATTCTTTTACCTGTTTATAATAGAATTCATAATTTGTTCATTTGTGCTTTGTTTTAACCCTTAAAATCCACCCCAATAACAAAATATAATAATCCAATAAACAACGCAAAAATTATTTTTTTTTTCGTAATAACTTTCTCGCGATTTACTTTAATTTATGCAATATAATATTCAAAATAATTATTTCTCAATATTTTTTCATGCAGAAAGTCATAATTTCAAATTTTCCTATACCTATGAATGCTCCAAAGTTGTGGATAACCAAAATATTGATATGCTACGAAAACTGAAACGGTAAGGTACCTTTGGTTTTTTAACGATAACTTCCTTAATTTTAAAGCTATTAAAACGAGCCAAAAACGATTTTACGGAAAATTTCGACAACTAAAAGTACTGTAAAATAGAATATTTTTAACGCGTTATTTTTGATATATTTGAGGGTTTCAAAAACATGACCTTCGCTCTCAACTGCAAGCTTTTATTCAACAAAATATTCTGCGAAAAAAATATAAACTTTTGAACTCTTGAATACTTTTCGTATTCTTTTTATTTTTAAAGTTATTTTCAAAAATATGCATTCTAAACCGCTTAAACTTGTATAATATATTGTTAGCACATAAAAAATATAAATTGTAGAAGGATTACCTTTAATTTTAAATTTCGTGAAAAATGTATCAGTTTTTGTACTAATTTTTATCCCGAAAAAGCGAATTAACAATTTATTTTGATCATAACTCATAACTGTTAATTTTTATGCTAACGAAAGTCAAGTTCATTTTAAAGATTTTTTAAAGTACTTTAAAAAATGTTCTGTGCATATTTCTTGAAAAATAGATTTTTTTTAGTTATTTTCCGTTAAATGTTTCCAATTTAGTTTCTGGCAGAAATGAAAATATCTTCAACCAGCCGTATCTCAGCACCTATTGCACCTATATAAATGAAAACAACTCAATCTTTTTATCTTTCTATAAGATTCATTTTCTTTGGGATGTTTTTTTTTCAGAGAATGTCTATTTTCCGAGTTATTCGAGGAAAACTACTGAAAAACGTATTTTTCTAATAAAAAATGTACATTTTCAATCACTAATAACTCAGAAAATGTTGACTTATGGAAAAATGTTCATAAGTTACTTTTTGCTTAAAATTGATTGCTTTATCGATTCCTGGGGTTATTTTCAATATTTTATTTTTCACCCCCTATACCTGGGCAAAAGCGCTCATCGGCACTAAATAACTTTTGTTACTTGAACTATTTTCTAGTTACAGTTCAAGTTTTTTCTTTTCTGCACACAATAATGGAACATACTGTAGATGATGGACGAACCAATGGCAGCTGGTGAAAATTACAGTGGAATTTTTTTGAAAACGAAGCGAATTTCGTAATTATCACCAAGTTTGAATTTTTCTCCCAAGTTTTGTAAAATTTGAAAAATAAAATAATATCAAATAAAAATATAAAAAACATACAAATTATAATTTGCGAATATACCAACACTTTTCTTATTTCACAAATTTCTTTCGACATTTTTTCGTCACGAAGGTTGTCTCTGTGAGCTAAAAAATTAAACTCCAAAAAATATGACCATCTCAATTTCCGAAAAATCGCTGAATTCCCGCATATTTCAACCTGAAAAAATGTTTCCTTAAGAACAAAAATTATTGTCCACCGTCAAAACTTATTTTGAATTAAATGCGCTTGGAACTTTTTTCATATTAAGTTGCGGTGGTTACAATACTCTGCTACACTTACTTTATTTTGTTCAACTTTCCGTTTGATGGCAAATTATAACCTAATTTTCAATTTTTTTAATGAAAAATCTGATTTTTCTTAGCTTTAAATCATAAAAATTATGGTTTCAATGGAAGTAATCACAATAACTGTGATAGTCCTGAAGATATGTACTTATTTTACAATATTTGTTTAATAATATACATATTCACAAAAATTATGTCAATAAAAATAAATTATATTGCAGTTTCATAATTATGCATTTACCCATACATTCAATTAAATGTTGGGAAATTTGCATAAATGTTACTACATAAATCTATTATTTTTGTGATGAATAGTTTTTTAAATAACCCCAAAAGAAAAGTCACTTTATTCACCAATTCGTCTCCCATCTATAGAATTTTAAAACAACGACTTAATATAGAAAAAGTTCCCAAAGCCTATATTATGATCTAAAATAAATTCTGAGAGTTTTAATAAACTTTGATCTTAAATACTTTCAAATTGTTCTGTTGAAGAATAATGCCATTTGTACTCAAATTAGTCTAATTTATGTATAAAACATGTTTTTTACAGAACTTATATAATTATTTAGATATTGCCTATAATTATTTATTTGTGATATTTTGATTATTTTGTAACAATCTAATAAAATGAGTATCTTATATATCTGTTACGCTTTTCGAGACTTCAAACTGAGGATGTCTGAACAAAACACTCTATAGAGGAAGATTTATTAATTACGTTCTGCAAAAATATAAAAAAAATTGAAAAAATATAATTAGAAAAATAAGTTTCTTAGTTTAACTTACTCTCCATTATTTTCCAGATATTGCAATAAGTGAATAGACTTTCCGTGGGACAAATTTTTCAATTTTGTACTGTTCTAAAATTGAAACGAGTTGCAGCGCTATTTTTTAGAAAAATTATAAAAAACTTCACTAACCAAGAATGACCACAAGTGCGAAACAGTGATAAGACAACACAACACACTAACACCGCGCGCAAAGTGACATCATATGCCTTAAACCACCGAAAATGTCCCTCGAACAACCCCTAGTCCCCACCAACGTGCCCCCCATCCCCGAAGAGACCCCGGGATCGACCCCTGTGGCACCCCGCAGGGACAGCCTCGCGAAACAAGAGACCGTCGACGAGAAAAACAAAACCAATGAAATGACAGACGTAAACAAAAGCTCGTCGAATCCGACCACGGTTTCCGGTGACGTCCAGAAGGCCGAGGCGGGCGCCGCGACGCTCAGTAGCGCTCAGAACGGGACGCCGGGAGTTGATGAGCGTCTTGCGAAGCCCCTTGTGCCTATGTCCACCATGGAGGAGGAGAATCTGAGGGAGAGGCTCAGGCAGGCCCAGCTAAAAAAGTGCCATGAAATTGTGTTCAAGGAACCCAGATATACCAGGGATGCGTTCAGGAGGTTGTTTCAGACCAAGGTAGGATTTTTTTCGTTTTTCTTTGTCGTCATTGTCATACTCGTCAAAAAAAGTCATGGAAAAAGTAGGTTAAACCGAAGAGCATGTTTGAAACTAACACAATAAAAAACCGCTTTTTCGTTATAAATAGTCATTTTGCAAAAATAAATATTGTAAGAAACTTACAAAATTTGTTATACCAGTATAGCAGACATTACAATAATATAAAGTGTGATAGACCTGCCTCTAATAATAACGGAGCTGCGGCCAGAAAGTATGGCATGAAAAGCGTATATGTCTGTATGTCAATAATACATTCCTTAATATTTTTGCAGCATATTACATTATATTAGTTTATTTATTAAAAAAAAACGTAAGATCAGTAAATCAGTTCATTAAAATTTTTGATACTATTTAATATTTTTTGTACTGTCGTCCCAAAGCAATACGCTTGATTCTTTTGATCACAATTTATTTTTAGCTAAATTAAATAAAAAATTATATTTCTCTAATCATAAGCAGGTAGTTAAATTAAAGCAAAATGAGCAGTATGTATTTTCCAGTGAAGTAACAATTAAAAATAATGCACCTCAAGGGTCTATTTCAGGTCTCTTGTTATTTTAAAGCAGAAAAAATATAAAAAGACTCATTTAGATTTAGAAATATTGTACGATTGGCCTAAAAAGTATGCTTTAAAATTATAAATATTCAACTAACACCACTTCTATGTTATTTGGAACTCCAAAATAGTGTAATTATAATTGAAAATAATTTCGATTCATTAAAAAAATTGCTCATTTTCGCTAGCAATGTTTATATACCTAAATTTAAAAACATCTTAATAACTAATTAATGTTGAATTGAAAGTAACAGTATTTAATTTTATCTTTATTGGCCATATTTGTCAGCTTCGGACTCTTATGAAAAATAAGTGATACAAAATTTGATGTACTATGCAGAAAAGTAAATAGGAAAGATCATATTACTCCTCATTTTGTTAAAAATGGAAGTACGCGGAAATATTCACTATACATACAAATTTAATACATGAAGTCATGAATACAAACAATCCTCCATAACTTGGCAAAATGTCAAAACAGAGGATTACCTATTTGAATATTAATTGAATGCAAACAAATACATTGGACAATGATGGACTAAACAAAATGTCAAATAATAATGTCATTAATAAAAAGGATCGTGCCACAGTTTTTTTAAATCAGCAATTCGTAAATTACAAGAATGATTAAAAATTACTAATTTTCATAAATATGTACTAACATACCTACATATTTTATATCTCTGCTTGTTAGCTGTAAAAAATAATATATTTATGACAAAAAATATTGGTGATGGATAAAATAACCTTCTATTATTATTGTTATTATGTGTATAAGTATATAAAGGTATAGGTAAAAACACAAATCTTAACCACAAATATTAGAAAAACAGTATATTTCAGTTGAGTCGACAACCTGAGATTTCGGGATAAAATCAAGTAGGTATTCTGTCTGCACGCCACAGCGCGCAAACAATCGAGCCCTTTGCTACATAACCTATAAATCAACGTTAGTTTTAGTGCGGTGTTTTGAAAATGCGAGTGTTGTGCTGTGTGTAGTTGAGTTGATGCAGGTATATTTTACAACAGATGAGATGAGGTAGGAAAACATATTTGCATGCGTTATTCAAAGTTCTGCTCTATTTTGACAAACCTGTTCTCAACACGGTTTCCAGACCACGAAACTATTTTTTTCCATGTAAGACGCTACACTTTTTGTATACAGAGTTTATCGCATTCTTCCGATTTTACAATCTAGATTTAAGAATCAATCGGGCAACGAGCTACCAGATGTTTCTAAAAGTGCCTAATTAGATGCCACGAGATTAAAATCATATAAACTGAGTAGGTACCTATTTGTCTGCTTGGGTACTGTTTTAAATTGAAATATTTCTTGCTTAATTTAAATATTTTCCTTACGTTTCTGTGCGTGTAATACACTAGAAAATCAACAGCTAAGTGTGTGCTCAATTAATTTTGTATTTAAATAAGCATTCGTTAACACCTTTGTTTGATGTTAATATAAGAGAAAGTCGTAATAAACATGTAGGTACAATTTTTGTTTTCGAAAAACATCAAATTGACGCTGATTTCTGATCTAACATCTAACATCTAACAGTTGAAAAGTTGTGATGGTCCGCACAATATATTTTTTTAATTATACCTTCACATTATCTCATCGAGAATTACATTACACTAAATTTTTATTTATTTTTCTATGACAAGAGAAAACATACGTTAAGACATAAATTGGGCTCTATTTAAACATGCTTAAATGTGTTTTTACAACCTGATTGGATTTATACGTTGTTCACTATCGTTCCCGAAATAATGTAAGACGAATTAAATAATATTTTGATAACCTCGAGGTTTACAGAAAATCGTCTGAAGTCTAATTGACTATTTGCATTCATTGTATATTTAAAGTAACCTTTGACGATTTCAACGCTCTGGTTTTTACATTACGGTCTCTTTTTTTCTTTATTTCTTCGACTGGGTATCCAACAAAGTTTAAAGTCTTTGGTTCTGTTTGCATTGGTCTCCTTAAGCCTTAAGTATAAATTAAATATAATATAATCGCCTGACAATGAAGTGTCAAGTGTTAAAACAGGAAGTTATTAATCAAATTGTTCACAAACAAATTTAAAAAAATATGAAGCCATGTAACGTTTATCTTCCCACTCAAAGCAGTGTCAGCTCCATTATCTTATTTTTTTATCTATTTTTTTTTTTCAAACGTGTTCTGAAGTTGTTCATGTTTATTTCAGTTTTTATTCTAACACAGGAGAAAAAACAGGCAACAACAACAACATAGGTAGTTAAATTCATTCAATTTTATTTATTCATATATTCACAATTTACAATTTTGATGAGGTACAAAAAGTTATCGGTTTTCAATTTTGTTGCGTTACGTATAAAATATAATAGAAAATTATAGAATTATTTTCAAAAGCACCTTATATAGAGCGTTAAAAATATCCTAAATCTAAATTTCTACATGTTTTTCACTGAATAGAAGAAAGTATCGTCTTTCGGTAAAACAAAAAAAACATAATATTGGCTTTGGATTTATTGTTTCGTTCATTGAAGAAAAACAACTTTCGAATTGTTTACTTTTTTATCTGCCAAAAATTCGCAATCTCGATATCACTGCAGACAGTCGAAAACCCAATTAAAGTTAGTTTGTTAGTGAATACGAGTTTAATTCCGCTAGAAAAAACACTTAGCTCGCGTAAAACTACATTTTAAATTACAACATTGTTAGTATTTTCTGAACGTCGACGTTTTGTCTCTTTATTGAAATATCTTTAGGACCCGCAAATGAAACAAAAAAGTTGTAAATGTTATAACATATTCTTATTCGGTATTTATAGATTTAGACAAGGCGAAAACCTCGCATTCGTGCGAGAAATTTTCACTCACGAAATAAATACGGACTCTGCTTAAAAAAAACGGCAACAATAATTATCTTAAAATACAAAATACTTTTATTTACGATTAATAACTTATCTACGTACCAATATTAGTTAACATTTAATAAATTATACATTTTTTTAAATAATGGAATGTTTTTTAATGTTTTGCGCTTTGTCCACATTGATAGGTACCAAAAAAATATGGTGAGTATAAAATGACATGTTCCTAAGCCATCTAAAAGCAACCTGTTTTTATTAAATTATTTTCCACAGTTGTTTTAAAATGGTAACAAGTGGCAACGCTGATAGTGCACTAATAAAACTTATCGCGCTAATTTCGTGAACCTCGAAACAGGAAGTGCTGTTAAAAATTAATTATAACTATTTATATGATTATAAAAAAAATAATTTCAGATTCGTATATTCAGATTCGTAGTTACACCCTGTAACCGTGTAATTTTTTTAATTTTTAGTATTTCTTTAAAGAATACTTTGTTTTTTTGAACCTAAGAGCCGCAACCGAAGACCAGAAAAATATTCACCAGCTTGAGAGCATTAAGGCGCTGGGAAAAAACAATCGCTAGCTAAAAGCTTCCTCGGATTCATTTAAGTGGAAGGCGATACGCTTTTTTAATTAACATTAGCCCCAAATATGGCTCCCAAAAGACAACTTCGAACAAGAGACTTCCTTTGTGGGTGTCTCGGCTTCGCCGCCTGGATATCTTAGATAAACTAGTATCGATTTAATGATATGGATATGTATGCGAGATCTGAATGACGGAGATGAAGATTTCTATCTATTTTGGTAATCTATCCTTGGTGTTTTCTAATTGTGTTTAAATAGTTTCACGTTATGTTCCCCAGGCGAAAATACCGGAGCTTGATGTGAGTCTATAAACAAAAGTTCGTTCGACGTATGTGATGAAGTCCTTTTGAATGAACAAAAATTTATATTTTAACAAACTAGCTAGGTGATTTTAACTTTTGAAATAAGGAGTTAATCGTAGTTTGTTCTTGTAAAATAACAGAGAATTGGTAACAATAAATTTCTACCACTTTTACTAGCACAAAATTGTTAAAAAATAAAAGATGAATTACTACCAACCAATTTGTTTTTCGTAACTAAAGTTGGTAGTTTGTAACGAGGGGCGATCCGCTAAGGAAAAAACGTACGAAGATTACAACATTTCTGAAATCTCTTGTAATGTATCTGCAGAACTGCAGATTTCAATATCAATTCAAAAAAGATTTCAAATTTCATATAAATAATCAAGATCACAATATCTTCCAACAGATTTCAAAACATTTCAGGAGATTTCAGAGTTATTTTAGTAGATTTCAATGACTATTTAAGATTTCAATAGGATTATTAGAAATTAAAAGAAGATTTCAAAATTTCTTAAAAAGGTTTCAAGGAATACGGGTCGATTACAATAAGTTTTGATTGTCCATTTGAACAAAAATAATTGGATAAATTTCAACTGTCAGTTATTTTATTCATTAACAGCAGTACTTTGATTAAGAATTTCCAGTATCAGGTATTTTTTACGCAAAAATTGGAACATTCTGATTAAGTTTTTGTTCGAAGAACGTTAAAAACTTTTTGTCATGATAAAAATGATAATGCCATTTTGAAAGTTAGGTAAGTACCTACCTATATATTTTTATTGAAAGGTAAACATATAATAATCCAATATACTAATAAAATTAATTAATTATAAAAATAAAAATAATCCAATATACTAATAAAAATAAAAAAAATTGAATTAACATAAAATAAACATTTTCCCTAAAAATAAAGAATAAAAAATGTATTAAGCTTTTACGGAATGTTTAAATATCATTAAAAATACAGTAAAAATTAAAATTATCCAGAACCGTTTGAGGTATTATAATGAAATTTTAAGCGTGTCAGTAGTTAACGATTTAACCTCACTAGCTATGTTTAAAAAAAAAAAATAGCACGCCGCTGGTTTTAGTATAAATAAAATTTTGGAATTCCTTGTTCAATTAAGAAGAAAAAAAGCTTTCTTCAGATTATATCGTACGACGCAGCGTTTATGAGTAAAAAAATAAAAACCATTTTATTGCGCGCCTAAAGTAAAGTTTGTAGTAAAAATAAGGAACTGCGGTTTTGAAGAAATTTAATTTTTACTGGTTTTTTAATGAAATTTCAACATTCTGTAGATCGGTAACGAAGCGTTTGCTTATCTATATTTATAGGAACTCTTTTTTATAAAATGACCTGGGCAATCACCCCCTTAAATATTGCTGCGTCTTTTTTAAACACCCTGTATAACTACCTCGCCTCGGAGCCTATTTAAAAGCTTGTTTAAGGCATATATAGGTTTTATTAACATTTATTAAATCACTCCTAGAAATCGTAAAAGGTTCATTTCCGACTAACTTTATTGGCCCATAGAATATGTATTTTTCTTCGACTAATTGCACATCATCTATTTTAGGCCACATGTATTGCTGTAAATTCTCTTTCAAAAATTTAATGCTAAATTTTTCTTTTTCTTTTCGTATAACCCTACTAGGATTAATTGTAATATACGGCAAAGTAGTTCTCAAATTCTATAGCAACTTTTTTAATATTATTAGTTTTCTCTTCAATTGCTTCAAATACTAACAAGAAACCATCTGCGCTTATATCCGAAGTAGAATCCGAATTGGAAGTAGGTACATACTGCTAAGTTCTAAGTTAGGTAAAGATCTTTGGAAATTTGAGCTGGTTGTTAATTTCGAATTTTTTATTTACTATCAACAATATCATTTTTTGCAACTACAATATAATTTAAGTCTTCGCGAGGAATTGTTTTAAAAATGTCTTCTTCCAAGAATTCAGTAAAATTTTATATTTTTATAATAATTATGTACATTCAGAACTTCCTAGACATAGGTAGCAAATTTAAGTAATACAAATAACATTAATGAAGGTTATAGGTTTTTTTGATAACACTATATTACTATGAACTATCATTTTTCTTATTATTTACAATATAAAGGTATTTGACAATTTTCGCAATTTTTGATGACGATTTCAGAGGAAGTGTCTGATTATGAATGTAGCGGGATGTTTTCAGAATTTCTCGCTTCCACAAATCGGTGATTTATTTATCAGACGTAGCAATTTTGTTAGTAAGACACAAAAAAAATACATATAAATACACTCTTAGAAAATATTTAAATAAATGCGTTGTTTTTTTTAATTTCAACGCCCTATATCTCGAAAACGTATCGTTTTTGTTGTTTATAAATACCGTTGACGGCTTGTACTATCCAACATGTAATTTTCTTCGAGCTCTATTAGTTAGGTATTCAAAAATTTGAATAAATACATATTTATATTAATAGTTCGTAGAACATTTCTTGACATAATGGCATGTCAAATTTTAAGGAAGGTGCGTGCTCATTAGTGATTTATATATTCAGGAGAAAGTTACTTAATTTCAATTTAACGTTTGCGTAACTTCGACTTTCTATCAATATAAAATATCTTTTCCAAAAAAAACAACGTATTTAATTTAAATTTGGTACTGGTTAAGTTTTCGATCATTTATTCAGTATTGTATCTCCTAGAGGGCGCTTCAGTGATATTTTACGACATCCTTTTTCTGATTTGGATCAAGTTGAGGATCCATCATCCAACTTCCCCTCTTTCACTTTCACTTGGCTTTTTAAAGTTTCTTTATTCAAATTTGTGCCGCCCCCGTACAAAGCCACGACCAGATCCAAACATTGCGTTAAAAATGCGTTTCGTTCTCCTCTAACAATATAAATCAATCTCGTGATCATTGACCTTTTGTTTTTTCCAGCGTTGTCGACAGGTGTGGAACAGGGCTTTTTGTGTACAGGCCGTAAGGCCGGCTTGTGTTGGGATAAATTAGCGTTAACAAATAGTAATCTGTCTCTCCTATCATATTATCGCATCAGGTGAAATCTAATAGCCTACCGTTTCGAGCCTGATTTCGTCCATATCAGATTGTTGAGAGAGAGAGAGAGAGGAACGCTGAGGCATCCGGTGATTATATTAGATACGTTTGCTATTATTGAACGATAGTTTTTTCACTAGTTGTTAAATCTTAGGGTATTAGGAAGAGGGAGGGTCGCGCTTCGAGGGTAGCTTCTTTGTATGAAAATAAACAATATCTTATTGTTACCTATATAGTGTACAATTTCGCTTCCTTAAAAGGTTACGGACCTTAACATTTTATTCCATTTTTAGCAGAAAACTCCGTCATCTTCTATTATTAATTTTTAACGGTGTCTATATTTACTTTGAAATTAATCCAATTTGCGAGAAAAATTCTATGTAATTCAAATCTCTTGCGCAAAATTTGATTTTATGTTGTAATTTTGTTTTATTTTATATTTATATTTATATTTATATTTTTTTTGTTTTATATTTATTTTGTTTTTGTTAAGTTGATTTAACTGATTGTTTAATTTTTTTGAAAATAATATATAGGTTAAGTCACGATATTGAAGCAATACTAGTCATGTCGAAGGTGACATTTACAAAAAATCGATATAGTTTTCTAAATCTGGTATCTAATATTTGTACGTATTTTTTTTCAGTGTAGAGGGTACATTTTTCTTGTCTTTTGTTGTTTTTTCCCGTATAATTCTGCCAAACAGCACCGAATTTCATAAAAACTTGGATTTATGTTCTACTTACCCTCTACTTCAAAGTTGACCTTGTACCGAGGGTTGTTTTACCCCTGCCACCCCTTCTCGGGGGTAAAAAATGTTTAATTGAAAATAACTTTTGTTCTATAAAGTGTTTTCTGAAAGCTAATATTTTTCGACTTATCCGCGAGTGAAAGTGTACATTTTTTAACCAAATAAAACCACTTTTTCAGACGGTTTTTCGGAAATAACACAAAAAGTAAATATTTTATCAAAAAAACCATTCTTATAAAAAATGTGGCTTATAAAAAAATAAAAAGAATGGTGTCTGGACCCAATACAAGCGGAGTAATAGCTTGTTGAATGTTGGTTCTTATTCGTCAAACGTCAAAATTGAAAGTTTGAACGTGAAATAACCAAAAACCAATGCATTTTTCAGGGAATACTCATAGAATCTTTTTTAAAGTGCTTGAAAATCCTTTAGGTATTTTTATTTTTTATAAAAGTCCCTAGAATCAAGCCTAAGCGAGTTATGACGAAAATAAAGTTGGTCCGTATTTTTTTCGGCGACAAAAACGTGAAAACCACCCCCTAATTACCACCCCAATTGAAAATAATCGTTACCACTTTACAATTTACTTTATTTATGTACTTGTAATATGCTCTAGAAGTTTGACCGGTTTAAAGTGCTTAGTTTTGAAAAAAGTTGAGCTTGAATTGAAAAGAGAATTTTCGTATTTTTGAAAAAAATTGTCTTTTCTTCAAAATAACTTAAAATCTATTAATGATACGCAAAATTTTGTAGAGTACAAAATTGTAGGTTTTGTTTTTTTGAACATTTTATTTTTTTTTCTGTAGGATAAAAATTAAGTAAGATATGGCCGCTTAAAGTTTGCATATGTTCGTAAATAGCAACTTGCCCAAGCCCTTTTAGCTCAAAGCCTTACAAAAATAAGGACTGAAAGAAAATTTAACTTATTTGATCATATAGCCTTTGAAAAAACCTACAAAAATTTTGTAAAATCATCAAAATAAAAAAATCAAAAACCAACAATATTTTTGCAGATATCAGAACACGTATATTGAAGCATTGATAAATACACATTATAGCTATATTTTAGGAATAGAAATAGGAATTTTAGGAATAGAATAGAAAAGGAAGACGAGAGTGAAGAGGATTTTTGATTATTTATATGTTATTTGCAATAAAAAAATGTGTTATAAAAGAAAAAAAAATAAAATCCATATAAAAATAAAATTCCTATTTCCCCTATTTTTGATTGCAAATTTTAATTAGTAGGTTTTTTTTTAAGGTTTGATAAAATAAATACATTCCACTTTAAATCATAAAAAGATTGTATTATATTTTGAAGTAAAAAAAATAACTATAATTGTTCGATTTTTTTTGCAAGGGGTCGTTTTTATAAGGGTTGAAACTTATAAATAAGTAATAAAAAATTAAAACAGTAAAGAAATCTTAATTTAATATCACTATATGATTAAATTCTTCCAGGTTGCTGAATAATACTTTTCAACATTATTTTTTAATGATTACTGTCATAGGGGGTGGTTTTTAGGGATTGACAATTTTCAATTCATCATAATTACTTATTTAAAGATGATTTCAACCTATTACACGCTCGAATCTACAATTCTATAATTATTTTCGAGTAAGGGTAGTTTTCACCCCTAAAAAATACAGAGCAACCCCCGGCAAAGATTCAACCTCTGCGAAGCCATTCACTAACAAGCGGCAAAATTGTAAACGTGCGTTGGGATCTGACACTGTTACGCAAACCGAAACGTACAGACCTGTAAATAATGCCATTTTTCTCAAGAATGGCTTTCTGGAGGCGATTTTCTCAAGAGACAATATTTTTCTTAAATAAAACGACCTTTTCAATGTTGCTGCCCGTTTTAAAAAAATACGAGCACTGCAAAAGTTTTGACCGCTGAAAGGGAGACGTAACCGGAGAATACTATCACCCAGTATATCGATTTGACTAAAGATTTAAGAAATAATATGCCATAATAGTCCCAATAAATGTGCCAAATTTTAACGCGATTTAATTTAATAACACCACGAGGTCCATAAACAAAACGCTATCCGTTTCAGGCCTTAATTAATTGAAGATTTAATGAGTAGCGCAAAAATAACGAGTTCGCCGATAAAGCGCCTTCTGGAATTTCAGGTTTCAGGTTTTATGAGAAGCGCAATCGTGCCCGGCCGAACAAAAACCGGCAGTTATGAAATCCTGACGGCTTATGAAACGATGAATGATGTGGTTTTTGCCCACCGTAAGCAAAGCGGCATTAGTCATGAGGTACGTACAGGCGCACACAAGATAAGTTCATAACTGGTGTGGGATCGTTTACAAATGCTGACTGAACTGGCCACCAACAATACAGTCAGACTGTGTTGGGTGCCAGGGCACAAATGCATTTGTGGAAATGAGAAAGCGGATGAACTTGCTAGGAAGGGATCCGAGACAGAGTTCATTGGCCCGGAGCCCTTCTGTGGCACATCTCCCAGTGTGGTCAGGCGGGCTCTGGGCAAATGGACTGAGGCAGAACACAGGAAATACTGGACTTCAAGGCCAGGACATAGCCATTCTAAGGAGCTTATGGAGTATCCTTCGAAGGGAAGAGCGAATGATTTACTGAGCTTGAACCGAATTCGGCTCAGGAGAGTGACAGAACTCATAACGGGACACTGTCACTTTAGGAAACATCTACATAAGTTAAAGCTATAACCCAAAAAACCCCTTTATACAAAATCTGGTCAAAATTCGCTCAGAATTTGAAAATAGCGATTCCTGCTCGGTTTTTTGAGGTTAGAAAAAAAACCACACGTTCTAGCTCAATTCTGACAGTGGATTTGAATTCAGCAGAGTCTTTTACATAAAAATGTACTATTTGATGTGGAAATAAATTTTTTCCAAATTTTCCCAGTAAATTTTCATCAATTTTCACTATTTTTCACAAGTTTTTTGAGGTTAGGAAAAAATTGTGACGTGATGGGCCAATTCTGACCCCATATTCGTGTTCAGGAGGCCAAATTACTACGAAAAATACATGTCGCATAAAAAGTATACCCAACTTTTTTTTTTGTGTGTAGCTGTGAATTTTTAAAAAGCTTATAGGTCGTCTTAATATTTGGGGGTTGCAGGCGTATGCCGATCTGAAGAATTAGTCAATTTAACAATTGATAACGTTGAAGATGTGAAATCCGCCTTATTTATGGAAATTCCCAATACCAAAACCAAGAGACCATGTTCTTTTACTGTAGGTACTGGGAGACAATTATTTAAGTTTTTATCGAAAATATGTTGCTTTACGCCCACCCGGATTGGTAAAACGTCGATTATTCCTCAGATATGTTAGCGGAAAGTGTCATTGAATGGTGGTCGGTATTTATAAAATCAGTGCCGTCTCGCGAGAAGTAGCAAAATTTTAGAAGCTGGACAACTGGAAAGAGTACAGTGGACACGCATTACAACGAACGTCTGGGTGACCTCAATTGTCTTAAAAGATAGAATGGAGATCGAGCACTGTGGTGGAAGACTACAATTGAAGACTCACTTTTGAATAAAGAAAATATTGCGAAAAGAATACTGAAAGTTAAAATAATATAACTATGTTGGACTGCTTTGAGAATTGCTCCAATATTGAGGATAGTGGCAGTTTCAGTGTTTATTTAATTTAATACTTACTTTATTGTAAATATTGTTGAATAAACTTTTATAAATTAAAACTTTAGCTCCTAGGATTAAAAGTGAATACCTACTTTTATTGCTAATATACAATTTTTTTCTCAGTAAGGAAAATGTCGACCTTAGAGACAGTCAAAAAATGTCATAGTTTTGTGACGGTTGAAGAAAAATAGCTATTTATGATATACGTGATAAAAGTACGATTTTATTTTGTGAGTGAAGATGATTAAAAAACGAGCGTAGCGAGTTTTTTAACTTCACGAACAAAATAAAATCACTTTTAACACGTATATCATACACTATTTTTTCTAAAAAACTGTTAAAAGTGGGCTTTTTAATTGTCATTTTTGATGTTAAAAATGTCATTTTTTGACACTTACTTTTAACACGCGTGTCAAAAAATGACATTTTTAACATCAAAAATGACAATTAAAAAGCCCACTTTTAACAGTTTTGTAGAAAAAGTATTTTTCATAGTACTTGTAACTGGGTTTTTACCTCACTTTTAAGTAATATACCCCTCCCCGTTCAAGTATCCTATAACTGTAACTTTTGAAGTAGATTCTATGTGCTACAATAATTGGTTTGTCAACGTTACTCTATGGAGATTTAAAAAGTTTGTATTCATTTAATAATTTATATCTTTACCGGATTTAACTTATCATCTAACGTTATGAACAAGTTAGTGAAAAAAACAACTGTGTTTTTCCCAGACTGTCGATTAGATTTAAGATTGAATGCTAATGAATTACACAGAATTGCTTGTGGGAAAAATTATGTAAGATAACGACGTAACGTATCAATAAATTTATTATTCACATCATCTCTTTATAATATAATTTAGCTATAAAAAGCAGTTTTACTTGCTTGGCTTGAGAATTCATCTTTTGACTAAAAATAAATATAAATGAATTGATAATTAAAAATTAACATCGATATAAAGATTTTATCCGTGACGGGGCACCACCACACTTCAATCGCAATGTACCAAAACATGTATACGTACTAAAACTGGCGGATATTCTTCTCATAAAATTTAGCTGTTGTTTTGAGTTTATGTTAAGTATCCACATACCGGCTTTTGATCCATAATAAATTGCCAAAAATAGAATTTATTCATAAATTACAACTAAAGGTGGGTACTAAAGATTGTCGCAAACACATTTATATATTAATTTTATTAATGTACGCGGTGAATATTAAATGTGTACAGCCGTACAGTTTATTGTGTAGAACATACAATATTTTTGCAAAAAAATTAGGAACAGAAAAAGTCAAACAGAAAAAAGATATGCGACATTTTTTAATAGAAAACTTGTTGAGAACCAAATGGTTTTTCGGATTTAGACCAGGGATATGATGAAAATAAATGACCTGGTGGTGATTGTTGAGTAGCCAGGGATCTGTAAAGTTTTTCATACAATTTGGGAGAATTTTATTACAATATGTGCAAAACCCACATTCTCAGAGACGTTACAAAGCTATCGTCCCCAAAAATTTCACATAGAAACTTTAGCTCTTTATCTTCGAAATGGCACTTATTAGAAGTCTTAATTGTTATAACAAAGTAGCTGCGATTAAAAAAAAAGTGTCTAACTTTGCCCCAAATTAAGTTAGAGCAACTTTTTTTTTCTAATTTGTGTCAAAATTCCAGTTTTACGAATGTGGAAAAATAATCTCTCTAAATATACTGGCAACAAATTTATTCTAATTGTTTATAAGACAAAAATGACAGTGTTTTTGTGGTACGTTTTTGCAGTGGTATTTTTTTCAATAAAATAATTTCTTCCAATATAAGAAGTGTTTCTTTTTCATATGACACCCGCAGAATTAAAATATCTTGGTAATTTTGCGTGTCAAGGTTTTGCAAAAATAATGCATCTGGAATAAACATTTAGAATTTTGCAAAAACTATTGGACGAATCGGTTTGAAATTTTAATCATATACTAAGGACTACAAAAGCCAACTATTTATGCAATATCAAAGTCGTATGTTGACTTTTGCAAAACTTTATTTATTTAGTAATAATCGAATTTTGACAGTTTTTTGCAATATCCCGAGCAACAAATTATCGTATCGGATTTTAAAAACCGCCATTTTAAAGGTTTTTTTATTCCCTAAAAGTTGGTTACTTTCACATTATAATAAAAATTATGTTTTTTTTCTGGTAGGCAAAAAAGTTATATTTTGGGTTATTTTAGTCCTTTTATTGTTAATTATTAAAAAACCTCACCTGATGAGTGTGGGTTTTGCACATATTATACTAAAATTCACCCAAATTTTATGAAAAACTTTACAGGTCCCTGACTACTCAACAGTCACGGCATTTTCCTCATATCCCTGGTCTAATTGTCGTGCTGTAGCCTGTGTACCCGGTCGACATCAGTTACGGACTTACATTGTTTTTCGTATGATGTACCCTTGTTCTCGAGCTAGGCTCTATGGGGGCATACCCTCTATCAGAATTTAGAGCGTAAACATTTATTGGCCAGGCTCCGACACTGGCATGGTCCTGGGTTGACGATCGAACGCATACCACGGTGTCGCTGTAGCAAGGTCCGCATCATAATCGGAGAATTAATATTTTGAAATAACGTCCTTTTGGCCTTTTCAAAAGAGTCAGTTTCTTCCAAAAATGGATTTTCATGTTTTCCTCTGCTGTCAGCAGCTTCTGGGCGATTAGGGACATGTGTAGTCAATATAATCTGGTTCTAGGAAATCTTCGAAACTGTGGTGAATTTTCAAAAGGTTATCGAATTCTTCACTCTTTCTGCATACTACAATGTATTGTTCGCTCCGTATACTATCCGGTACAATTATATTACGTTGCGACGTTATTTTGTTTTTTGTTTCGCAAAAACGTGCGAACTCGTTTTTTGTCGAAACATAATGAACGTTTTTACCGAGCGCCGGGTGTCGGGATTGTCAAATTTCCCACTCGACCGATCCGACGGCCGACATTAGGAATTGGAAAGTAAAATTAGTCGATTTTTTTTCGGTTTCGCGACCGGCTATCGGTGACCATCGCGGCAAAAAACGGATTAAGATAATTATCTGCTCAGCGGACTGTAAGAAATCGGGACTAGTTCTTGCGCCGGTCCGCTTAGGAGCAGCTTTGTTAATTAGTTTCTGGCAAAAAGTTGAATTCTTTCCCGCGATGCATAAACAGCAAGGCTAATGGAAAACCAGAATGAGCTTTACAGCACTTACGACGCGAAAAAGTCCGTAATTCGTTTAAAATTCATCATTAAGTTATAGCCAAGGTTGATTTAGTGTTCTTGTTGGAGGTTTCCAATGCACAGGGTGGTTAAACTGCAACTAACCATAATTTATCACCATTTGAAGTTGCTTGAGGTTAGAACTGATTCAGTTTTTTTTTCCTTATTTATTGGGTATTTTACCACCTGTGAAATGATTAAAAAATTTAATTAAATAAACCCTTTCGGCGTATTTATAGCAAACGTTGGGTTATTTAGTGTTTTAGATACTGGCAGTGTTATTCCCCTTATTGCCCTAAAATGTTACTTGCATTTTAACATCCAACCATCGTTATTTTCGATTTTTGCAGACACTTAAGGAGGTATATCGAGGTCCGAGGGAAGTGAGGATCGCAGGGGGGTCCTATGCTTTTGTTATGGGATTAAAACCCGCTACCAACTTGAAAAAATTAAATTCTATTGAAATTATTTGCGATAAACAATAGCAAAGAAATCTATTCAATATGCACATAACATACATATTGAAAATTAACAAGATAAAAATATCATATTTAAGTAGTTTTAAATTATATTTAATGAACGCATAAACACTATGTAGATGTGGCAACAGCGCTAATAATTGACTAGCAGTTGTACCTACACACTGCGAACCTACAGACCTCGGACATCGGAGATATTGCGCGTCAAATTCGGGTAAAGATGCGTACGCCTTTCAAAAATGTATTGTGTGTAAACTATGTAAAATATAATTATTATATATAACAATATATTGTATTATCTTCGCGAAGATTTGTATCCTTTATTTAAAATCCGTAAATCATGTGAACTGGTAAAACGAGAAAATAATTATGTTAATTTAGTTTTAAAGAAATAAAATGACACTCGCGCCCATCTCTGTCCAAGTCAAAGAAAATGCTGGATGCAATTTTGAAGGTTCTGTGATAGAAATTACATTATTTCTCACTGTTCGTGTTTTTCAGCTTTATTTTAGTAATGTTACAAAAGTTTTGCAAGTATAACTAATTTTTTAGATATAAAGTTTGCTGAGAAATATTTAGGGTCCTTTGTTATTCCGTACAAATGCTTTTATCTCAAGTATTACTAATTATATTAATCAAGTAAAGAAAACTTTATGTAACCCTAAATATTGCTGGGTAATGATTACGATGTTTTTATAAACCATTAAATATATTAAAAGGATTTATCAACTGTATTTTTATTCCAGTAAATATATCACAGCTTCCTAGTCTTAATTTAATTAATCTAGTTTTTTAAAAACATTACAAAAAATCATCTGTTGTGGATAATTTATTGTTGATAACAATGTACATGGGATTTAGGGAAACTGTATATGTTTGAAATCAATTTCGTTTTTATCAAGTCTTTCAGATGTATTCCCTCCTTGCTGTCAGCTGATTGCGACGTTGCCACATTAATCCTCAAGTCAGACAGAAATGCAATTATTGGTTTCTGTTTCTAATTAATACAGCTATACTGTGTTCAAAACTTACATTAGTTTTACATCAAAAATAAAATAATACCGTGTACTATCTATGGAAAAGTTTTGTTTCACAATTTATACATTTTTTTCTCAGTTATGGGCAAAAAAAGAGCCGCACCGTCCATCTTCGCCATATAAACCTATGTTAAACAACATAGAACAACTTTCAATAACAATATCTAAAAATCTAGATTCAAAAAAAAAATTAAAAAAATATGACGCACAGAGGAAGCACTGGGTAATACGCTATACAAATTTCAAGTACATCTGTGCATTTTAGTAAACCCGTTATACTTCCTTAAATCAATTTCATCTTCTCTCGGCTCATAAACACGCCTTCAGACGGACTCGTTAAATTTATCAGCTCCAGGGGGTACGGTCATGACAAAAGCCACAAGGATCTTCCCATTATAGGCGCTGCGGCGATTAATAAAAGGCACTCGGCCTGTATTTAAATTGAAGGTGATATATTTCAGCCATTGTGTCGAATAAATTGCGTATCAGAAGCAATATTAATAAACACGTAAGTTGGGAAGCAAAAGCAAAAGCTCAGGGTTTATTTCAAAGACCTCCTACCGATGGAAAGACGTAGATGTGTAGAAATATGGAGATGTGACAAATGATTTAGTGGACAGGTAGTTACTTTTAATATTTAATTACAGAAAACAAAATGATTTGAATCGATTTCGTACACCAAAAACCTTAATTTGCAAGAATTGATTTAACTTTGATAGTTAACTCGCTTATTTAGTATTGTGGTTTAATTAAACATGAAGTTAGGTTAATCAGTCCAGTCAAAGCACAAAAAAATGTAGGTGTTTCATCCAAAATTGCCTTCAGATAATCTACTTTCATAATAACTAGGGTCCTCCTGAGAAACGTGGTTTTATCTTTAACCTTCTTCTACTTTTAAGAAAAAGCTAACTAACCATAGAAAGATGCAGACTGTAATTGGTAAACGGCTTCTAATTGACTATGAAAAAGATAAGTGCTCAATTGGACCGATATCTTGGCTGCGGGGTGGCTACTTCATGTTGATCTAGCATAAAACAATAACATAGTCCAGGAATAACATATTAGTTTCCACAGTCATAAAAATAGGGGGAAGATTGTTTACAGGATGGTTACTTGTATAATTTTTACGTAAATTCACGTTTTTCGCTTATAACGTTTTTCCGTTCTTTTCCACGAGAGTAAACTACTTTTTTTTTCTCTTCAAAAGACCTACAAAACTAGCCCTCGAGCGTCAAAAGATATTGATTAGATCAAAAGTTATAAACAAAAGATCAGTACGATTGTGGGAGATCCGCGGGATCGTCCAGACTAATAAATTAGTTAATTTGTTTATAAGGCCATAACTTGTAAACTATTCAACATACCGATTCCAGATTTCGTGTGAGTTATTAGGCAGTGATAAGGAATGAGAGAATGCGATGCCAAAACGTTCTGGTAATAATAGCGCAGTTTATAAATGTTTAATTCAAAAGTCATAAATAAACTTCTTCCGTTTATAACTTTTGATCTAATCAATATTTTTTGACGCTCGAGGGCTAGTTCTGTAGATCTTTTGAAGACGAAAAAAAAAGGAGATTACTGTTTTCTCGTGCAAATGAACGGAAAAAAGTTATAAGCGAAAAACGTGAATTTACGTAAAAATTATACAATTAACCACCCCGTAAACAATCTTCCCCCCATTTTTATGACTGTGGAAACAAAAAGTCGCGAAATGGTTATTTCCCACCTTATTTTCCTGACCTAAAAAATAGCGCATTTTACAGTATTTAAGACACTCCGTAGACCATAAATTCTAGGTCAAACAGATTCGTGGTGACAGAACTGACTTCGATGCGCTCGTCGAACCTTTCTTCGCAGTTTATTTTCCGTTTTTGCGTTGAGTGGCAGCTACCAAATCAGTAGCATCAATGTTTCAACATGTCGAGGTAAAGCCAAAATATATGAGGCGTCTCAAGCTGCCAGTATGCATAATCGCTTTGTTTATCGGGTCGATCTGAAAATTATGCTTGGCGGTCGCTGAAAAAGCTCGGGTTTTATTTATAAGGTCTGCAACTGGCTTTTTGTCGCGGGTTTTCTGGATTGCGGTCTGCATTCTTGTGGCGGGCCAAAAGTATATAATTTTGTACATCGTCAAGAATCATCACGGGTACAGTTGTTTGGATATGCGGTTAGAGTGATAACGACTTGATCCGTCGTGAAATAAATAGCTTAGAAATTATGAAATTTGCAGATTGTATTTGATTTTTTTCTTAATTTCATAATCAAACTGAAGGCAAATAACTGCAATGTCGAACTGTATGTATGAAAAGCACTTGTTTCAAGGCTTCCATTTTGTTTGATTCTAATTATCTTTTCTCTTACACTAAAAGTAAAAGAAGTACAGAAATTAAGCAAGTCATTGAAATTAGCCAGTAAAAATCTCGAGTGTCATTAAAATCACTCACTAATCCGTGCATCAATTCACTTTTGAAAATTGTGAAACGCCAGCTTCCAATTAAGGACTCAAATAAAATACACGTTTACGAATTCTGGCTGTGGCTTACATGTCTGTGTATGCGCGTTTTCCGAAAGCAAAAAACATCCGCAGTCTTCGCGTTAAGTGAATGTAATTATTACCATCACGACTATCGCGTGTTATTTGTATAAATTTGTATAACGATTAGCCTCATTACTCAGAAGAGTACCTATCTGCGATCTCCTCATAAATACATTGTAAATTAATTTATCGGCCCGCGTATTTCCTAACACGGTCCTCGATTGTACCCGTCTGCTCAGTCTGGGCTAGAACAACGGCTCGCTATGCGAGGAATGGTTATAAATTATCGTATTTATCCGAGGTAGCGATTTAAATCGGAGATGTTTACGTAACTTTAAAAATAGAGAAGGTGTGCAGGAAATATAAGTCCGCATCGCCGTTTAGCAGTAGATGTGAGTGTACGAAACGTGGAGAATTTATTTTCTACCGTTAAATGTGCTCTGAGATGCTCTTAGTTACACAGACTAATAAGAATTGAACAGAATTGGGGGGTATTCGCTACACTAGATGTTAAATCAGTCTGTCTTCAAATTATAAGGGTCTGTCGTATTTCAATAAGGTTGGTGTTTCGTTCCAAAATATTTAAATGGTATTGGGGGTTGAGTAATATTTCTTCTGAAAGCTCTTACAATTCTCTTTACAACAGACTTTAAATTTATTAATTCCGCCCAATACTTTGAAAAAAATTTACATTTTAAAATTTAAATAATGTTTAGTTGTTACTTACTACTTAGTTGATTAAATGTTCAAAGTGATGACCGCCCGCTTCCATACAAGAATAAAGATTTTGTTCGAAACGTTCGCGCACATTCCGAAGCTTTTCCGAAGTGATTCGACGGCATTCGTCGACGATTCTTTGACGCAAATCTTCCAGCGACGCTGGCTGTGTTTTATAGATTTTACTTTTTAGGTATCCCCACAAAAAGAAATCAGGGGGAGATAAATCCGGTGATCGTGGAGGCCACTCAATGCTGCCTCTTCTCCCAATCCAATTCCGTAGAAAAGTTGGTAAAATACTGTCTGACAATTAACGCATAATGCGACAATGTGTTGAAAAAGTCAAGACAGGGTCAATAGCGTCTTCCAGTAATTGCAAATACATTTGGCCAGTCAAATTACCAGGTAGAAAAAAAGGACCCACCAGCCGGTCACCGAAAATTCCAGCCCATACATTTAATTTTTCCGGTTTTGAATCGGACCAATAGCGGCAATTGTGACGATTTATCGTGCTCTGTTCGCTCACTCATTATTTCGCAAAATTGCAAACGGCGGTCATAATCATCCTCATGAAATTCCTGGACTAAATGTATTTTATATGAATGGAATTTATTCTTCTTCAAAATGGTTTGTATGCTATTTCGATTGATCCCAGACACAGATGCCAGCTGCCTCGTACTTAATGTAGGATCAAGATGAACTTGTCCCAAAACTGCAACTTCACTAGTTTCATTAACTATAGGTTTTTCAATTTCTCGTTTTTTATTGGCTACGTTCCCTGTCTCTTGAAATTTTTTTACTAACTCTAGAACATTCTCCTGACATGTCGATCTTGATGTTATTCATTAAATAGCTGAGCTGTTCTATTCGCACATTTATTGTTCATAAAGTAAAGCGAAATAATATCTACCCTTTCCGCAATGGAATAAACCATAGTATTTTTTTTTCAAAAACACAATTAAATAAACTACCAACCTACGCTTCCAAATAATACTAGAAAATAATTTGGAATCCACTAATTTTACGTTCATTGTGTGTATAGCATTCATTCTGTTTTTTACAATTGGTTTTTTTTTTTCGAAAGTGATAACAAATCGCCAAAAATCAATGTAACGCAAGAAATACTAAATTTATACAATTGGCGTACTTAACTCGAATGATTGTCATTTTTACCGTTACTAGTTGTTTGTAACGAGCGTTCAAATAAAAACGTGGTCAAGTTGGTTCTGAAAATTTGGACGTAGGGCGTAGCGTATAGCAAATGAACTTAAACGTCATCTGTCAAAGCGCTATGTCGCCGTTATCAATTTGAATATTTTCGTTTTAAAAAGCGTTTAAAATGGTGTTTTCTCAAGAACAAAAAGTGTTTATCATAGAGTCCTACTTTAGAAATGGACGCAAGATTGATGGAATATGGAAGTATTCTATTGAGGAATGTTTCATAGAATTTCAAAATCAATTTCCCGGCGTTGTTGAGTACAAAATTTTTCAAAGTGCGGTTCAGCGTTGTGTTAATGTTTTTCGTGAAACGGGCAGTGTAACAAGAAAAGAAGGAAGCGGCCGACCTAAAAAGCGGACTGAAGAATTAAAAGAAAATGTCCAACAAATAATGGAAAATGCGCCAAGAACTTCTATACGTGTTTCATCACAAATGGTGGGAGTATCAGTCGGTACCTGCCACACAGTGTTAAAAAAAGATTTGCGTTTGTTCTCCTATCGTTTAACTTATCAGCAAGAACTTCATGAAGTTGATTTTCCGCGACGGGCTGTATTTTGTGAATGGTTTTTAAACAACTACGGTGAACTTCATAATATCACCTTTTTTTCTGATGAAGCCTGGTTTTATTTAAGTGGTTACGTAAACTCACAGAATATGAGAATGTGGTCTTCTGAAATAACAGATAACTTTTTTGTCGAGGGCCCTCTACACGCTCAAAAAATTGGAGTTTGGTGTGCTCTCAATCGAAGGAGGATTTATGGACCTATTTTTTTTAATGGTACTCTTACTGCGCGAAGGTATAGAGAAGAAATTATCGCTCCTTTTGTTAACCACCTGGAAGGAAACTAAATTACAAACTTTTACTTTCAACAAGATGGCGCAAGGGCACATACGGCAGGCGAGACGATGAATATGTTGAGGGAAGTTTTCCAAAATCGACTAATAAGTCTCAATGCTGAACATGAATTTCCACCGAGGTCGTGTGATATTACGCCGTGTGATTTCTTTTTGTGGCCTTACCTTAAAAACACTATTTTTGAACTGCCTATTCCTGATTTAAACCATCTGCAGGCTCGACTTATAGACAGGATTCGTGAAATTAACAATACCCCGAGCATCTTAGAAAATGTCTTTAATTCTTTGAGGAACAGGTGTGAAAAGTGCTTGGAACAAGGAGGGGGACACTTTCAGCAGTTGCTTTAATTTATTGTTATAACAAGGAGGGGGACACTTTCCGCAGCTCCTTTAATTGTTTGTTATTGTTATCACGATTATTCTTTAAAATAAAGTTATATAGTCATTAACGTTATTGAAACTGACAGCTGCTATACAGCTCGTTGAGAAATGAGGTTAAGTTGTTCGCTATAAGCTACTCCCTACGTGAAATGTGTCAGAGCCAACTTCGACCACGTTTTTATTTGAACGCTCGTTACATAAGTTTCTACTTTAAAATCAAAATTCTTAATAAGTATTGGGCGGAATTATAAAATTTAAAGTTTGTTATAAAGAGAATTGTAAGAGCTTTCAAAAGAAATATTACTCAACCCCCAATGCCATTTAAATATTTTGGGGTGATGCTTACCCTTGCTTGCTTGAAAAAAAAATTATGAAAATTCTTTAACAAAATTTCGAATTGTTATAAATAGATTTATTATTAAAATATGTTTATATTAACAATAAACGGGTATTTGATTATTATTGATCTGTAGAGGCTTTATAAATTGCAAAATGGTATTAATTTAAAATGTAGTGCACATACTGGCCGTTTCTGGTTACTGAACGGCAGAGTATCAGGGTAGACGTTCGATCACAGGCGTTGATAGGTCCGCAAAGGTCTTATAGCGAAGTCCGTCTTATTTTAGACATTCTGGATTCCCGATTTTACCCATCTTTAGATTGTCGCCGACTGAAACTGATGATGGACTAGGAGTACTTTGGTTTTGTTTTGCGGTTTCCCAATTCGAATTTCGTAATTTTCGGATAACTTTTCAGTTTCTGAAATTCGAAACTGAGGTAAATTTTAATTTTTTAAGGCGGTTGGAAGCGGCTAGGACCTCCTTAGGAATTTCGGCGGAAATTTTTGGTTGGTTGAAATTATTAATTTCCAGGCCACGCCTTCTACTTCTCTGCCAGAACTTGGCATACGTCAGCTCCTCATACAGAGTGATTCTAAAATATGTAGTCGAACTTATACGGCGGAAACTAGAGATTAAAATAGATTGTTTGGAAGTTTGGACTATTCAAAATGCATCCCTAATGAATTACGGCGTCGGACTTGTTCAGAGAAAATCTACCATAAATTGGAGCAGATTCATTACATTTACACAATGGAGATTTTACTTTACTCTAAGGTATTCTGCTAAATCAAATAAGATCAAGAATGTTGTCTAAAAATTCTTATTAAATAATTCCTAACTGTTGATATTGCGGAAAACACCACTCTATGGGCTACATGCATCAATAAGCATTGACTTACATCAACAACATCTAGTAAATGGCTAGAAATATACATACACAGAAATATCTTGTATTTTTGTTGTTCGCTATGTGGGCAGTACCAACAATGGCCAATAAAATCCGCTCGTACTTTCACAAACTACTTCATCCGAAAGGGTAATTCAAAATACATTTTGTTGGATAAATTATTTAGATATGGTATCCGCGGCAATGTACATAATTGGTTTCAGTCATATCTTGACCACCGATATCAAACAGTCTCTATCCATTCGAATAATCGTGTTGTCCGGTCTGAGAGTTCATTAATAACGATGGGTGTTCCTCAAGGGTCAATCCTTGGTCCACAATTATTTCTTTTATATGCCAATGATTTACATAAAGCAATAAAAAATTGTCCTAGTTTGCTGGTAACTTACGCAGACGATACTAATGTTCTTTACAAATCGACCAATATTATGGATATTGAAGTGGCTGTTGATTTAATATTTAAGAATCTAGCACTGTGGTTAGAGAAAAATAAACTTATGTTAAATGTAGAAAAGAACAAGATAATGCTTTTCAGATCAAAACTTTGTAATATATCCTTAGTTGACGGAATAACAATAGCGAATAATTATGTACAATTTTCTCAATCAGCAAGATTCCTCGGTATGTATCTTGATGACAAACTCGATTGGTCTCCTCAGATCAATTATCTGTGTCAAAAATTGACTTCATCTTGTTATGGCTTGAAATCCATTTCTAAACAATGTAGCCAATATGTTTTGCTCTCATTATATTATGCAAGTTTTTATTCCCATTTACGTTACGGCATTATTCACTGGGGATTATGTGGATCTATTAAGAGGGTATTTGTTATACAGAAATATGCCGTTCGTATTCTCGCAAATTTAAGGTACACAGATTCTTGCAGAGAAGCTTTCAAAAATCTTAAAATTCTTACTGTTACCGGCGTTTATATATTGGAGGTGGTATGTTTTGTTTTTCGTCATTTAGACTTATTTACGAGAAACAACTTAAACCATTTATATTGCACGCGAAATAGGCATATTCTGTGTTCCGAACGGCATCATTCGGCGTTATATCAGAAAGGGGCTTACTTTAATGGTTGTCGCCTATACAACTCCTTATCAATCGATATTCGTAGTTCAAAGAATATATACACATTTAAAAAAAAAGTTAGAGAATATCTAGTTGCTATCTGCCCCTACAATTTAGAGGAATATTTACTGAATAATGCTGTACAATAATTTATTAATGTATTATTTTAGTTTTCTTTTTTTTCTCCATCTTTCCATTCTATCGATTTTTTTCCATTTTTTCTCCATCCAGGATTTTGTATTTGTATATGTATTGTAGTGTATTGATGTTTTTTATATTTAACTTTGACCTGTGTGTTTTTTTTTTTGACCTGTTTTCTATGTATGTACCTAATGCATATGAAAATAAAGCTTTATTATTATTATTATTATTATTATTATTATTATTAATAGAGGTAACCCTATTAGTAGAGTCGTGTGCCTAGTTCACTGCTCAGTCTATTTAACAGAATGACTGTTACCTTTCTTAAGACATCCAACAGCGTCATACCGTAAAAATCAGCGCCGTTTATGTCTCGCAAGTGCTTAGATGTTTTCAAGAATACCCAAAACCGGTAGATTGTTAATTTCATTAGCTGAACAACCGCCTTTTGTGTCTATCCGGCAAAGTAATTGCTAGCCAATACGGAGTGTTACCGTAAGTCGACAGATGTTTCCCTGGTCGTTTATTCTTGCTAACGTTTACAGATTGACAAGTCTTTTCTAATGATCTCTTAAACTGGTTTAGGCCAACTCCGGCTAAAAGGCCTTAAATATTCCTTACGTAATCGCAGTCGGAGAAACAAGTAAGAGGAGCATGCGTTTGATATAATCGCCTGAAATCAAATAAACTTCTGTACCAAAGGAATCCGTGTTAGTATTGTTTGAAATATCGAATAACTTATAACTAATTAACGTCAGATTTTGATCATCTCGGGATGCTAGTTTGAAAATATACTTCTGTCTGGAAAATCACGCAAGCACTGGGAGAGAATAATAGTGTTTATTTCAAAGCGGTTTTATTTACGACAATAAATTCGGACTAAATTATGCCCAGATAAATCTTTTTTTAGAAGTTCGATGCGAAGCACGTTAATGAATTGTCAAAACGTGATAATATTCACGTCAAAAAGGTGTCAGGGGTAATACAATAAGAGCTCAGATTTAGGTCGGATACTTTTTATGTTTGTTTTCGAGTACTGACTGTTGTGGCAATTTAACGACAAAATCACGAGATAGTATTGAAATATTAAAAAGAGATTCATAACAAAATATAGCTGTTCCTCACAAGAAAAGACATCCTTAACTTGGGCAAATTTTCACAAACTTCGGCAGATGTTATGTGTTCCGAAAATGATGGCAACAATGCTATAAGTGTTGTTTTTAACGGAAAGGAAGTTAAATGTAAATGTTAAAATTAATAAGTAAATAAATTAAATTTTATTTGTTATAGGTTTGTTATTTTTTCATTATTCCACTAGTGGATAAAGTATCACTTTAGACGGTTCATATGTGTGGATAAAAGGCCGATTTTAAGGCGATTATGGATAAAAAATATTATTTGTTTGGTTTCTAGAGTTCCCATTAGTATAGGAATGTTAATTTCATGGTATATAGTCCAACCAAATCACACTTGGAGAATAAAAAATTGTTACCTGGACTTTTATAAGTGAAAAAAAATAAATGCGTGAGCAGGGGCGGCGGAGGGTTGATTTGTGGGGTTGAAAAGTTATGAAAAATTGTATCATTGGTATTTCTGGCGAAAGTTGACGTCAAACAAAAAAGTATTCAATACAAAAGTTGTAGATCATGCAAAAATCTACAACTTTTGTAGAGGTCACTTTTTAACATAACTTCAAAATTTCCGAGAAAAATGCGATAAACAGGTTTTTTTCTGATTTTTCGATTTTTATTTCTCATTTCCGCAAAAATCATTTATTTTTGACGAAACTTGGTGAAAGTATACCTTTCTCTGTCTTAAATAACCTCAAATTTTTTGAGATAAAAAAATCAAGAAGTTTCTGAGATACTCATTTTTTTCGGCCTGAAACACTTTTTTTCAAAGAAAAATTCTACTTAACAAAATCATCGTACAGATTCTGCCGATAATCATTTTTTTCGTTTTGACACATACATTTTGGTGAAATAAAAAAATCTGTAATAACATTTGAAAAACAAGCTCAAAAATGCAAAAAAGAATAAAAAATGTTCATAAAAATAGCAGCGATATATTTAAAAAAATTAATCTGATGATGGTCCCTCGAAGACGAAACGTCGGATTGCAAAAATGTTGACGCCATTGTATAGAGCGAAAAAAGTGGCACTGTAAATATGTAATTTATTGTAAAATTCGTTTTCAAATAAAACCAAAAAAAATTACAATTTAGCAAAATTTCGGTTTTTTCCAGATATTTCCGGAACTACCAGGAATTTTAAAACTTTCTAAGTAGCATATTGTTAGGTATAAAAAACACAATTTTTTTCTAATCTGAGCCACCCCGTATCTCTTACCGTTTCCTAGATCCTAATGCTATCCTTATCTTGGACACACTGTATATCTATGAATTCATCAAACTTTAAAAAAAGTAAGTACACTAATCGATCCTACGGAAAAAAATTGTTATTTATTTTATTTATTATTCGACTTTATAGCAATACTGTATAAAAATAGTTTTGGGTCAAACAATGAGACAGTTTTTTATTTGTATTTTTTCCGTACAATTGAATGGTGTAATCAGTTTTTGATTTTTTTTAAATTTAAACAAATTATCAACAATTACTGAAAAATTCATTGCTGCAAGTCATTATTTACTTTTTTGCATTTTTGGGCATGTTTTTTGAACTGTAATTACAATTTTTTTTATTTCACCAAAAAGTATATATCAACACGAAAAAAATGATTATCCGCTGAACTCTGTACGAAAAAAAAAGTGTTTCAGGCCGAAAAAAAAAGAAACTTCTTGATTTTTTTCCCTAAAAAAAATTGAGGTTATTTAAGACAGAGAAAGGTATATTTTCAACAAGTTTCGTGAAAATTAAATTATTTTTACGGAAATGAGAAATAAAAAAACAAAAAATCAGAAAAAAGCCTGTTTTTCTAATTTTTCTCGGAAATTTTGAGGTTATGTTAAAAAATGACCTCTACAAAAGTTGTAGATTTATACATGATCTTCAACTTTTGTATTAGATACTTTTTTGCCGTCAACTTTCGCCAGACATCCCAATGATACAATTTTTCATAAGTTTTCAACCCCCCAAATCAACCCTCCGGCGCCCCTGATCAAGCATTTATTATTATTTTTATTTTTTTTCGTTTATTATAAGCCCCTTTACCATTTCCACTTATAAAAGTCCAGATAACAATTTTCTTTTTTTTCCACTCTCTAAATGAGTTATTTTGATCCGTCTAATATTTGTAGATGGTTATTTTATTTTTTTCTAAACTAAAAAATTCGATAAGACAAGATATAGTTGAGCCGTAGATTCATGGGCATAGACAATAAATATATTGAGAAGAAATAATGCTTCTATACTAGTCCAAAATTACAGCAGTTACTTCGCTTGACCGACCCCTGAATATGAATGGAAGCGACTGATGTGACATCCGTTACAATTAATGAATGAAACAAACAAAGCAGCGTATCGCGACAGCGATCGGATCAAACCTCAAACCACCTACAATGCATACAGTTGCAAAAAAGAGCTCACATCAGTCGGTAGACGACGTCTGGAATCGGCCATCAAACTTTTTATTGTGCCACAGAATGCTGCCGGCTGAGATAGCCATCGCTGAAATCCATCCACTTAACGATAATCTACAATGGTAGTCTGAAATGGGACCGATAAAATTGTAAAATCCTCAGTTAGACCCATAATCGGAGTCCGCTTCCAGCTCTACTGCATGATGAAATTTTATTTGCAGCCGCACGCTCGTTAGCTCGACCATTAGAGGATAAGCAGATCGCAATTATGTAACTGACAGGTGGAGAGTCGTCTCTTCATTCATAAGATGTGAAAATAAACCTCGTATTCCGTTCTTAAAAATTCTTTATGACTGGAAAGTAAGTAAATTGAAATACTTGTTTGTAGATGTTGAATCAAATCGAGTTTAAAATACTTAAAATACATATTTCCGTTCCTCAATTATTGTTTTTTACCCAGTGTGCATAACTAAATGCCAAAGTTGAAACAGAAACTTGGCAACAGCGCACGAGTATGCTGAGAACAGAGTCGGTAGAAAGGAAAATTTATGACTAAAAGCAAGTAGGTAGCGAAACGTTTAATTAAATTTGCCGCCACCTATCCTCATTCTAATTCTATTGCGCTGTTGCCGTTACTCCTTCGCGTTTATGGTTTGGCGGACGACAAGTCAGAACTTTTTATGTTTGATAACACAGCCACACAAAAAAAGTTGTCTGTACTTTTCCTGCGACATATGTAATCCGTAGTATTTTTGCCTCCTGATCGTGAATCCCCGATCAGAATTGATGGTTCTTTTTCTAACCTCAAAAAAATTACGAATTTTAAAAAAATAACAGATTCTCGCCAAATTTGGTATACGGGGGTTTCTGGGGTCTCTGATCACGGATCCGAGGTCAATTTTGCAAAATTCAAGATGGTGGATCCAAGATGGCCGACCAAATTTTCAAAAAATAACACATTCGCGCCAAATTTGGTATCGGAGGTTTTCGAAGTCACTTATCACGAATCCGAATCAGATTTACAAAATTCGTTTTTAAAATTTAGTCAATTCCCTATGTACTTTATTACCTGAGATTAGGCACAAAACCCGTGAATAGATCTTTTACAGAAAAGAGAACAATATATAGCCGAAAAACAGAAGGTTAAAACATGATTAGTTACTCAGGTTATAAAGTAAATACAAATATTACAAAACTAGCAACCCGCGGCTTCGCACGGGCAAATATAAAATAGCCTATGTTACTCCGAGGAGATGTAGCTTTCGGTAAAATTGGTTGAGTAGTTTTTGAGTTACATCTTAACAAACAAAAAATCAATCATCTTTCATCTAATGCGACCCTGATATTAATTTTAAAATAATTCACGATATATCTATATACCTAAAGACAACAAACGAACTCAAAACTAAAAATGCAAAACGCGCATTATTAGGATCACGCGCGCGTTATCGTTCGGCTTATTCGGTAAACAGTAGGCAAGACGGTGCGGGGGGAGGGTCGGCGATCGCATCAAGTGAAGCGAGGCGCTTGAATTTTATTCTCGCGTCCGTAATTTTTTTGCGATTACTCCTAGGATATTCATTAAAATTATATGGTGTAAAAGAGTAAAATAATGTACATGAAATGCTTAAAGCCTCTAACTTATTTAAAATGATAAGGATTAATACCGTATTTGTGTAAATAGCTTTTACATTACCGCTTTATAATTGCCAATTTTTTAAAGTATTAAAATGGATATAGGTAGTATGTTATCTTTAACATATAGACATATGCCATCGCGGACTTTTCTGTAGGCATATATAAGATACACAATTCCACCATACATTGATACACTACATAAACGTTCGGACCCCCCGGTTCGGACGCGAGGCGCGGGGTCACGGGGCTCCCGCGTGGCCCGGTCGAATCACGGCAACACGAAATTAATTTCGTTGCGCATTATTTTGATTTTGCTATATCTCCTAAAGTATTCATTTAATTTGCATGGTGTAAAGGGAAAAATAATCTTCATGAAATGCTCAAGCCAACTAACGTATTTAAAATGATAAGGATTAATACCGTATTAGTGTAAATAGCTTTCCAATTACCGCTTTATAATTGCTCATCTTTTAAAGTATTAAAATGGATATAGTATGTTATCCTTAAAAGATAGACATATGCCATCGCGGACTTTTCTGTAGACCTATATAAGATACACAATTCCACCATACATTATTTTGTTATATCTCAAAGGGTTTAGGCAGCGTTTTCGTTGAAAGCTCCCAGACGGCTTATTTTTTTCCGACACCTCCAACAAATATCGTTAATGTATACAAAAACTTAACAAACCTTCCTCGAGAACCACTCTATCCATTGGTGAAAACAGCACGAAAATCGGTGCAGTAGTTTTTGAGTTTATCGCGAACAGATAGACAGACAGACAGACAGACAGACAGACAGACAGACAGACGCAGCGGAGGACTTTGTTTTATAATATGTAGTGATGAATTTCGCAATTCTGGCCTCGAATTCGTAATCAGCGACCCCGAAAACCCCCTGTACCTTTGGCGCGAATCTTATTTTTTGAAAACTCGGTTCCAATATCGGCAAAACTAGATATCCATGTTCGAAAGACGACCATATGACCCTGCACAGGAAGCAGGATACGTGTGAAATTTTCACTTGAGTTTCTAAAATTTACAAAGAATCTCTTTCAGTCGCCTCCAATCACCATCTAAGTTCTAGATTTCGGGAAATAAAAAGTTTCAACATTAGCTTCATCTACAATGAATTATCTCCCTATCCCTAGTTAGAACAACTAGCAGCGCCTGTACGGAATTTATCTACCCATTCAGTTCCTCCAGGACTATGAAATACGCGCCTATAAATATAAATTCTCGCGTTAGATTATATGAAATGTTCGAGATGCCTTAGCATGCCTTTAATAAAGTCGGGTAGCTCTATTTTACAATAGCAATTAACAGCTGTCAGAAAAGCAATAAACAGACAAAGGTAATTTAATTTATCCACAACGGAACCCGTTTTACTCCTCGCAAATTGATATCAGCAACCAGTAGTTGTAGTATAGTACCAGAAATATCGTTATTAACTCAGTATACATGTTTGGAAAATACAGTGTCTACAAATGACAGTGATTTAGGTGAGAGGGTCGATTTAAAAGAAAAGGCATCGATGGATCATGAGATTCACGAGATTGCCCTATATTGTAGCCATAAGTATTACGCTAAAAAACTTATACGGAGGAAGGTGCGACATATTAGTACCTTTCCCGGGAATATTTTTTATCTGTGAGCTCTTAGCATCATCCAGTGCCATATGTTTATAAATTCCAACATTTCTGGTACTCACTTCTGCAGATACTGAAAATGGCGCTTACAAAAGAACGGCGCAAATACTCGTGTTCTAAAAATACAAAGCACGCTTGATTTACGGTCTACATATTTCATCAGTATGAAAGCTACATGGCATACAAAACAGAAATAAAGCAGTTAACAATTGAAACTAGATCACATAGAGCATATACTGCGCTCATTGGTTGAACAGCTGGACGCGTAGAATCCACTTCAAATGCGATCGTGTTTAGTAGTAAATGGTATTTACACTGCCGTTTAGTTAGCATAACATTCGTTTAAAGGAGCATTAATCATATAATGAATTTCGGAATAGGATTTTTTATGGTTGTGCGAAGAATAAAAATAGAATGTGTATATGCATTAAAAAACATTTTAATGTATTTTGTCCGCCGTTGCAGTTGTGTAGGTGTGTTGCAGGTCGGTTTTTTCGTGACCAAAGTCAGGTTTCAATCACTAGTGACTAAATTTTTTTAGTTACCTGCTTGTGAAATAAAATAATTATATTTTAAATAAAGAAAACAGTAGTAAAAATTAACTATTTATTAGTATTTGCATTTAGGAGGTTTATCGGGTACAGAGGTACGTCTAAAGTCTAACGAAAGCTTCTGTAGATTCGTTAGCAACTAAAGTAGTAAGCCTTTAGATTTGGCAACGTTGCACTTGGCAGGCGCGCTCTGCTCGGGGTTCGATTTCAAATAATACGCTACGTCGAGACTGCGGCGTTGCCGCTATCACGCATATGGAGGATAGGTTAGTCAACGACAGCAGTTTGAAGGAGAATTATTATAAATTATGTATCTTACAAGTACCTAATCGATTTCTACAAGCTGTCATATGGTTCCTATTATCGGTTTCCTATTTATACAAGTTGCTGTGGAAACTGTTCGTCAATTGTTGCGTATTCTAAGAAGAAAGACTAAAAAAATCTGCATTTTCATAAGACTGTACTAAATCGTGAAAAATTATTTTATTAATATCTCGGCTGTTAGGTATCCAAACTAGTCATATTTTTTTGAGGTTTTTCTTTATATTAATAAGCTTATATTAATTTTTTTATGAAGATTTAACTGCTAGATTTTTTAAAATATCTTTTCTAGTTTGTTTTCCATAAAAAAATCCAAGTATCGGAAAAAATGTCGTATATCACATGTAATAATGAAATGCCATCATAAGCTTGCTTATAAAGGCTTATTTTTCACTCACTTTTAATACAATGTACATGATTAATTTCAGTGATGTCCTGATGTCTCATCAGAAGGCTAAAAAGAAACAATCCCATGGAAATCAATATTTCAACAATCTGTGAATACATTCTTTAAAAATATATAATATATTATTTTTATCATATATTTTATTTTAAGTTAATTATCGACAAGACAAGACGAGATAATATTGTCTCATTTAAAGTAAAACAGGTAAAAAAGTTGAACTGATCAAAACAATTTTTTTTTATCGAGAAATTTTTGAATAATTTAGTCAGATAACGCCAAAATGCTCCGGAATGTTCTTTCGGAAGTGGAGCAAATATTTTATCATTGATATTTTGTCTAATTTTTTAAGTGATGATTTTATTGTCATATCCAAAATAAAATTTATGTCGTATGCCCTCGTGAGCAGAATTGAAAAGCTTTAAAATGAGGTGTCGCTCAACATAGGGTGTCATTTAAAGTTTAAAGGTATTTTACGCCTCTGCCTAAGGGGTAGCTTCAAAAACACCACAACTTACGCAATCATGATTGTGTCTCCCTTGAAAAGAAAATCGACGGGTCTCAGGTCTTTTTTCTGTTTTTTTTTTTAATTCCGATATTTTCCAGATGGGAAGTTGTAATTGGAACACCCTGTATATTATTCTGGGCAACACACTGATTTATTTGCCATGCAAAAACAAAGAAATTATAATTATATATTGAGATACGATACTTACATGATAAATTAAGCGGGATTTTTTTGCAATTGTCCATTAATCATACGAAAACAATTATAAGATAGATGATAAATGTATTTTTAATGTTATTGGGCGGTCTTATATTTAATGAGGTCAAAGGAGGTAGACTTATGATCGGTTATAGCATTCGTGAATAATTTTGATTATGTGGAGAAAGCTATTAGCGAGAAACCAAATATTGGTTTTCTTAATTCAGTACTCTCAGCGTTCTGTAAATGAAGTATACAGGGTGTGTATTATACTCAACCATTTGCGAGAAAAAAAATTATCAAAATCTTTAACTTGATGTACTAAAGTTCGACTAATTAAGGAATATTGATATAACTGCGTGATTAGACTTATTACAATGCCACGACTTAAGGTTGATACAAGAGCTGACCTGTGCATTATACAATTTTACTCTAAAAATGGCAGTTCAGTTCATTCCGTTAATACTGTGCTTTGCGCCTATCACGCTGCTGTTCGATACCGATTTCGGTAGATCTTTCGCTTTTATGGCAGCGCAATTCCCGTGGAGGAATTTTTATTTGTCCCCTATATTTGGGATTACTAACTAGTAATTTTTTAAACGCCGCCAAGTGTCGTTTAATTATCTTCGCGCTTCTTTGATGAGGCCGCCCGCCATCTCGGCAAGCGTCGCTCTTATCCAATTCGCCACGATCCTTTTCTAGACGGTTTCCCACTAATTTGATTTATCGAGCCGGCTTTCATCGAATTTAAAAATAGCCGGGGCTGATTGGCCTAAAATTAAATATTGCTTTTTATGTATAGTCTGTAATTTAAAATTTATTGATTAGTTATTGGTTTACGATGACTTAATAAAAAAATAATCGTCGCGTTCGTTTTTAGGCGAATAACGCAACGAAAAAGTTAATCATATTTTTTTCAATGTTCTTAATTGCACGATATTTATTAAAGGACTGTCACTTGATTATTTGAATTAATTTACAGGGAGCGCGGTTCGAGAAACAATAAAAACAACAGGAAATGAATCGCAATCGAATATTATATCATACAAGTAAAGTTACATTAGGCATACTTTTGTGTAATTCGCCCAAAACGTAAATTTGCATTATCTATATACAGGGTGTTTCAGTTCAAGTGAATCGGTTGTTAAAATCACATTATTTACGAAATTTTTGTTATGCTTTATAACAAATTGATTCAAGTTTCAGTTTGTTTTTTAAATTTTTTGTACGATTATTTCTCCTTGAGATACCGGCTATTGAATTTTTGAAACTTTTTTTATCATTGATATTTCATGAACTGGTTCGTACAGTGAACGGAAAGTGGGTTTTAGAAACCTGAATCAATCCTCTTCAAGGACCTTTTTCTATGTTTGAGATTTTTTTTACTCACCATTACTTTGAAAAAGTTTAAAAGTGCTGTTTTAGAAAATTAACGACTACTTTGCAAATATTGCGGACAATACAAATATTTGTAGTTTTTTTAGCTCACGAAGCCTGTAAATTTCTAAAACGATCAGTCGAATCATTTTCCTTTCCTGAATCGTGAAAATTTTATAAAAAATTAAAAGAGTAGGTTTATTGCTTCTTAAACATCAATTAATGATTAAGAGAAATACAAAATTTTTTGCGTTATTTTTCTCACAATTTTGCTTTAAATACTCATCAGATATCGAATAAAGAAATAAAAAATTTTGAAAAAAAAATTAAAAAAAAATTTCAAAATTTTTCAATAACTGATATCTCAATGAGAAATAATCGTACAGTAAATAAAAAAAAACAATTGAAGCTGATGAATCAGGCTAAATGACTATGGCAGAGAAAAATATTCTGAGCGCATGTGCAGTTTTGAAAAAAAAAATTGTAAAATTGTGCCGTGATGCTCAAAAAAATTTTCATCTCAAGATTTCGAAACTAGAATCTTCAATCTTCAAGATGCTTTTTTCCTCGATACCGACCATTCACAAATTATAGCCTTTCAAAAATCACTAAAAAAATTGAGAAATTTTTCTGCCGTTTTAATTTTTTTGTTGAGTTTATATTTGCTTCCATAAAATTGACTTCACTAATTTAAAATAATTGACTATAAGGAAAAACACTGTTTATTAATTTTCTGGAAAAAGTTTTAATGCGGTTTTTTTATTTAAATATATGAAGATTCCTTGATGAAAATTTTGTCACAGTTCTCGGTCCAGGTGTATTTTCTCTACAAGTTACAATCCTGATGTCTGTGTGTAAAGATTAGGCAAATGAATGTAAACATGCCTACTGCACAACTAACACAACTACACACGCGGTAACACTGCACCGGGTGATCACATGATTAATCTGATTGGTGGAGCCAAATCAGGTAATGTAAATTCACACTTTTATTCGCATATTTACGTCAAATATAGTAAAAACACTATTATCCTTTATATTAGGAATAATACATTTTAAATTGTAAAAGTACAAAGTGAAAGGTAGAATACATTGCATAAAGAAAATATATTCTCAAATGTTCAACTAATTTACACAATTACACAATTTTTATCAGTGTTTTCCTGTGATACGTTTTGTAGTCCTGACAAAAACCGGTACAAATAAAGCTCCAAGATGCAGTTTCCGATAGCAGTAACGTAGTGCCATATTGCCACTACCATGAGATGCCTTCCGAGATACTGCGGATTTATTGGCCAACGGAATCTGATGAAAGGAATCGTTCATTGTTCGTGTCGAGGTAGTGGAGTATTAAATCGTCTGTGTGAGATTCCCGAGAAGAGACAAAAGAATGTAATAAAGATAATATCGGATAATACGTGAGTGGGTATACCATTCGTCCGGATCTGAAGAAACGCATACCTACTACGACGTAAACTTAAAAACAGAGGTGAATACAGCTGAAAAATAGGTTTTGGAATTCATTGGAAAATCACAGCTTTAAAACGTAATCGTTTAATACTGGCAACACACCTAAAGATTTTTTTGAATCTGTTTCAATTGGCTTAGTATCTTTAAAGTAAAGTAAACAAAACAGCTAAATCATTATTGCCTTTAATACAAAACAGAATTCCAAAGATTCCAAGATTAAATTTGTTTTCACTACTACGTTGACTAATTTTTCGGTTTTTTGATCAGTAACGTTACTCACAAAGTAGGCAGTTCTGTAATTTATATAAACACTGAAAAAATGTTCTGTTATTCCTAACAGAATTTCACTAATATAATAAACTGCTGTTTCTGATGCTAATTTGACTAGGAATGGGCATCGATGCCTCCATCTAAATATATAAAAAGTCGTCGAAACTTCCCAACGCTCAGGAATCCGACTTTGAACAAATATTTACGTTTCGCGTAAAAATAGGAACAATACAGCCGAAGTAACAAATACACCGTTTCGCGGAATAAAATTGACTTCAGCCGGCAGAACGATACCTCGCATATTTATTTTGAAAGACCGGTATTTATGGTTTCATTCACCACTCCCATTCTCAATTGGTATAATGGTTTTCAACAAATGTCTATTTACATTTCCAAATAAATTAATCGCTAGCCGACCACTTAACTTGAAAAAATCCGTGGGAGAACCGTAAAAATTTGGCCGGTTGTTGATGTTTTTTCAACATTGTGACTGCGGAAAAATGGATATTTAACTCGTTTTGCCACCTGAGAAATCGCGGAAATTGGTCAAATCTACTGAAAAGTATCGCACAAGAGATTTATTTGAATACTGAAAAATATTTGTAGTAATAATGCCCCTTTGGACGAGCCACCTATGGATATTATGCTTAATATACACTCTTAGTAAAATACCGCATACACTGTATGCAATTATTGTCACAGTATTCTTGTGTAGTAAAAGATGTCATTGTTACACTTTGCATCACAAGCTCATTTAAGAGGAGCTTGTTCCCCGAGTTATTGAAGTTATTAACTTCTCTTAAATGAAGAGAAGGGGGATCATGAAAGCGTGCATATATTTATTGAGTTTTATAAGAGTTCTACTCCACGCCGCTGGCTTCCATAATTCTGTTCCTGCTACTGATCAGCATGAACGAATAATCCTTCTTCGCGGAGACATGTTCCACCTCATCTCCGTTATCGGAACTGATAAGCGCGCTGCCTACGCAAGTAATTAACCCAGTCGTAGCCGGCCGAGATAATTATTCAATACCAAGGTGTGGTCCCTTGTGGGGGAGGAGGTTCCGTGATAAATGAGGCTGGGCAGGTACATATTATATTGGAGATAAAAATGCTGCTACAATGTTAGCAAGTGGGAGAAGTCGTGAGAAAATTTTGAAGGCATTCGCTCTCTAACAGTTGATTAAAAAAGGTAACAACTGACAACGCTGACAATGCACTGATACAACTTACCACGCGTAGTGGCGTGGACAAGGAGAAAAATGCAGTTTAAAAAACTAATTGCGACTCGACTATTTACTTGATTAAAAAAATCAGTTTCGCCACTGTCTTTGCCTCGTTTGGAATGTTAAAAATTATCTCTACTTCAACAGTTGAACTTATATCTATTTGAAAACGATATAATTAAACGGTATGTCTTTCCAATATGGAAGCAATTAATCTGGACAAGCAATACTTACTCGTTACTCATATCAGGACATGTTCGGACTAACAATCGGCCAGCCTTTCATCTCTGGTGGTGACCAACGAGAAATGCTCTTATCGCGAATATGGCACACGGTATAGTACGTGTGCGTGATGTTCTAATGAAGAATTAGAATTATCACAAGTGATCTTAGAACCTGCAATATTGTTAAAGTTATGATACACTGTATGTACATATTTCAGTTGCAATCATACGGTGGCAATTACTATTCGTGACTCCTCTGTTTCTTTAAGTAGGCTGCGGACGAAATCGGAACGATCTCGGTCACGGAATCGGAACGGTAGGGACATTTAAGGTTAGTCCAAATTTAGACGTTTGTGGACAGTATCAACCAATTAAGGGAACGGTGGTAACAAGCACCTACACGTAACTTTACCGCAATAAAAAGCTATGAGTTGGTTTTTAGTTCGTGAATTGACACTGAAATGCATAATAGAATTTCATTTGTTTGGAAGATATTCACAGTTTCACTATTATTATCGTATAAAAATTATATTTTATTTTATTTGTTTTAATTTTATTTTACTTTAATATACAACTGCCTAACGACAAGAAGTATTTACAGAATAGGCTATGTACATATAGAAAAATACAACGATATACAAAAAATATAAATAATAAAAACAAGAAAAAAACATTAAAAACAAATAAATTGTTCAAATTAAACGAAGGGAAACGCTAGGAACAAGTGTGTCCTAGGATCCCAATATCTCTGTTTTGATTTTAAAAGTAGAGGTATAAGACTATTTAATTGATCCTTGCAGGGATATACAGGGTGTTTCAGAAAGACCTCCCGTAAATTCAGGAGGTGTAAGTACGTCAAAAAATAAGATTTTTTTTGTCGTATGAACTATATGTCTATCTCCTCTTGTTTTGGAGATACAGAGTGACAAAATAAAATTTTTTAAATAGAATTTTTACGAAAATTTCCGAACGGTGCAAAATATTTTTATGAAATCTGGTATTCCTGGGTTTTTAAGGACGCCAAATACGCTAATTATTTTTTGTATATTTCATAGAGGGCACTAGTTATGCTACATTCATATTACATTTTAGGTTCTAATTTTTTTGAGGTTAGGTTTTTTAGGGCTTCATTTTCTAATGTACAATTTTATTTTGTAAAAATAATGTACTCTTGTTAGAACTTCCTATTGTCGACGATTTTCGAGAAAAAAGGCTTTTAATTGAACTCTTGAATATTACGGTGTAGAAAATAAGTGACTTTTCTCAAAGTACGCTTATGTCAAAACTTATTGATGGATGTCTCATAAACAACGCATACCTTCTTAGAAATATTTCAAACTGTAATTAACTTTATATTAAAATTTTAGTCACTGTAATTAGTCATTACTAACTACAGTCACTAACAATCACTAAAATTTTGATTCTTAAAAACCACAGAATATCGAATTTCATAAAAATATTTTGCACCGTTTGAAAATTTTCGTAAAAATTCTGTTTAAAAAAAATTATTTTGTCGCTCGGTATCTCGAAAACAAGAGGAGATAGACCTAAAGTTCATAAGACAAAAAATTCTTATTTTTTTTGTACATATGCTACAGCGGAGACGGGGATAGAATGTCCATTTTAGGTATTGGACTAATGTATTTACACTTTTTATTGTTGAAACTGAGATGGCAATCATCAAGGCAAGAAGATCGTTAACTCAAATGTTAAATAACAAAGGACCCAAAATTGAACTTCAGGAATAATGTAGTAAATTGTGTCGATGTAAATCGTTGACATAGAACAAATTGTAGTCGCGTCAAAAAAAGACTTAAATAATAGACACAAATTACCAGAAACGCCTATGCGATCCAGTTTGTCAAGAAGAGCCTCATGGTGGAAGCTATCGAAAGTTTTCTTCATGTCATTATAAATTACATCAACCTGACCTTGATTGCACAGGTCGACCAAATTTGGCCGACCCTCTACCTAAATACCAAAATGTACTTTTCCGAGGTCCAAATTTCTCAATTGACTCTGGTTCTCGAGATATCCTAACCTAAAAGTGTCAAAATCGCAATTTTTGACATATTTGAGGTTATGTTGCATGGATAAGTAATTATTTTTGCTAAAATCATTAATGGGGTTTTAAAATACTATACTTACCCTTAAAACGCTTGGATTTGTCCGATATCATTTTTCGTCTTTGAGAAATCGCCTGTTGAAGTAGTTACGCTTATTTTTCGATTTTTGAATATGCACCACAAACCTAAATCCATCGGCACGCGGAATCTTACATGTTTTTGGAGTCACTGATCATGAATCTAAACTCCAAACTACTCTATCACGTCAAATTTTGCAATAAATTGAAAAAAATGTCTAAAAATTTGATATGTGGCGGATATTTTACGTATTATATCAATCTGGAAATACATTTAAACGCAAAAGAGGCTAATACGCTCAATCCAGGATTCATAAACCCTAAGCCTAAAAACCCTAAACCCATAAACCCGTAAGATTTGTACTTTAAGACCCCATTATTGGTTTCAGCAAAAAATTTACCTTCCCATGTAACATAACCTCAAATATGTCAAAAAATCGCGATTTTGACACTTTTAGGTTAGGATATCTCGAAAACAAGAGCCAATTAAGAAATTTGGAACTCGGACTCGAATTTAGTGCATCAAAATTCTTTGGGAAAGTATATTCGTGTTGAAAATTAAAATACAATTTTTGAATATGATAATTTTTTATAATATACATCTTGGGAAACTGTATATTAATTCTTATTATTAATTATGCGGACATATATAGTTAATTTTCACCTTCAGCCAATATAGAAAAATTTTAAATTTATGTCCGCTATTCAGGTATTTTCATTAAAAATTCATTTCGTTCAGCTCTGAAGGGAACAGAAGCTGTTTGTGTACTGCACGTATGCAATTACATATGACCTTCAGGTTTCTTCTTCACATACCTCCACGATACTATTTATATAATTAACATATTTGTAATAATTCACAGAAATCAATTAGAAACTACCTAGTTTATATGCAGATGTGGAAAGATATGTCCTAAATTAAAAACCTGGTAATCGAATGCAGTACAGTGTCTTCATTAAAGTTTACTTTAATCAATATATTTGGATAGCGATATTTATGAGCTAGTTCATTTATTATATTTTCAGTATGATAAAGCGGTGAAGTATGAAACTAATTAAGTTAGCTAGTAAACAGGAATTTGTAATCTGTCGCTTCGGTATATACAAAGCATTTAAATTGCAGTTGTTTTTAAAATACCAACATTCGTTATTTTTATGAAAAACGTTATTACCTATTGAAGAATAAACAGGATAACAACCACGCGCAAATATTTCTATTAGATGCTTAACTAACGATTATACAGTACGCGCCTAAAGTATGGAATAAATTCAGTAAAAACGAAATACAATTTTTTTAGGAAAAATTCTCGAACAAGTCGTTTTTTAATTTAAAAAATACATATCTTAGCATAAAAGGCGATTTTCAACCGTCATTTGTTTTCGACTAATGACAGAATGTGTTTTTAAATAGCAACCCCCTATTTTTTTCTTGATTCTGAAAGATCGTTTCATTCTCGATCCGACAGTATTAAAATGTTGCCATCTTATATAGAAAAGTTTTCGAGTAAATGACGATTGAATGTTAGAAATCGTAAATTTTATTCATTAAAAAAATAACAATTTCTATGTCAAGCAAATACAATTCATTAAGTTTTCTACCTAAGTTAAGTGTTCGAATTGCCAGCCACCGACTTCTTGACAATACTCAAGTCTGTGCAGAAATTCTTCTTGCACATTACGAATTATTTCTGGGGTTACTCTGTATATTTCATCTATAATACAATTTTGGAGTTCTTCTAAATTATGTGGTCTATTAACGTACACTTTGGACTTTAAGTCCAGGGGGTGTAAGATCTGGGGATCTCGCGGGCCATTCTATCGATCCTCGTCTACCGATCCACCTCCTAGGAAAACAATTGTCCAGAAAATCTCGAACAGGGCGCGCATAGTGCGGAGGTGCACCGTCTTGCTGAAACCATATGGTGTCATCAGGAATATAAGGGTCATTATCGTTAGGAACAATTACTGCAAGCGCTGGAACAAGGTCATTTTGTAAAAACTCTAGATATCTTTCTCCTGTAAGAGTTCCTTTAAAGAAGAAAGACCCTACTATTCTGTTGTCAACTATTCCAGCCCACACATTTAATTTCTGTGTGTTGGGTATGTGACTCTGCCATCCAATGAGGATTTTCCCGACTCCAATACCTGCAAGTTTGACGGTTCACTGTACCATTCAGACAAAACGTATCCTCGTCTAAAAAAAGTATTTGCCGGTGTAGGTAAATCTCTATTTACTTGACATAAATCCATCATAATTTCACAAAAGTGTAAGCGGCGGTCGGGATCGTCTTCATTGAGTTCCCGCACAAATTGAATTTTGTAGGGATGATATTTTTCCTTCCTCGGGATACGTAGCACTGTGGTCTGACTAATTTCATTGTTTAATGCAACCAATCGTGAAGCATTATGAGGATCATCTACCATACTTATCAAAATGTTCTGTTTGTGATCTTCACTAACGCTTGGACTTCCAGGTTTTGGAATATCTACAACATTGTCAGTTTCTCTAAATTTAGATTCTGTCTTACTGACTGTTGATTGGCTGATACGGCGCGATCTGGATGTTTTTCATTAAATAAATCGCAAACTTCCTGCTGCGTTCTAGGTTTATCCCCGCATCCGATAAGAATTACAATTTCAATTCTTTGTGTGACAGTTAAATGTGCCATAATACTTTAAATTCAACAATAATTTTTATATCTCTTACAATACTTAGAATGTCGGTATGATAGTGACACTTAGATTTACACCTACGTGATCTATAAAAAACTTCAGGCATTTCGAAAAACTAAATTTGATAAAGTTTTTTGTTTTATTTTAATTGATTTGGGTTTTCTAACATTCAATCGTCATTTACCCAAAAACTTCCCTGTAAGATGGCTACATTTTAATATTGTCGGATCGACAATGAAACGATCTTTCAGAATCACGAAAAAAAAATAGGGGATTGCTATTTTAAAAAAAATTCGATAACGTCATTACTCGAAAACAAATGACGGTTGAAAATCGCCTTTTAGCTAAAATATGTATTTTTTAAATTAAAAATCGACATGTTCGAAGATTTTTCCCAAAAAAAAATTGTTTCGTTTTTACTGAATTTATTCCATACTATAGGCGCGTACTGTATATCCACAATCGCTTTGCTATTTACAACAATCGCCCGAGCAGCAGCTCTGCACGGGCGGATAAATAGAGATGTATCATAACGATTCAATTGATACGAACGTAACGCCATATTTAATGTCAGATAAGCAATAACAAATTATTGCAACAAATGGGTGTACAACACCGGAACCATATCGTTACACGGATGACTAGATCTGGCTCCTTATTCATTCCACGTACTTTGTATATGTTAAATAAACGGAACGCTGAGATATCAGCCCGTAGAAAAAGTTGTTTTTTGAACTTCGATCACTATGTGGTCACATACGCCGGATGGTAAGGCGTGCGGATTTCTTTAGCTGGGTTTAATCTGTGGAAAAAGAACTGTTCTTTATAAACAGACTGAGGCACGCAGCTACTTCCTTGTATACAGGGTATTTTGGATACTGAATTGTTTAGGATTTGTCGCAGTGATTTCTTTTTGGTCCTCAAATAATTCCTGAACAACGTGTGATTATAAACATCTAATTTGTCGACTAGAATCATCGAATGTAATGGACAAATCTTCGGATATATTTTTGAAGTGTCTATTTCGTATAATCTTAAACAAGTGATCTTGAATAATCTATAGTTGTTTCTATATGTTGATTTTTCGAGAAAAAGTTATTTTTGATAAAAAGTTTTGCTTATATTAGGAAACGATGAGCAGTAATCAAATATGTATTAAAACATACAAGGCGTCGAAAAAATTTCAAAATATGAATATTCCCTAAGCAAAGGGCCTTTAAGGAGGTTCGATACATCTCTTGCTGGGCAGGCAGTGCGGGAGGGAAGCATATGCTTATACACAGTAGTTTCGTTGTAATACCAACCTTACATAAACTAATTTGAGCGAACTAAATATAATATATACAAATGAAATTTATACAACACATATTAGCTTGCATATATTTTTCGTGTTTAATGCACGGCAATTAACTTTTTATTTGAATAAAAGTGTCTATTTATTCATTAAGAGCTTGTAAAATTATGCATGAAATCTGGCAACATTGCCATGGCGTGGTGGTAAAAGTTGGGTCAATAACTGTCATTACTGTCAACTTTGCGCGTATTCCGTAAACATGAATGAACAACCAAGGTACAAAGGAAAAGTAATGACTGAAAAGTAATAAAAAATGAGTGTAAAACAGAATGTGGATTGATGAGAAAAAAGTAAAATGTGCAAACCGAGAATCCATACGATAACTATCAAGAAGTTCAGTGTATGATAGTGAGACCTTGTCAAATTGAGGATTATGACAGAACATCTATACTGTTCGTTTTGTAAAGAGATCCTTTCAATATTTGTTTCAAATTCCTAATATATTGCATTAGATCACGAAAAATTTATTTAATATTAATTATTGCTACATATGTTTTCGACTGGAATAATTTTATAGTCTATAATCGAGATATTCAAATATAGCGCGTCAGTCGAAGCGTTAAATACAGCGTACAGTGTTGCCACATTTCCTTTCATTGGATCTGATGTTTGTTCAAATTTATCAAAACGATATATATTCATTCCATTATATCAATAATTACATTGTAAGTGCATATTTTTATTGTTTTAAAATGTTTGGTAATATTTAATTCTTTAATTACAATTTTATTTTCCCGATCCTAACAATTTTTAAGAGCAATATTCACGTTTGATTAAAGTTTTTGCCCCAACTCCCATAGGAGCCTGTGTATAAGAGCATAATTTTTAATATCATTTTTCAAAAAAGCTACATTGGCAATCGGTCTGATATTTTTACACGAGGCAATTTGCATATTTATTAACAGATTTCAATTGCTTTGAAAACTTTCTTACCATTTTCTTTTTCGTTATCGAATCTCCTTAATTTTTGTTTTCTTTAAAAACTGTATTTAATTAAATTGTTCGAGAACACAAGAAATGCTTAAATACGAGGTTTAGTCAGAAAAAATAATCACATTTTGCAATAAGACGCCGCAATTTTTAACTTTCTTACATACCACATAATTACCATGGATATTTCCATATCTAGGCCAGGAAAAAGAGCTGGCAAATGACCATTTCGCGACTTTTTGTTTCGGCAAGCTGAATTTATTACTATAGATGCTAAATATTATGTACAATAACATATTAGTTTCCACAGTCATAAAAATGGGAAGAAGATTATGTACAGGGTGGTTAATTGTATAATTTTTACGTAAATTCACGTTCTTCGCTTATAACTTTTTTTGTTCAATTCCATGAGAAAACAGTAAAGTACTTTTTTTCGTCTTCAAAAGACCCACAAAACTAGCCCTCTAGCGTCAAAAAATAGTGATTAGTTCAAAAGTTATAAACAAAAGAAGTTTATTTATGACTTTTGAATTAAACATTTATAAACTGCGTTATTATTACCAGAACGTTTTGGCATCGCATCCTCTCATTCCTTATCTCTGTCTAATAACTCACACACGAAATCTGGAATCGGTAAGTTGAATAGTTTACAAGTTATGGCCTTATAAATAAATTAACTAATTATTAGTCTGTACGATCCCGAGCATCTTCCACAATCGCACTGATTTTTTTCATCAAGATTTAATAATAATACATTGAAATCTATCATTTTTTTTTATTTCAAATTTGCAACCTGGAATTTTTTTTTATTTTTTTAGCCTTAGTTGCAAAATGAAATATACGACGCACGAGCGTGATATAGTTATATATTATTACATATGAGCGAGTTTTAAGTTAAAAAAAATCGTCAAGATTCGTTGAAAAACAACGGAGTTAGAGACTGTCAAATTCGACGGCCTATTGTTAAACAAATTACGTTGGAAACGGCAAAAAAATACTAGCGAGTGAAAATTGCTTTTAGTCCCTAAAAACCACCATGTAAAACACCAACAAAACTGCAACTGTTGGACAGTGATTTCCTTGTGGCGTAGTGTTGGTTGTTTCTGTTTCCTGAGTATTTGGGTGAAACAATTTAAATATTAAACAAACTATTGCACCAAAAATACCAGTAATACTAATCATATATACCATTTTTAATGTACCCCATTTCAAAACAATTTGCATTCGAAAACGGTGATGCCCAGGGCACCAAATATGCAAATTAAGTCACCCGTACAACCAGTTGCCCAAACATTTCCTCAAACTAATTTAATCTTTTTCTTTTTTCAGGTAAGCAAACCGTTCGGTATGTCAGACCAGGCGTCTTCAGCTTGAGTAAGTAATTTCTTGTACCTACACCGACCTTAGCCCAAATTTAAATACCTAATTATATAGTTTGAGACACTTAATTTACGTGGAACAGCAATTTGATACCCGCGATTGTTTTTCGTTTGTTCTTTCCAGCGCCAAAGTGATTTTATATGGATTTTTTTAACTTCACGAGCTACGCCTGCCTTGGTTCTTATTACTAAAAATTATTCCGACACCACCAGTTCTCAAATTGCTTTGTGTCGGCGTTTGGAATTCGCTTAGTGATATTATTTGCATAGAGAGTGGTTTCTTATAACTCTGTAATATTTATTAGCCTAATGTTAATTTAAATTCGTGTAATATTAAATCGTGATGTGATACGTCATTTCGGAAAGATACAACTTTCATATTCTCAGTTTAACTACACTTTTTTCTGTAGTGTCATAACATCGAAAGATAACCAGGATTTTTTAATCCAGCTAACAAGAAGATAAGTTCATTTAAACAGCCGCTAACAAAGAACCTCTTTGTTTATTTAACTGGTACTAATTATATTGTCACTTTTCAAATCGAGCTTACAAAAATAGTGTCTATACACGTGAATAAGTTGTCGATATTACGACTTGATTAGCCCATATCCAAAAACCTTTTTCTCAACGTCAATGGGCTTATGTCGTCCACAGAACAACAATACACTAACAACAATAACTTAAAGTAAATATCGAACTATTCTTTGTACGGTGCAGAGAATTGATATTCATATTTGCTTTACATCACAATGAAAGATATCGAAATGTATATCTACGCTGAGTGAGTTGGCTTAATTTTCAAATTATTAACCTTATTAGCCGCAGAATTAGAAGACCAAATTTGGAGAGGTTAATATACTTTTACGGGCGAGGCTGGCTGACACCAAATTGTACAGCTTTTACGTGGATTGACGCCTTCTTAGGGATTTTGTCAAGCAACACGCTAAATAGTGTAAGTATACAGGGTGTTTAAAATAAGTGCGAAATATTTTAGGGGGTGTTTGCCGAAGTTATTTTGTGGAAAAGAGTTTATATAAATGCAGGTCGAAATATGCTTCGTTTCCGAGATACAGAGTGTTTTAATTATTTATATTTAATTATTTAAAGACATTGACTCGAAAATTGATAGAAAGTTAGGTAGAAATATTCACAGCAACTCAATAGAAATTAAAAATACACAACTTGCAATGAAATATGTTTTATTTTTTTCCTCAAAAACGGTGCATTCTACGAAAAAAATTGAAGGGATCAATTTCATTCAGAATTGATTTCGGATTTCTAGAAAAATATCAAAACAGGAAAAGTCAGTGGCGTACCAATTTTTTTTATTAAAAAAAGTTTGTGGAATTCTCTCACGAACGCTACTGGTGCAAGTAGAAATATTCGGATCACTCCAAAAAAATGCACACTTATCCCTTCAAAGCGTTTTTCAAATTTCAATATCTTAAAATTCTTTGAAATAATTAATAAAAATAAATAAAAAAAAATTAAAATTTAATCACTGTATCTCACAAAATAACTTCGGCAACCACCCCCTAAAATATTTCGCACTTATTTATAAACACCCTGTATATCCACGATTGGGGTGAATAGAACCTTTTTATTGTACATTTTACGGGAAAAAGTACACTTGATAAAAAGTTTTGCTTGTATTAGAATGAAGTTACCATGAACATTTTATTTTATGTAAAAAAATTAAAAATATGCGTTGAGTATATCATAAAAGTAAACTATGTACCTTCATTTTTGCTCTTTTGAAAGTATCATTAGGAAAAATTGTTCAGAATTAAAAGTTCCGCATTTGGCAAAATCAGTCCACTTTGATTATTGACAAGACCAAGGCGCATATCTAAAATAGTCAAAGTTTTTAATAGATGCTATTTCTGCTAATAGTGGCAAACATTCAACTACTTCACATTCTGGTGATCCCACTATCTGCGTCATTATACAAATAACATGTAGATGTCTGCCTCTGATTTGAAGCTTCGCATCGATCAATTTATTCGATATGTATCTACCGGCATCCTAATCCCTGTCCTGACCTAGTGTGCCAGTGATCAATTTCGTTGACATTTGTGTGTTTGTGAGTGAGTTTGACGTTTTGCTTGTTCGAGTGTATGGTACGTGTTTTATGACAGTCATTAGCGTTGTGTATCGTGAGCATAGAGCGGCATACGCTTACTAGCATCATATAGATTCCTAGGTACTGTTTATTTATTTGACTGTCGCCACAAAGTTTCCGATGTCTACAAACGGGTTTTCTGAAGTGTATCTATTCAATATTCAATCAGTAACTTTGAGAACTGATTTTTTACCTTTAAACTCCAAGAAGGATTATGTACTTTTGTAATGTAGTTCATTGCATTAAATTTCTTCGTCCTTTCATCAAGCAACATGCTTTAATTTTTTTCCATGGTCATTAAATAATAAATATTCAAATTCTAAGTGAGTCAAGGTTTAGCGAATATCGGTAGAACTAGTTTTGCAATTTTGGATTGGATATTGACGATAAAGTTACATCTGGTCGCAAAGATAGTGGCGATAATCTTAAAATAATATATTTTTCTTAATTCGTTCTCAATTTCTAATCGCACGTTTAATAGAACCTAAAACGAAAATCGTATTAAGTGATACAAAATCAATCCTACGCTTGAACAGGTGTTACCGCGCTACAAAATTTTTATTTGAAAGGTGAACTTAATCAATGAACTGTATGAAAAGTTTTAACAGAAATTTAGTTAATAGACTTCATATATTATATACAAAGTGATGTATGGGATAGCAACTTAATGCTTATATGTGTCATCACGTCGTTTTTCAAATATTTCGAAGCAGACTTTAAATTTTTAAACAGCATTTATCATTCATCGAGGACTATCCATAAAACTACAGAGATTAATCGTAGCTATTATTAAAGAATATGGTTATTCATGTAGTGTGTTAATGGTTTACCATTTAGCATAAACATGCGCAAAAAATATTTGCACGGAAGTTTGGGGTAGAAATATTGATTATAAAATAACTAAACAGAACTGAATTTTCTTGTATATATTTTCTATATTTTTAAAGAACTTGGGGCAATCTTGATATTGTATTTTGATTCTGCAAGTAATATTAATGTATTAAGGTACCCACCAAGAGAAAAAGTCCCGGTTGTTTTCGTTTCCATGGTAAAATAGTTATGTGAAATTTCAGGAAAATATTACAAAGAAACCCAATTTAGGGCAATTTGAATATAAGACCCGCCCCAGCAAGGGCGCCGAGTGGAGGTGCGTCTCCTCTAAAAAAACTTATCACTTAGCTCGACACCACACACAGATCTTATCGACAATCCCATTAAATGATTATCTGCGGCTTCAGATTGGAGAGAGCAAATAGTGATCTTTTTTTTCTAGCGTGACGTCCATGTGTTGCCGAAATATTTGATTTTAATTATAGATTAGGCCCAATAAGAGATGTCCCGCAAAAAATCCCGCGCGCGACTTCGAATACGAAATATATTTTGCCCAGGTAATCGCCGACTGCGATTGGAATTGCTTCTCTCTGGGCGATAAATTTCTCCGATCGAAATTTATTCTCAAAGGCCGTTTCTTTTGTTCGGACCGCGGTTATTAGTTAATATTCCCCGTAATTGGCATATAAATCTTGGAGATGTTCGAGAAGCGACTGTTAATTATACAGGCACAGAAAATGAAGGGAAGTGGGCTGACCTGGGGAGCCTACTAGGATTTGTACATGTATTTTGACACGTTGAATCCAAATTTAAAAGTGCAAGAGAAACATAGATGCGGCATGAGAAATGGAGTCAATATCGTAAAAAATTTTTTTGTAAAATCCTAATTTCCGAGAAAAAATTATTGAAGTTATAGTACATTTAACCACTACATAGCTGGACAACTGTAGTCTCTAGCGTCATTCGCAATACACGTGGAGAGCCACGTGGCCTCAGCGACTCCGAATACCGAAATCCGATTTTGCAATCGTCGTTGCAATAGTGTTTACCTGTTATCTGTGGTGTTTACAATAGTTTTTTAATAGTTAGTGTCACAAATAGTTTACGTGTATAGCAATTCGGAATTGATGGATATCGTTTTAATTTATGGTGAAGCAAGACAACATTTGTGTTAGTTCGTAGAAACTGAATAAGACGGACCCAATTGTGTTTACACGTTGGTGGATAAAATTTTGAACAATTGTTGTTGTAACATCGGGTATGTCAAAGGATTTTATTATTTAAAATCACAAATTAATTTTATTAATTAATAAAGGCAAAAGCAGTTGAATTTGCCGATATAAAATATGTGCTATAAAATTCTATTTATTTCTTTCCTTGCGAAAGTTTTTGTCCGTTTTTATCACACCGCCATGCCGGTCGCACTGTGCGAGGTCAGGTTTTACAGTGGACCAGTTTCCAGTGCCGTGTAGTAGTTTTAAATCATTTTCGAACTGCCCTTTTTGATTTTTTCTTTACAAAATTGTATTTGTAAGGGACCCCTGTACATCTGGATTTTTTTTTGGATAAGTTCTGAATCACCCTGTATGGCCCAAAAAAAAACGAATATTTTTTTTCGTGTCTCCTGTGAAAATATGTTAGTTTATCATGTTTTAAGAGCCCCCTCAAAAAATAAGGTCAAAAAAAAATTTTTAGAGATCGCTAAAGATTTTTTAAAATTTTCAAAATCGTCAAAATTTGAATTTTTTTTAAAAAAATTTTTCTCGTTATTTTATCATTTTCTAAGTTGGAAAAAATCTCGATTCTGAAAATTTCAAATCGATATTTTAATTTCTAAAGGTCACTCGTAATTATTTTAACTATCAAAAATTTAAAAAAATTAATAAATTATAAATATTTGATACTCAGCGCGGTAGTATATTATGGTTGAAGAAATTTTTTAAGTGTCAAATTCAATAAAAAAATTATTAGACTTCTTTTAAAGTTAAAATAATTATGAGTGAACTTTAGAAATTAAATTGTCGTTTCGAAATTTTCAGGATCGAGATTTTTTCAACCTAGAAAATGATAAAATAACGAGAAAAAAAAATAAAAAAAAATCTATTTTTGACGATTTTGGAAATTTTTAAAAATATTGAGCGACCTCTAAAAAAATGTTTGTTGAGCTGATTTTTTGAGGGGGCTCTTAAAACATGATAAACTAACATATTTTCACAAGAGACACGAAAAATAAATATTCCTTTTTTTTGGGCCACCCTAATGTAGAGTGGTATTTATTATAATGTGATACGATGTTATTGCAGCCAAAAATATTTGAAAAATACACTGAAATTATTGAAATGTTAATTTTAAAATGCAAAATGATATTACAAATGTCAGAATTTGTCAAAATGCATAAGATTGTTACATGCGCTGTGATGCAAAGTATAAATATGTGATTGTTTATAGGCTACTGTATTTTTTACTCCTTAAATTCAAAGTAACGTACTTCGTAAATAAAAAAAGATTTCAAAAAAACATACTTCATTTGAAAATTTCGTATGTTGAATAATTGTGTATCGAAACGTTTATTTAAATTTCCCGCCACCTATCCTCATTCTAACTCTATTGCGCTGTTGCCGTTACTCTTTCCCGTTTATTACTTGACGGACGACAAGTTAAAACTTTTTATGTTTAATAATTTATTTCTCTGTGAAATGTGCGGTAACCTAATTTTTTCTTCCTCTCATCTATTAATTAATTATTCAGGTAAAGTCTACATTTTTTCGTCTTATCATTTAACATTTTTTCACCCCTAATTCGATTGTAAGGGCATGCATAAGTTAAATATCCAAATTTTTTACATTAATTAAAAACAAAAACAAATCGATAAATAATTCTGAAATAATTCACAGAATTTTATTTCGCATTGCAAAAATAATATATCTCAATAACAGGAAATTCGTTGCATTTTTCGTAGTACCCAATCCTCCTTAATTCGAGTACCTCCAAAACTCTGCTTTCCATACATATCCATTTTTCTCTGGACTAGCGCAATTTTTTAAAATAAATAAAGTACATATCTCTGAAAAAAAAATACGGATATAATCAAACCTGCCGAAATATTTTCAAAAAGGACATTATCTTGTACCAAACTGCTCTTTTTCCGTCTCACCTTAACCGAAGCTGTCCAAATGGAAATACCGACGGGCCACAAACTGATTTTATGTAACGTCATGTTGATATTGTGTGTTCACTACCGTTGGGCATAAATAATGGTACGTATCTCGACAAATCTCCGTCACAAAGGACATGAAGAGAGAGCCCCATGCTGGGATGACGTATGGCGGCCGTTGCCGAGGCGCGGAAAAGGCTTAATGAAAGACTTTAATCAGGCGTTAATGTCGAGGATGGTTCTGACGTCGGGCTCAAGTGGGGTCACAGTGGATTTGAGTGCATTCTTACTTTATTTTTTGGTTTAATATCGCCGGTAATGGTTCCTTAACATCTCTTAATTGAAACAAATGTGATAGCTGGTTAGTACGACTTATAGAACCAGTTTTTTTTTGTGGATTTTGGTTGAAATTCAGGAAATCAATGTTGAGAGAAACAAACATATGTTGTTAAAAATCATAGCTTCCTTACTTGGCCTTGTAAATAAAAAAATATGCTAAATAAACGGAAAATAATATGGATACACACTTATGAACCGTCTAAACTGATACTTTATCCATTAGTGGAATAAAGTAACTTTATTTCCCTAGTAGAATAATGAAAAAATAATAAACCTATAATAAATCAAATTTAATTAATTTATTCAGAACATAACTTTCTGCTACAGAGGAGCTCTTCCATCCACCACGCCGTTTGATGGTTTACATTAATTAAAAAAGACTAGGAAGCTGTGATATATTTATTGGATTAAAAAATACAGTTGATAATTCCTTTTAATTAATTTAATGGTTTATAAAAACATCGTAATCCGTACCCAGCAATATTTAGGTTTACATAAAGTTTTCTTTACTTGATTAATATAATTAGTAATAATTGAGATAAAAGCATTTGTATGGAATAACAAAGGAACATAAATAATTCTCAGCAGACTTTATATCTAAAAAGTTAGTTATAGTTGCAAAACTTTTGTAACATTAAAATAGAGCTGAAAAACACGAACAGTGAGTAATAATTTCTATCACAGAACCTTCAAAATTGCATCCAACATTTTCTTTGACTTGGACGAGAGATGGGTGCGAATGTCATTTCATTTCTTTAGAACTAAATTATCATAATTATTTTCTCGTTGTTTTACCAGTTTACATGATTTACGGATTTTAAATAAAGGATACAAATCTTCGCGATGATGTTACGATATATTTGCTATATATAATGATTATATTTTACATAGTTTACCCACAATACATTTTTGAACGCGTACGCATCTTTACCCGCATTTGACGCGCAATATCTCCGATATCCGAGGTCTGTAGGTTCGTAGTGTGTACAACTGCACTCGATTATTAGCGCTGTTGCCACATCTACATAATGTTTATGCGTTCATTAAATATAATTTAAAATTACTTAAATATGATATTTTTATGTTGTTAATTTTCAACATGTATGCTATGTGCATATTGAGTAGATTTCTTTGCTATGTAGATAATGTTTATCGCAAATAATTTTAATAGAATTTAATTTTTTCAAGTTGGTAGCGGTTTTAGTCCCATGAGAAAAGCATAGGACCCCCCCTTCCCTCGGACCCTGATATACCTCCTTAAAACACTTATACAATAAATAACTATTAATCTCTAGAGTAAAATATAAATTTCTTAATTATACCTATAAAGATAAATAATGCAGAACATTATTTAAACAAATTAATGAAACAGCTTTCTTAAAATAATAGCACAACGGAAAACTGGACATAATAGGTTTAAATTAACAATTAAACAAAATTAACAAACACTTTAAGCTCTAAACTGTAATTCTAATTAGTGTAATTCACCTTTATGGAAACAAAACCTTGTAAGTTGAATCAGAGCTCAAACCACCCTGTGATATTTTAATTAAATACTTAAATAATATTTACGAGAACAGTCATTATTCTGACAGACGCGATTTTACGACCGGCCATAATATTAAATTACGCCATTTATTGTTGATAAATATTACAGCCTCAATTACATGCCCAACTGATAACTGTCACTTTCCTATTAAATCTTTATGGTGGCCATAAACCGCGACGGCGAGCTTTTTTGTGAGACATGAAAGAATTCCCCGTAGACCGTCTGGCTCTGGTTGCGGGGATTAAAACTCATTGCGTGTATGTAAGTCACTTGAGGTTTGTCGTCCTGCTTATTCCGCGGTTGTATGCATATAAACGACAAAAAAAATGTTTGAACGTTTTGTTCGGCTGGATGTGGTAATCATTTACAGTTCCAGATGATGGATATAACCGTCGGTTAAAGCATTGTCGGGATCGCTATCACCGAGGTATGGTCATGTAATGGCTTGCCCTGCGGTGGTGATTTCATCTCTGTGTTGTGTTATCGTCAACATGTAGACAATAGGAGACGGCCGACCAAAGCCACGCGCTCGAGGGGCAGCTTTGCCAACTAAATAAATACAAAGCCATTAGCCTTGTCAGAGAAGTCCTGAGGCGAATTTAAAATGTGATATGTGTCTAAGTGAATGAGATCTTGTTTCTGGGAAAAAGACTGATATAATCCTGTATACAGTACGCGCCTAAAGTATGTAGTAAATTCAGAAAAAAACGAAACAATTTTTTTTTGGGAAAAATCCTCGAACAGGTCGATTTTTAATTTAAAGAATACATATTTTAGCATAAAAAGCGATTTTCAACCGTCATTTGTTTTCGAGTAATGACGTCATCGACTTTTTTTTTTAAATAGCAACCTCCTGTCTTTTTTCTTGATTCTGAAAGATCGGATCGACAATGAAACGACGTTTTCGAGTAAATAACGATTGAATAAAAAATAACAGTTCCTATGTCAAGCATTAAGTCATTAAATTTTCTACCTAAATTAAGTGTTCGAATTCCCACCCACCGACTTCTTGACAATACGCAAGTCTGTGTAGAAATTCTTCTTGCACATTATCAATTATTTCTGGGGTAACTCTGTGTATTTCATCTATAATACAATTTTGGAGTTCTGCTAAAATAAGTGTTCTATTAACATACACTTTGGACTTTAAGTAGCCCCATAAGAAATAGTCCAGGGGTGTAAGATCTGAGGATCTCGCGGGCTATTCTATCGGTCCTCGTCTGCCGATCAACAACCTACAAAAACAATTGTCCAGAAAATCTCGAACAGGGCGCGCATAGTGCGGGGGTGCACCGTCTTGCTGAAACCATATGGTGTCATCAGGAATATCAGGGTCATTGTCGTTAGGAAAAATTACTGCAAACTCTGGAACAAGGTCATTTTGTAAAAACTCTAAATATCTTTTTCCTGTAACGGTTGCTTCAATGAAGAAAGGCCTTACTGTTCTGTTGTCAACTATTCCAGTCCACACATTTAATTTCTGTGGGTGTTGGGTATGTGTCTCTGCCATCCAATGATGATTTTCCCGACTCCAATACCTGCAAGTTTGACGGTTCACTGTACCATTGAGACAAAACGTGGCCTCGTCTGAAAAAACTATTTGCCGGTGTAAATCTCTGTTTACTTGACATAAATCCATCATAATTTCACAAAAGTGTAAGCGGCGGTCGGGATCGTCTTCATTGAGTTCCTGCACAAGTTGAATTTTGTAGGGATGATATTTTTCCTGCCTCAGGATACGTAGCGCTGTGGTCTGACTAATTTCATTGTTTAATGCAACCAATCGTGAAGTATTATGAGGATTATCTATCTTCAGACGTTTCGAAAAACTAAATTTTGTTTTAGGTTTTCTAATATTCAATCGTCATTTATTCGAAAACTTTCCTATGTAAGATGGCAGGCAACATTTTAATACTCTCGGATCGACAATTAAACGATGTTTCAGAATCAAAAAAAAAATAGGGGGTTGCTATTTAAAAAAAATGTCGATCACGTCATTACTCGAAAAAAAATGACGGTTGAAAATCGCATTTATGCTAAAATATGTATTTTTTAAATTAAAAATTGATCTGTTCGAGGATTTTTCCCAAAAAAATTTGTTTTGTTTTTACTGAATTTATTCCATACTTTAGGCGCGTACTGTATATTTTAATTTTTGACACGCTGTTGCTGGACAATGACTGCATGTCTTAAGGCTTAACATTTGTACAGTAAAAGGGTGAATTTTAAATATCTACGTCAGTTGCAGATTATTTTTACAATGAAAACTAGTATTGTTGTGTGTATGGGGATGGGAAGGTTTTGCCAACCCCATCACCTGACAGTGGCAAAAAATCGTTTCAACAAGGAACAGCTTAACAGAGAAATCATTTTTTAAATAATCTGACTTGCTGCACTAGCTGCTTCAACACTCTTGTAACAAAGACATCACCATTACGCGATTTTCTTGTTTTACGGCTCATAAAGTTCCATAATGAGCCCGTAATTGTACAGGCGCAGTCAAAATAAAACGAGGATAACATGTTCTGAACAAATAAGAAGCCGTTTGGATCCGAATTTATGGCGGGAAATTGCTTTAAAATAGTGGGCCTTGGGCAGGCCATAAACATAATTAGGCGCATTTGTGGTTTATTCCGACCCATCTGATAAGGACGATGGATTGTTTCATTGCTTCATTAACGCAGTTTTTTGGAAATGCTGACTTTTACTTCGCTAAAATGGAAAGACGTAGGTAGTTTGAATGTTGTTCAGGTATTTGGAGAGTCGTACATTGTGTCAGAAGCTTTTAAGATAAAGGAACAAAAAAAAGTTGTAGGTATATTGCACAGGTGTAACATTAACTGTTTTTTAAATGCGTCGTATTATAGTATTTTATCACGATTTGGCAACACTGGGAGTCACATAGCTTGAAATAATTTTAATTCACTAGCGCGCGTCGTACTTTTTTACAGAGAATGGCAAAAAAATCCAAGAGAAAACAATTATTGTGAAAATGGATAAATTTACAAAATTATATTTAAAAAAGGCACTGACTACCCGTCTACCACGCTACTGGTGGTTGTAATGAATCATTCATGGGTCCTTTTTAAAGGACATTACATCACCACAAGAGATACCCAATTTGGTTTTGTTAGTATTTAACGAAAAAGTTTAAAAAAAGTTAAATTCGACATACTGTGTACTGGTTAGGACCCGATTTACGATATATTCACAATTTTTTTGTTTAAGGAGATATGTCGGGGTCCGAGGGAAGTGAGGAGCGCAGGGGGGTCCTATACTTTTCTTATGGGACTAAAGCCCGCTGTCAATTTGAAAATATTAAATTCTTTTGAAATTATTTGCGATAAACATTATCTATAGAGCCAAGAAATCTTCTCATATGCAGATAGCATACATATTGACTAATTAACAACATAAAAATATCAAATTTAAGTAATTTTGAATTATATTTAATGAACGCATAAAGACTATGTAGATGTGGCAACAGCGCTAATAATTGACTAGCAGTTGTACACACTGCGAACCTACAGACCTCGGACATCGGAGATATTGCGCGTCAAATTCGGGTAAAGATGCGTACGCGTTCAAAAATGTATTGTGTGTAAACTATGTACAATATAATTATTATATATAGCAAATATATCGTATTATCCTCGCGAAGATTTGTATCCTTTATTTAAAATCCGTAAATCATGTGAACTGGTAAAACAACGAGAATTATGTTAATTTAGTTCTAAAGAAATGAAATGACACTCGCGCCCATCTCTCGTCCAAGTCAAAGAAAATGTTGGATGCAATTTTGAAGGTTCTGTGATAGAAATTACATTATTACTCACTGTTCGTGTTTTTAATCTCTATTTTAGTAATGTTACAAAAGTTTTGCAACTATAACTAATTTTTTAGATATAAAGTTTGCTGAGAAATATTTATGTTCCTTTGTTATTCCGTACAAATGCTTTTATCTCAAGTATTACTAATTATATTAATCAAGTAAAGAAAACTTTATGTAACCCTAAATATTGCTGGGTAATGATTACGATGTTTTTATAAACCATTAAATATATTAAAAGGATTTATCAACTGTATTTTTTATTCCAATAAATATATCACAGCTTCCTAGTCTTTTTTAATTAATCTAGTTTTTTAAAAACATTACAAAAAATCATCTGTTGTGGATAATTTATTGTTGATAACAATGTACATGGGATTTAGGAAAAATGTATATGTTTGAAATCAATTTCGTTTTTATCAAGTCTTTCAAATGTATTCCCTCCTTGCTGTCAGCTGATTGCGACGTTGCCACATTAATCCTCAAGTCAGACATAAATGCAAGTATTGGTTTCTGTTTCTAATTAATACAGCGGTACTATGTTCAAAACTTACATCAGTTTTAGATAAAAAATAAGATAATACTGTGTACTATCTATGGAATCTTTTGTTTCACAATTTCTACAATTATTTCTCAATTAAGGGCAAAAAAGAGCCGCACCGTCCATCTTCGCCATATAAACCTATGTTAAAATGAACAACTTTCAACAACAATATCTCAAAATCTAGATTTAAAAAAAAATTCAAAAAAATATGACGCACAGAGGGAGCACTGGGTAATACACTATATAAATTTCAAGTACATCTGTGCATTTGAGTAAACCCGATATACCTCCTTAAAATCAAGTGTATCAACTGTTATATAAATTTAGTACGTTTAGTACCTGTGTATCGAAATTATTAAAGAATGGATTCATTCTAAGAAATATCCCTTATTCTTGCTGTTCTATTATCACCCTTGCTAAAGACTAATTACGTAAAAGACAGCTCCTGCAAAGAGATCCTTTGTTTCCACGGTTGAAGTCGGAAGGACATTAGGTACCTTTACACTTACGCTCAATCGTGAACGACTGGAGCGCCCCGTTCCAATCGCGCGTATTTTCGCGCAACCCAGAGTGTCGCGTTCTAAAACTTTGTTGTTAAAAATTGACACGCTCCAATCGCACGGTATTGCCTGCGCGGTGAAATGTGACAAGATAACACGGCTAGTGTAAATCGAAAAGTGTCAAGTTTGTCGCGCGATAGTCGTGGCTCGTGTAGTGTTAAAAATTTCAACAGTTTTATAGACGGTTTTGTTGTTGTTTTGATAGGATTTATATAGCTCAATAAAATTCGTAATTGTTTCTTTTGACCAAAATCGTGCATCTGCCATAGTCTATAAAAAAATACAAAAACGCTTACAAATATGCGAATCCTAGGTAGCTATGTTTATAATAAAAAATTTGAAAAAGTACTTACCGCCTTTTAAGAGTAAACTCCAAGACCGCGTGAAAATCGAAGTAAACTTTACCCTTCGTGAAGTTTCCGCATGAAAACAACTGGCGAAGTAACGCAGGATTTGACACGTCTAAGAACCGCGCGATTATATACATTTACACTAACAAGCTTTCGCGTGTGATTGGAACGGGGCGCTCCAGTCGCTCACGATTGAGCGTAAGTGTAAAGGTACCTATTATTTGACATTTCAACCAAAATCGCCAACGAAAAGCTTTTAGCATTGTTTTGCCGCAAGACTAGTTTCACCTTTTGTAACATTTGAGAGATGTTACACTCCAAATAAAACAGCAAGATGATAGCTCGTCGTATATTACTTCAAATAATAGATGTATCCCTCCTAGGTAGCCTTCTCTGGTGGTCCCATAAACATGATGAATTACAAACAGTACTAAACTGATAGAAAGAACCGTGCTTGCGATACATCATCGCTCAATAAAATCAATTTCCTATCTGCAAATAATTTGTTGCAATTACGTTAGAATGCTTCATGGAAGAACGGACTGACGTGATCGCGGTAATTGGTTTGAGAATAAAAATTTTGACACATCGTTCGTAGAGCAGAAGTTCCAGTCATGCGGAAAATAGGGATTAATTACCAACGTCGCTGCTTGTCAGTGGTAGAAATAATTTTTCATGGAAATAATAAATCACACATAAATTTGATTAGTTCTGCAAAACGTCCCTTTTGAAAAGAAATATTTGAAAGCATAAGAAAGACTAAATAGAAAAAAGTCTGACGATGAAAATATTTGACAATGAAATAAATATTTCAAGAGCAGGCGTTAATATTAGATACTTTTTTGCCTTTGGGAGCCGCTAATGATAAATTAAAAAGTCCACGGTAGTCACGCCGGTCGCGTCTCGCAAACGGGTGACTCTGCACAAATCGAACGGCTTTTGTTTCAGATCGACCTCCTCAAATTGGCGTCCACTGCGATGCCGTATCAGTTAACAAACCCAGGAGACGCTTCTACAGGTACTTTCTTGATTAGTCATGTGATCAAGTTAAATGGCGTGGTAATTGGACGGAACTTTTTTTGGAGCGGTTTTTTTGGCGACGATCCATTTCAGATAGCTTGGTGCGACGATGCCAGGAAGTCGTAGTGATACATATTTGGACGTGACTGGTGTTTATTGCGGCTTAGGTAGCCGGTTAATTTTTTAATCGCCCGGATCTACAAACTACTGCAAGTGATCAGGCTAAATGGAGGTGTTGGGTGTTGAGAAGTGTGTCAGTGTTTGATGAAGAACTCAACGCCAAACGTCCTTACGATACAAAGGAATTAATTGATAAATATTAACGATTATCGAAAAAAAGTCACAAGAACATACTTCTTACTATACGGAAACGATATCCTATTGCATCCGTTCCAGATTAATGAGTTGTAAGGTATCAAAGCTGACGTTCGATCACCTCCTATGATGTCTCCGCAGGAGTCCTATAAAGATCTTCGCTTTGAATGTAGACATTTGTCTCTCCCGATTTTGTTCATATTTGGAATCTAGTCGACTTGTACTTGTTTTTGCTGCTACACTCTATACAGCATTTCTGGAATATAGTTATAATTAGTGTAAATAGGAAATAATGGAAATTAAACCAATTATTTCATTCGAATCTGTTCGATGATTTATTGATAAATAGTAATTGATGAAATGATACTCTATGGTTGATTTTTTTGTTTAATGGAAAATTTGAAAATTTTCCAAATATTTCGCTTTATACACAATTATTTATACAGTACGCGCCTAAAGTATGGAATAAATTAAGTAAAAACGAAGCAAATTTTTTTGGGAAAAATCCTCGAACAGGTCGATTTTTAATTTAAAAAATACATATTTTAGCATAAAAGGTGATTTTCAACCGTCATTTGTTTTCGAGTAATGACGTCTTCGACATTTTTTTTTAAACAGCAACCCCCCACTTTTTTACTTGATTGTGAAAGATCGTTTCATTGTCGATCCGAGAGCATTCAAATGTTGCCATTTTACATAGGAATGTTTTCGAGTAAATGACGATTGAATGTTAGAAAACGTAAATTTTATTCATTAAAAAAATACACTGAAAGAAATGCGTTTTATTCTTTATTAGAATTCTATATACCATTATAAGACCATTGTATACTATATGTGACAGTTAAACAGGTGCATATTGGATATAAAACGCGTATTGCTAGCACAGTTGTATAGTGACTATAAACCTTATTCTTTATTAAATTATTGTATAACTAGTATACAACGTTTTTTATACCCTTTACGAAATAATAGCAATAACTGTTATTCAAGTGTTCCGTATCGTTATTAGAACATCTAGTACTGGTTATAAGTTTTATAATAATAAATGTATTAAACTGTTGTATACTCTGTATGAGTTAAAAACATATGTCATTAAGTTTTCAGAAATTTTATTGGATAACTGTAATTACAAGCTAAGGTTCTAATGTAAACATATATAAAACATACTTTTAAGCACTAAAAATGATCGCTCCCAAAACTGTCCAGTTTATTTTCTTAGCAACGATGCACCCGTATTTTCTTGTATTACATGAGAATTTGCACTATAACTCTTCCACCTTAAGAATGAAGCATCCCCAGAAAGGTTGAGCTTCTTTCCATATAATTTTATTTCCTCTGGTTGATTGACTTTATACCCATGCTTTTCTTTGTCACCGTTAACCTTCTGTTCCTCCATCTTAACATCAGCGATTTCTAATAGGACCTACAAAATAATAATTTTTAAGATTTAGACAAGATTTACATTTGAAAAAACAAAACAATTACAAGCCATAAAACAGATACTTACATAATAATTTTCCATTTCACACAACGCGATATGATCATGTATCCCACAAAACATGTGCATATACTGTCCATTTTCATCAAACTAGACGTGTGTAAGTCGATGCACAGCGGACTGTCGGAAATTTTACGATTTTAGTATTTTCTCTTCTTGAGTAAAGATAATAAAGACGTTGTGGTTTTGTGTGTTTATTTTGACAATGATTGAACATCTATGGACAATAAAAGTGGACTGTATAAGATAGTTGAGTACCATTCTGCTTCATGCATAGCATGCTACTGAAATCTTAGAAAGAAGGGATGAGCTCGTGCGGCGAACCCTAAATCAGCGGCTGGAATAGCCAGGTTTCTTATTGAGTCGGCGCACTTCGCTCTCGGGTCTGACATATGATTATTATTACAAGACTATGAATATAACTTAACAACGATCATAACCGACTATGCACCGAGAGGTGACGATCACTTAACCATTATAAGATGCGTTTTACACGTTAAAAACGGAAACATATTCAGTATAAGAACGAATAATTCTGTTAATACAATTGTTATATACAAATTCGGATACTGGTCTTTATACAACAAATCTTCCCTACTGTACAACTGGAATATAAAGTTTATAACACCTAATAATGTATAAGTAATTCATTATATCCTTTATTTCATAGAAGCATAAGGTGTATTAAGCACCTTCCAGTTAAACTGATTGAATAATGAGTATGGAGATGATTTCTTTTTTTTAATAAAAGTTGTATATTGGTTATAAAAGTTTTAATATGCGCTATACACATTATTCTAGATAAACAGTTTAATAAGCCCATTTCTTTCAGTGTTAAATTAAAAATCGACCTGGTCGAGGATTTTCCCCAAAAAAAATTGTTTCGTTTTTACTGAATTTATTCCATACTTTAGGCGCGTACGCGTACCTACTGTATAAATACAAAGTCGCATTTGTCTTATTCAATTTAGTGGTATAGGTCATTGAATTAGATGATTTATCAATTATAACAATAACAGTTCTCTCAATGTACTAGAAAGGAATGCATCTATTTAAAAGATATATGAGAATATGGCTGATATTATAAAAGAATGACAGTCATAAAAATTATAGGCTTTTATAAGGGGAATATTAAAATAAGTTCAATGATAGATCAGTAAAGTAACCTAAGATTATCAATCGTTTTACTACGTTTTTACCAAAAATAATGTAGGTAGAAGTGTACTATTTAAAATAAAAATGTTTAAATTTATTAAAAAATTTGACACTTGTTGGCATATCTACAATTTTGGGTGCTTCCCAAGATCTTCAATCAAAACAGCTTTCACTTTTCGACGTTGGAAACTCTAAGATTCCATCTCATCGAAAATATTTATCGAAAGGAATTCGGTTTGCACGTGTGTCAAATTTAGAACATTTGTTAGATTTAACCGATCCTGCCAAGATGATAACTTCGATATAACTTGACGAGAGCATTCTCTGACACAAAATCAGTTTTAATTAGTTGAATTTAATCAGTAAATTATATCTTAATTTAGATTCATGTGCTATCAAGATCTGTGTGGATTTAACGGTGTTCTTAATCAAACCCGATACCATTTTCTTCTTATGGTTTCTTTTTTAGTTTCTCCAAGTTGAAGCAGGCTTTGAAAACCTTCAGTCAATAAAATATCGCGCGTAACAAAACAATTTTACGTAATTTCGGTACTACTGCTCCATTAGCACCATTGTTGTTATAACAAGATAAACCAAATATGTGTTTTTGTCGAACTCAGTAACATACGCAACTGCGAAGCCCTGTAATTACTTAAAAGCACCTCAGACAGACAGGATGAGGTAAGTGGCGCTCCCTGCGAGATAAGTACATGTCAAACCCATGTCAGCAGAAATGCACTTCACCAAATTGCTTATAATTTTCTCGGACAATGTGTGCCTACAATTACTCATCTGTTTCCCTTTGTTGCACTCTCACGACGTGCAATTTCAAGGTCAATATATGCACAAAGGTGTATTGTGTGATGTCATAAATTGTACAACATGTGGGTCATGTCGTTTTCTTATTATACATACACTTACATTGTTGCTTAGTATTGAAATACACAACTTTGATGTGGTTCTATATGAAGAAAAAAGCGATATGTTTAAATTTAGAACGTTAAACACTGCGTATAAGTTATGAGCGACAAATGTCGCGTTGTGTAGACGCGGCCTAACAACAACTGATCAGTTTTGAAATGAATACGATTCCAGTACACATACAATTAAAAAATGAACTAACTGTTGTGTTTAGGGAAATCGTTTTTTAAAGCGCCTTTAGCAGGACATCAAAACGATAATTGTGGACCACCAAAGCGCATGAAAAATTTAAAAGGTCGTTTATCGCAAGTATCGCCGGAGGCCCCGCAATTTACTGGCTGTAACTCCAGCAAAGAATAGATAGTGATCTCATTATTTTCGTGGCAGATAAAAAGCGAGGGTTTTCAGTGTCTGGCCCTCCCTTAATCATGGATCCTCGTTATGTCTGACAGGGTGCCTCGTTACGCCGAAACAAAGCGATTGCTGGTGAAGGGCGTTGAACTTGGTGGTCCGTTTCTGGGCCTGTTTCATTTGAATCTGTTCCAAATGAGATGTGGATCACTAATATACACTATATAGTATTTGTTAGCCTTTTTTTCTCTGACCATAAGTATTTTAATCTAACCATTCACAGCACAATAGTTTTTTTTTTAAATCATATTAGAGAAAAAAGTCAACTCTTAATTGCCCAATTGCTCAATTGACCCAAAGAAAAAGTCTTCGCTTTGCTCTGACTAACGAGATTATGGTTAATCTTTGTTTCTAGAATATTATCTTACTCTTTTGTTTTCAAATGATCTGTCTTTTTCTTTCCTTCTTTAGTTTCTAGTATATCCCAGATTTCAATAATAGCCTACTAACATATTTATGTTCCATCTTCCTTGATAGGTATAGCCCTTTCATTTCTTTGAGGTCTTGATGGAACCTTTACATAGTACATTCATAGTACATAAAAATTCCCTCATTGCTTATGAAAGAATTTGTATCTCATAACATTTTTCAACCCTTATAAATCACCCCTGTGCCAAAAAAATTATAAAAAATTACGTTTTAAATCTTGGAATGCTATAATTGTGCAATAATTTAAAATAATAATTCCCTTATATTGTTTATGCATGAAAGAATATTTTACTTTTGCCATTTTCAACTCTTGCAAACTACCCTCTTACCAATATTAATGTAAAATATTTTTATTATAATCGATTTTTAAATATAATCAGTCATAAAAAAATTGCTAAGCTGCATATAAATAATCACACTAATTGTTTTTACTTATTTTATTTGTATATTTTAATATATAAAAATGAGAGAGCTTATTTTGCTCCGAACTAATGTCATTGCTTTTTTTACCATAACTCGGTTAATTTTGAAGCTATATAGTATCCTACAAAAAAGCATTTTAAAGATAATTTCAAGAGCTGTAAGATCGTTTGCATATAAAACCTTTTAAGTCCTTCGTTTTTTAAAGGAAAAGGATTGAAGGGCTCGAAACAGGTCGTTTTTTTTTCACTAAAATGGACACTTCAAGCGGCGATATCTCCTTTATTTTTTGTGCTATAGGAATTTAAAAAAAGCAAAATATTTGTTGAAAAAACAGCTACATTTTTGTTGTTTATCATTTTTTACGTATCTTTCATAGTTTCAATGTTATTATATAAATAAGGCAATTTTTTTGAATAATAAAAAATACGTATTTCAACTATTACCGTACATTATTCAAAAAATACGCATTCTAAACCGGTCTAACTTCAGGATCGTATGAAAAACACTAAAACAAAACTAATTGTAAAGGGTCTACGATTAATTTTAATTCTGATGGAAATGGTACAGCGTTTACTGCTCATTTTTCCTTAAAAAATATGAGCAACCCATCTGTTTTTGACGATAACTCCTTCAATTTTGCTCTAATTAACTTTTATGAGTGCTCATTTTGAAGGTCTTTTTGAGTACTACAAAAAACTCCAGGAGCGTTATACACGTAAAATTAATCCTTTTCCCGTTATTTGACGTTGAATACATCGATTACAGTATTCCCCCCAAAACAGGTCCCCTTCCACTAACCATATTTGCGTACAACACTTTTTAAAAACGATTTTCTTTGTTTATTTATAAGTTACATTTTTGTTCATTAGGTACACTTTTTTAAAATAAAATGCGTAGTTTTTGAGTTATTCGCGAAAAATACTTTGAAAAAGTGTTTTATTTTTCAAAGTTTTCAATCGCAAATAACTAAAAAACTATTGATTTCTCAAAAAAATTCTTCGAATATTTTTTGCTCAAAATTTGATTCTCCATCGATTTCCAGCGTTATTTCTGAAAAAAAATTCCACCCCCGAAAAGGGGTGCCAACCCCCAACAGGGTGGAAGCGTCAATCGGCGCTATGTCACTAATGTTCATTGACCTTTTCTCTAACTATCTGCCAAATTTCAAGTCGATCGGTTCAGTTTCAAAGAATTCGGAGGTGAAAAGCTTCAATGACTGTACTATAAATAACTATTAGGAGCCAAACTTTGACTAAAAGTGTGTTTTATCGATTACTGGCTTCCAAATGGCACTACCGGAGTTTACAGCTTCGTACTCGAGTTTATTTTTGTGTGACGGACTTATTATTCAGTAACCTTAAAATTGCGTTACATCCAATTAGAATAAAGTTTTTAACTGAAAATTGACAACAAAACGGAAAATAAGCAACAGCGACGGCGGTAAAAAATCAACAGAAGATAGCACGGAAATATCATGGCCAATTTTCGTCGTAGGACCGTTGAAATTTCTACTTTCTTTTCTCTAAAGAAATTCCTATGCCTAGCTTAGTCAGAAAAAAGTTATAAACAAAAATATAAAAAGAAAATTAGCGATTTTTTTTACAGTTTTTGCAGATCTGTTTATGTTCACATTTAGTAGGTATAAAAAATGTATGTTATATTTTTTCTAGGTCAAAAAGTCCACGTTTTGGTAGTCGGGACTCTTTAAAATGATTATTACAGCGAATGCATTTTATGCCATACTTTCCGATCGTTCTTTCTAAAGTGTAACCGATTTTTGAAAGTTTCTGTTCTGTGAGTTACTATATGTCGTTACATAATAAAAAGAACCTACGTATTCGGAACAGGAATGAAACACAGCTAGATTTGTTCAAAATACAAGTCTCCAATCCATTATTCGACTGTTTCTTTCGAAAAACCTCAACCTCCGCGTTGCATTATCTCTCGTCGGCGGTATATTACGCAATCTTGACGCGGACCCGCGGCTGCGACAAGCGATTGGTGTGGTTCGCCGGCGTTTAATTGGTCGGTCGACATTCTAACGCGATGCGGTCGCCCTTCGTTTCGCCCCAGATCAACTTTTTCGCTCTTAATTAAAATAAATAACCGTAACGGCGGATTTATAGCCAATAAAATCAGAAATGTATCGCCGACATATACGCGCTTAAAAAGAACAAGAGCGGCGCGCAATTAGCTCGCCTTGGTATAGTTTGTGATAAAGTGGCGGCGATTCGCGGTCAAGGCGGCGGGAATGGTGCAGGATTAACGTCTGGGCTGGCACGGCGCGGAACGAGTCTGCCGCAGAGGGTTGCCGAGCTTCGAGGCGATGCCGAACCGCGGAAATGTTAAAACGTCACACGTAAATGTTACCAAAAATATTAAAATTTACTGCCATTTGATCAAAATTACTTTCCGCTTTCTTAGATTTCCGACCGACACGATCTGTCAGTTCATAGCCGTCCGTGCTTCCCGTTTATGCTTGCTATTGTATTTATTTGCGTTCGCTGATTGTGTTTTTATTTGAATTTATCGTTAATCTTCTAAATAATCAGTGTTTTTCAACGCTAATCATATGTCAACTGTTAAATTTGCGATAAGGAAGCAAATACTGATGGTTTCTTCGATATAAAGTACTCGAACTGTTTTAGGTTAGAAAATGGTGTTTTCGTTGGAAGGTGATAAAATTGTAGAGGTGTGATGTTTTTTGCAATTCCAGGAAGAGTTTTCAAATCATAAAGCAGCAGATCATAACAATTTTGCTCAGCCTGTTCTGCATACGTTTGGTGACACTATTCAGAAATACTGGCAGTGTTTGTAAAGGGAAGTCGCCTCGAAGAAACTCAGTTTCAACTGAATATAAACTGGAGGATGTCAGAGAGCATTTTTATGCTGTATTTTTGCGATTAAAATGAATATATGAACCTATTGCCACTGCACTGAACCCGCCACTGAACGAAGTAAATCACTGTCACTGTTGCCAACTACGAAGAGTGAAAATAATAGGAGAGCGGCACATAATATTTGTCGGAGTCGTAGGGCTAACTTGGGCGTTAATATCACTACTCGTGTCACTCATCTTCACGAAATAATAAGTAATACCGTAAATGAAAATGATTTAAAATAAAACGTTACAAATAAAGTACTCGAGGTGTTTTATGACAACAACCAGAGGCCCGATAACGAATCCACGGTCAACAGAATAGCAGTGTACTCACATCTTCAATGCTCAAGTAGAACTGCCCTCAGTACATCTCTCTGTACTTCTCTTAACTCGTCAGGTCAAAATTATTCTTAAAGGAACCAATCAAATTCGTTATCTCCTAGAGATTCCCTTATAAAGTAATTATAAGGTAAATGCTATATATCCTTTGACCGTGGTTACGTTGAGTGACCCGTAAGTCCCTCCAAACCCAAGCTTGCCATCATACAACTCGGGAATAACATAACTGGCTTAATTCAAAATAACTATTTGTAAGTTTTATGGTCTAGGTACAATTTATAAAAGGGTATTCCCTGAGTAAAGAATTCTGGAATTTTCAAAGTCTGAAGGACTCGGCCTGCGAGAAAGACATCTCCGACATATTTATAAGTAGGGGCGCCACCAATTATTCTGAATCTCTGTATATGCTCTATGCATATCTTCTCTAGTTCATCACATTTGTGCTCGCCCAGCAACAGAAAAATAGCAATCACCTAAACATAAAACAATAATCTAGCTAAATAACTTAAATAGTTAAAAAAAAACGTATTTTGTAAATAAAAATATATCACTTTATCGCTACAAGAAATTTATTGATTTTTTTCTATTGAAGAAAGAAAGTTGACGGTAAATAACTTAACACAGATTGCAATTCATTAATGTACTAACAATAATTTGGTAACTAACCAATCTTTTGCAAAAAATGCAACAAAAAGACCTTTTCCGTGTTTGTTTGTACTGGATTATGAATAGAGTGATAGACCTTTTAACACAAAAATTAAAACTTTATAAAAGCCAATTATTTATATTGTAAATTACGTAAAAGAATTGTTATTCACAATCGTAGATAAATACATTTACATGTTCTATAACTTCAGTTTTTTCCAATTACATATTGCTTTTTGGTAGGGTTATTATTAAAACTGCATATTAATAATTAATTGTAAGGAATTGTCATGCAAAACGATATAAAGTTAAAACGTCGAAAACATTGTATATCAACATTGAAATCACTTACCGCGATGTCTTATTCTTGGGATAATTTGCACCTATCTTCGTAAACTCGTTCTTCCGCAGGTATTTAGCGAGATTTCTCACCTCGTAGATTACACGATAAGTCGCCGGTTATATTAAGAGGCGCTCTAAGAGCCGTCATTTGAAATTAAAATCTCCAATAGGCGTTTAATGAGCGCAGAGAGTGAGTTTGCCTGTTCCAACCCACCGTCAACTTTGTTAGTTATGTTATAAAATTCCTCAGTTGGTCACAAACAAATTATTTAAAAAATGCAGCAAAAGAAGGGATAATCATTAATAAATATGGTTTTAGACCAAAATGACAAGCCCAACATTTGACAAGTGAGGATGTAGATATTTATCCCACAAATGTGCTATAAAATATTAACTGGCGACTCGTCGGCATCCAGTGAAATATCTTCTCAAACCGCGTTAAACTAGAAACGGAATATATGAAGACAATAACACATGTTGGTACTAGATACAATCTGAAATATCGCCTTGTTTAAGCCATAATATCGATGGCCGAACATGACTTATACCACTCAAATAATATAGCTCAAGTAGATCCGGTCGTAGTGAATGTGGGAAATTTTTATAAAAACTTGATATTTAAATTTAGAATTTATGTTTCCTTCAAAAATACACGGCTATCTCTACCAGAGGTTAATTGAGGACTTGGTTCATGTCGATGTTTCTTCATTAATCATTTCCGCTGAAACTTGTTCGAGAGATTCGTTTTTGCTTCTTTTTGTGGCATTTAAAATCGGTAATTACATTTATAAGATGATTTGTACACTGAGTCAGACTCGATGGCATTATTGAGTAAAATACTGATGCAGTAGGATTCGAACCAATAAGTTGAATACCTACATCGATCCAGTCTAATTTTTGAGTCGCGCTAAAAGAATTTAGTCACCAGTGACTGAAAGTTGCTTTTAGTCACCGAAACACCTACAAAAGTGAAAAAAGTGTGTCGGACAAAATTACTTTTATTATATTTGTTAAATAACAATTGTTTTTCAACTATTTACGCACAACATTCTTGTGTAACTAAGCTCATTCCTTTACCGGTTTGTTTCTGTTCACATACTTCTTTTCCTTTCCCAATATAATTAATGGCCGGTGTCCCAAAACGATAAAATCAGATTACCGTGTCTGATATTTATCAAAAAGCAGTGAATGTCGAATCGATTAGTTCTACTGACTTGGAGTACCGAAACTAATTAATTTAGAGTAGGTAGAGTTTTTTTCGTAAGAACCATACTATATATAACATATATGTATTCTACTTGACTGAGGAACTTATACGGTAGTAACAATCGACTAGTTGCGTGTTTAACTGTGTAAAGGAAATAGAATAGTGTTAATTTTATCAAAAATTGATGATTGAAATAAAGTACCTGCAGCAAATTTGAGACCAAACTCAGCTTTCAGTCGTTGCAAGGGCAATTAAATCAAATAAAATTTTTTGACGTATTTTGTTGAACTTTTCGACCACTTTTAACCCTGACCCCTTTCAATTTGACTGAAACTTTATTATTGTTATTGTTTTCTACTCCATTGAAAACCTCTCTGAGAATTTTTAAAATTTTTTCACCCAACTCAAAAAAAGTTATGAATTTTTGAAAAAAATTGCTTTTTTAAATAACCATAACTTTTTCAAAAATTGAGTTATCGCGAGGTTTTTTTTCAAAATTTTTGTTTTTAAATGTACTTTTTGAATAAAAATAGATGAAAATTATCTTGACCTATCTTCACTATTTGTTTTTCAATATTCGAAAAAAAAACGAAAATTTCTCGATGATTACCATTTTTTAAAATTTTTTCTTTTTTCTTATAAAAAGCTTTGACATTTTTTATAAATCCTCAATTTTTTTCAGTGGTGTTTTTTCGTTTTCTATCTTTTTATAAATTGAAATTTTTTTTTTCAAATTTAGCTTATTTCACACCATTTTAAAATTTTTGAAAATGTATATAAAATCCCAAAATTGAAAAAATTATTCTATGCAGCGATCGATGACAATTTCCAAAAGTCAAAAGAGGATGGTTTCAAAATGATTTATGCATGTCTTTTTTTAAAGTCTACTGTTCGTCTAAAAATGGACCAAACAACTTTTATTTTCATTTTCTATTTTTGGATGTAATTTTTGAAAAAAATACAAAAAAATATTCAATACGATCTACTTTTTTCTTAATTTTTTTTTCAAAAAAAAAAAAAATGAAATTTTTTTCATGTTTAGGTACCACTTTCAATTATTTCTTTCATATATATTTTTTTCAATTTTGGGATTCTATATACATTTTCAAAAAATTTTTTCGATCGATAAAAAGAAATTGAAAACGAAAAAACACCACAGAAAAAATCTGAGGATTTATAAAAAATCTCAGTTTTTTATAAGAAAAAAAATAATAATAAAAAATGGTAATCATCGAGAAATTTTTGTTTTTTTTTCGAAAATTGAAAAAAAAAAACAGTGAAGATAGGTCCACATAATTTTGATCAATTTTTTTTTCAAAAGGGACATTTAAAAACAAAAATTTTCAAAAAAAAACGTCCCAATAACTCAATTTTTGAAAAAGTTATGGTTATTTATTTATTTATTCTTTAAAAAATTCATAAATTTTTTTGAGTTGGGTGAAACGACGATGACGTCATCTTGACAATTCAAAGACCGCGGGTAATTATGATTTTCTGTGAACCATCCTGTGCAATCGTACTCGGCTTCTCACACATAACCGTCAGGTTGGTTTCCATGTGATTGATCTGCGGAATCGATCAAGTTCACTTCTATAAAGCGCGGTCTCTAAAAAGTCGATTCAATTAATAAAAATCGCTGCCCATTCGGTGTTATAAATCAGTTCTAGGAGAAGCGGTCGCAGCGAACTGAAGAATTTTTATGGCAGTAATAAAGTACGGCATTTTTATTTCCAACGAGAAAAAAATGAGCGTAACGATGGAAAAATTGAGGATTTATTGAGTACCACGACGCGAGGAATAGGCGAATATTCCTTCACGTAAATTTCTTCAGATTAGGTTTAGTATATTTGTTATTTATCGACAGTTACATATCTGTAACCACTGACGTTGTTGATCAAAACTTGACTGTTTATTGGAGTCAAGATAGATTTTGACTTCGCGAAAATTACTGGAAGAGAGAACTTTTTATTATTCGCTTTGTAAAGTTGTCAGAAACAACATATAAAAAGTTACCAACTGTAGAGTGTACGCTAAATTATTTATTTAACAAATTAGTTGCAAAATTACAGTTTTTGCAAAATATATAAACAAATTTAACTTTTTAAAAAAATTAACTGCGCCATTCGAAAGAACAGGAAATTTTACATAAAAAATGTAAATAATTTTTTTTTCTAAAATGCGAATTGAAGGCTGTAGATTTTTTTTTCTAACGTACGAAAAATGAAACGGGCGACCCCCAAGTATAGCTCTCGAAGAGCGCGCGGCCCCGAACGCGCTACACTAAATTTGTTATAACTTTTGATCTAATTGATCAAATCGACCTCACAAAAGTTTAAATGAAAGAAGAGTCATCCGGCTATTAAAAATTTATCTCTTTAAACTTAAGAAAAAAAAATATATATAGTACGTATACAAAGTTACGTCATTCTATAATTTTGTACAATAATAATAAAATAGCTGTCATTCTTTTAATATTTAAAATAAATATCTGTAACTTTCACAGATTACTCTTCAAATGACAATTGAAACAGTGAGCGATATGGAAAAAATCTTAAAAGTTTAATTTGAAAAATATTGAGTCCAACATATTCAATAATTTTAAAAAATCACAAATACTTTTTAGGCCATACTTTATAGACCAAAAACTATAGTTGTAAACGGTGATATTGAAACTTTATTAGAGCACTTTTTAAAGCTTAAAATCTCTACTTTAAGATGGTGCATTTTACTTTTCTTAAAAATTGAAATAATAGTTGAAAAAACAGAAAATAACAAAAAATAAAAAGATTTCATGAGAAATCCATGAAATTTATTGTTAAATAGTTTAATAATTCACAAAAAATTTTTTTTGTGTTCAATAAGCCATCAAAGAATTAAATTAAGACCTTAAAAAAAGTAAATCCAGCGAAAAATATTTTTTTTTATTTATAGTAAAAAGTGAAAAATTGTTATAACAACAAAAATAACGTTTTTTGATGAATTGATTTAATATTCATTTTTAAAACGTATATTCTGTATCTGAAATTGTGAATATAAGTTCTCTTATTGATGTAGACACAAATATGAGTTTGGGTGAGGAAGCTAATCAGTGAGCACACCAAATATGTTTTTGTTACTTACAGTTTTACTTATTTTAAAAGCGTTTTTCGTTTATAAGAATTAAATAATTATTATTATAAATGGTATAAGAATATGATTTTTATGTTTTCGAGTAAGCTGCAGTTATCAGTGTGTTAAAAAGTGTATTATTCACATCTTTTGTCCATTTTGAGGTTATACTCTAGTACACTTGTAATTCTTTAATGTATATAATATAATATTATTACTTAATATTACAAATAATCTTCAGTTTGCATTTAAGGTATTTATATTTTATGTAAATGTATGAGTTTAATATTTATATACGAATATTGATCAATTTTTAAAATAATTAATGGATAAATAAATAATAAGGTACGTTGATTTTGATTTTGTAATTTTGTATTTAAAATCAGTGTTTTTTTTTTCAATTTTATTGGCTTAAAGCCTTAATTGCCCAGTTATTTTTGAAGAAGAGCAAGAACTCGATGAGATTTAAAAATTAGTTATTTTGTAATAAATTTGTTTTTAAAAAATAAAACAAAACAACATTTTCAACAAAACCTCTTTAGCCATTTATAATTTTCATTTTTCGAACCTCTATATTACAAATATAAGCGAGTTTGATTTAAAATCGATAATTGTTAAATAAATTGTTTAAAATAATCGGCCATATTGGATCAGCCATTCTGTATTTTCATTTTCCGACTTCATATTATTGTTCAGCGATATCCCCTATATTGTCAATTTGAAGGAATTCGATTTAAAATTCATTGAATTATTTTAAATGTTCTTAAAAAAACTATTTATTATTGTTTAAAGAATTAAAAAACAATTAGCGTACAAAAATAAGTTTACATCTTTTTTCTAACACTTATCTCCAAGTAATTTCAAAAGGTTTTAGGAAATATATCTGATTCCTTGATTTGACAAACTCGGTTATGTGTTTGCCAATGAAGTGGCAAACACATACTCTAATGTGTCACTTGAGATTTAATCGCGATTCCAGCAGTTCTCAATATGTTTAAGCAGCTTCAGTCCAATAGCATAAGTTGAGGGCAACTGAAGACCTCCCTGTTAATTTTTAATAAAGGCAGGTGATTTAAACTTGGATTTACGCCTTAGAAACTCCGGCACACCCCACAGCGCTGTTACGTGCTACCTATTCTCGTACCTCGCTGCGCCTGCATTTTTACAGGGGCAAGGTATGCGTCAGACATTATGTATCTGGGTTATGTAAATGATGGAATTGAAAAACCGTTAATTAAAATTTCTGATGTTATCGGTTAAAATCCAGATAATTTAAAATTTAATTAGACAAATGCTCGGTTAATTAACTTATGCAAACCGCGAGACAAGGATCTAATTCTACTAGTCTGGATATTGATACGTTGCGTAGGTCACATTTTAATTGGACACGATCGTAAAGGATATCGGATTACCTTCATTGAACATTAATGTAATGCTCGGCAAAGTATGCACTTTGTAGTTCTTTTTCTGTGTATGATACACATGTGGTCGTGACAGATTTACTGCCGCTGCCTACCACCGTAAATATACCCGTCATTTACACTTGCTTCTTTCATGTTTTTGTAGACATATCGTTAACATCATAATCTCAGTAATATTGTTATTACTATCACTATCGAGCCGGCTGAATACCTTTGATGTCACTTTGTTTCTTTTTCGCATACGTATTCGCACTGTTGGTTGCCTACGCTCGACGGACGTGGCTTGTAATCATTTATGAAGACTGTAGCAGCGTTAAAATTTGATTTTATTGGAAAACTGAGTACTGTTTAAAATTGTAAATGTAATTACCCGACTTTTGTAACAAATAACGAAAAAAATTACAGATCCGGTACAATAAGCTTGAAAAACTGCAAGGGGGCAAAAAATTCTTATTTAATTAACTGGATGGATTCGAAACATACAAAAGAGATATCTATTACCCACTTTACTGATGTCCATAAAAGGACCTTTCCTTTAATAGCTAAACATTATAAAATTAGTTCCAGAGAAGCTTACCTACCGCATGCACAAAGAAGAATTCAATTACCTAGCAGATTCCCAGTCTTAAACAGATTTATTGTGTATTGAAATCAGTTACACCTAGTCGGATTAACTGTGCTACTATTTAAATTAACACTAACAATCGAATTAATACTGGTTTACAAGCTAAAAACCACGACTAATCGTTGGTTAACCGACCGATGTGGCTAGTGGGCAAACGTTGAGCATCTTGACACTTTGGATGGGAAAAAACTACAGTAAACTAAATATCTGCGTCCACAGTTCTTTATGGTCCATGAAATAAAGATTAGGTTTAATTTTTTGACATTTCTTAATCAATTCATTTTGACATTATTCGAAATCTTGCAAAGTCGCCTTGGTTGTTTAGATTTTGTCATTTCTAAGGTGTTTATAAACAAAGCTACATAAAAGTTGCAATTTTGCTGGTTTTGAATTATTATTACTAAATGAGTGATTTTCAAATAGAAAGTGCAGCAAATGCTGCCTGCCTAATTTTATTGCCCGAGAAGTCGAAAGTGGGTTACGGACGAGCATTCAAAGAATGGTGTCGGAACAAAAATATTGGTGTTTCTGAAATGTCACTGCTAGTATATTTCATAGATAAAATTTTGATGACATTATTTTAGTTACAATTCCATATTCTAAAAATGATATATCATGTACAATTACTTCTCGTGTAGGTTCTGTTTCTCAACAAATATATCAAAATTAGATTGGAAATTAAAACTGAAATTCCACGCTTTTTTATGCGCTATCAAGCCGGTAGATGGTACAACCAACCAGTCGGCAAGAATACCCTTTGTACGATTCCTAATAAGATTGCACAGTTTTTGAAACTAGAACATCCTAAAACATATACAGGCCATTCATTCCGAAGAACATCGGCAACGTTACTGGCTAATACAGGAGTTGATGTATTAGCAATCAAGAGACATGGTGGGTGGTAATCAGCCACAATTGCAGAAAGCTATGTTGCTGACAGTTTAAGTAACAAAAATGAAATAGCCAACAGGATTATTTACAATGACACTTCAACGAAAGGTTCTAGTAGTACGTCGCATCATGCTGTTTTAATGGATCGGTCAGATAATATTGAGCCTCCGGTGACTGAAATGGAGCGGTCAAGTCATTTTGAGAAAAATGTGGCTATTAGTAAACGCGAGGGGAATAATTATACAGATTTTATAAATGTTACTAAATGTAGGTAATAACTGTACAATTACTATAAATATTAATTCATAATAATTAATAAAATGTAATGTTCATCGAATACTTCTATTTATTTATTCATAAAATTCATTTATAACTCGAAATCGCTTTCTTCCCTAGGGAAGTAAGTTACCTCACTTACTTCCCGTTGTCCATAGCAAAGTTTACAGAATAAATATTCTGTAAACTTTGTCCATAACAACTCCTACTTCTACGGTAAAATCCACATACCTTCTTAAAAACAATGTATTAATGTTTATTTACTATAATGGGGGAAGATAAAATCATTTTTACTGCCGCTAAATTAAAAATTAAAATTTGTTGTTTGACGAAAGTAATTGTATTTACTGCAAACATTTATAGTTGAATTATAACAGCCTGTAAGGGATACTCCTTATCGTGTTTGTTTTGAAACATTCACTTCGTCTATGAAGGTTGTATTATAACAACCTTTAAAGGATATCCATTGTCCTGTTTGTTTTGAAACATTTACTTTGTCTATGTAGGTTGAAGTATTTTCACTATAGTGGAGTCAAGATAGCTTAAAATTATGCATTATTTCGAAATAATTATGGGAAACATGGATTTTCCTAAAATTTTTTGAAATTACTTGGAGATAAGTATTAGAAAAAAGTTATAAACTTATTTTTGTACGCTAATTGTTTTTTAATTGTTTAAACAATTATAAATAGTTTTTTTAAGAACATTTAAAATAATTCAATGATCAATTCAATTTTAAATCGAATTCTTTCAAATTGACAATATAGGGGTTTTCGATGTCGCTGAACAAGAATATGAAGTCGGAAAATGAAAATTCAAAATAGCTGATCCAATATGGCCGCCTATTTTAAACAATTTATTCTACAATTATTGATTTTAAATCAAACTCGCTTATATTTGTAATATAGAGGTTCGAAAAATGAAAATTATAAATGGCTGAAGAGGTTTTATTGAAAATATGTTTTATTTTTTAAAAAACAAATTTATTACAAAATAATTAATTTTTAAATCTCATCGAGTTCTTGCTCTTCTTCAAAAAAAACACTTTGATTTTAAATAGAAAATTACATAATCAAAATCAACGTCCTCTATTATTTATTTATTCATTAATTATTTTAAAAATAGATCATAGTCATATATAAATATTAAGCTCATACATTTACAGATTTAGCATAAAAGAAAACGAGGCGCAGTTAATTTTTTTTAAAATTATATTTTTTATATATATTTTGCAGAAACAGTAATTTTGCAACTAATTTGTTAAATAAATAATTTAGTGTACACTCTACAGTTGGTAACTTTTTATATGTTGTTTCTGACAACTTTACAAAGCAAAAAATAAAAAGTTCTCTCTTCCAGTAATTTTCGCGAAGGTTTATAAACTATTGAATCCTCCAAAGTGGTTGAATTTTTTAAAAAATCGCTTCCAGCACTTGATGTACCTGCAGTAGGGAGTGATTTACGAGTCGGTGTCAATTAATTAAACATAAGGCATTATTCCTACTTAAAAATATCGCAGAAAATGGACAAACCTTCCTAATAAGCTAGCAGAAAGAAATTATGTCCATTTATGCTTATTCGCTCACTGACGAGGAATGAAAACGTCGGCCTCACTGACAGCTCCCAGTCTCGACCGTATCGCGTGCTTTGCATAGCCCGCTTTGATTGGAAATAACGATGACGGGAAAGAAAAGAAACCGTAACGGACAGCAGCAAGCCGCGGCAGAGCGGGCAGAAAAATCGAATAGCGCTATCGAGACATCCGCGCAGGCATAAGTAAGCGAGGGACATGCGACATTATCGCGTGCGCCTTCGCTCGAGATGCCTACTAGATAAAGTGTAAATAATTGACGTCCGTGCCAGACCACGGGAAAAATTGAATTTCTGCAGCGTCGCATGAACAATCACTGGGAAGAAAACAGGAATATTTAACACAGGCCGACAAAATTTGGCCGATCCTCTAACCCAGAAACTAGAATGTACTTTTCCGAAGGAATTTGGTGCGCTGAAATCGAATCCGAGGTCCAAATTTTTCAATTGGTTCTGGTTTTCGAGATATCCTAACTTAAAAGCGCCAAAATCGCAATTTTGTATTACGAAAGACCTAAAATTTTTTTTTTGAGAGACGTCAATCTATTCAAGAAAGATAACTAATCCGCTAACGGGAATTTTGTTTAATATCTTCTATATTAGTCCTATTAAACCAAGGATGAAAGAAGTATTTACTAGAGAATGCACTTAAAGCGACATTAGTTGCCTCGCCATTTGCGTGAGATTATAATCTTGCTTGCTTATAGGAGTCGTCACATTCACGACCAACCACCGCTTGTCACGGAATTTGTAACGACTTCATTAGCAATTTCCCTTGGAAGAAGAAAGTTCGTATGCACAACTTTGACAAATAGCCCGGTCAAACTAGACATTTCAAATAACGAAAATTCCGACAGAGCTAAATTTTGGTGGAGACCTTGGGTACACCATTAGAAATAAAGTGTCAAAAGTCCCCATCGATCCCATGTGTGATAAAAAAGTTATTCGGGGTCAAAAGTCAAAATTTGAGGTTTTTTAGATTTTTATCGAAAACGGTATGTTTTATCAAAAAAGTAGCCCTGACAAAAATTATAGATCTCAAAATTATCTACAAAAAAGGTCCTTATACTTTTTTTTAAGAACCACCATTCCTGAGATATCGCGATTCTAATAGGAAGTCACGTTCTACATGATATGCACACATTTCCACACCACCTGTGAGGTAGTGTACTTTGACGCGTTTTTTTAACGTGGTTTCCCCGGTGGGCCTACTCCACGAACTGTTATGACGGAATTTTCAGGGACAATACTCTTTTAACTATATGATGATTATTGATATTGGTTATTGACTTTAACTGTAGTTCTGATTTCTTTTGATATTTCAATCTGATTCATACTCTTCAAAGTCGACTTCAACAGTCATGTCTTCTTCGATTTCTTCTTCTTCTTCCTCTTCTTCTTGCTGGATGTTCATAAATTGTTCAAATGAAGATGAATCAGATGTCTCCTCATCAAAATCACATGAATCTTCGTCTGTTGTATTCAATTGGACATTTGAGCAAGACTGGCTTTGGCAATTAGTACACGCTGGAGAACACAGTAACCCTACTCTTCTACAGCCACATTTAGCACTACAACCTTTTTTGCAATTGCAAATAATAGTGTTTAGGAGTTTTTCCAGAGCAGGTGGAAGTAAAATTTGAGATATTATCTGTTAATTTCCAACCCCAGTCTTCTGGGTTCAGTTGATTGCCTAGTCTGAACTTGATAGTATACTCGATACAAGTGTTGATTAGCAGAAGCCGATGTTGGAGGAAGACAAGATAGTTGTACTTGTTTCTTGTTTCGTGTATTTTTTACAGAAGTTAAATATCTATATTTATCTATACAATCAATTTTTTTTGGAGCTCCTTAACAGCAAGGAGAAAGCGAATTCTTTTTGTGATTATTGTTTGAGGTGAAGAATCAATTTCTGCAATCAATCATATCTTTTTTTCCAAATAATTTTAATACTGATGTTTTACCCCTTCTGAACATTGCTGATGTAGTATCGCAGCCGGTTATCGCATGTAAAAATAAGATATGGTTTTTGCCTTGTGGATAAGTAGATAAACTTTTTGAAGAATATATTTCTGTTCGCTGTTGAGCCTTTCCAGGTTTTAAAAAGTATATAATTTTATCAATTGGAGTCCTTGCAGTGAGTAGTATTAATAAGTCAACATATTCACCAACTAAAATAGTTGTATTTGTTGCATTAAATTGTTCTATTGCTGTTTCAATTATAGGGACATCTGCGTCATTTTGACTAAGGGACTGAGTTTCTTTTAAGTGTATATTCTCAGAATAGTATAGTTTATACATATAAGAAACATAAATAGGCATTTTTACTTGCATTAAGTGCCTGACTATGTATATACGTTGCATATATGTGCAACTTTTAGAATCGCGATATCTCAGGAATGGTGGTTCTTAGAAAAAAAGTATAATGGCCATTTTTGTAGATAATTTTCAATTCTATATTTTTTGTATGAACTACTTTTTTGATAAAACTGACCGTTTTCGAAAAAAATCCAAAAACATCAAATTTTGACTTTTGACCCCGAATAACTTTTTAGCATACATGAAATCGGTTGGGACTGTTGGCACTTTATTTCTAATGGTGTACCCAAGGTTTCCACCTAAATTTAGCTCTGTCGGAATTTTTGTTATTTGACCACTATTTTTTTGACTAATTTGACCGGACTCAAACTACTGATACCTTTTTCTAAAGCCAAACAGATACAATCTAGTTCTTAAAACACCTATCAATACTATTGGTAAAATCTAACCAGGTATCCAAATGACAAAATATTAACTGATACACAAATTGATTTGTTAGAAATAAGTCTACTTATCGCAATATCTCGACTGGGCGACATGACGGATAGAAGTAGATATGGATTTAGATAATTCCGTCTATTTTAGAAATGTCGGCCGGCGTGACGGGGTTCTGAATTCATCTCGAACTAAATCGGATTTTTTATCCGCAGAAGCATTTTGCAATCAAATACGCCACACAGATTTGCATACTGCGTGCAGTTAAATCTAAACCAAGGTTGTTATAGGATTTAAAAAATCTATAAATGGACGAGATACTTTGTATTCGAAGAATCTTTGATATTTTTTAAATAAGTCAGTGTCTTTGCCTGGCGAAAATTAACATACGCTTGAACGTTAAGCAGATGGCTATTAAAGATTGTGGTCATATTCGTTTTCACGACTACTTCTGCAACAGTTTGACGCGTTAGGGCGTCTTTACATGCAATTAGTGATAAATCTTATCCCGGGAACGTCGCTAATAATTTACGACGACGATTAATACTTCGAGCAAATTGAAGTGCCATTAATTAAGTAGTGATGCATTTGCAATAGGGGCGTTGTTAATATTCACGAAGAAATCCATTTTAAATTTTTCCAGCTGTAAATTGTTAATCTGCTTTAAACGCTATATGATTGTCAATAATCTTAAACTAGTTCTAGTGATCTCTCCGACTTGCCTCAAAATTTGTTTTTCTATCTCTAGTGTGGAAACAGGTCCAGATCTTCTAGAGTCGATAGAGGTTTTACCAAGTTTTCTATTATCCCGGAGCCGTCGATGAAGCGTGGACAATTAGGATAAGATTTAGCATTCAAAGGACGAGCGTGTATAGTCCATTACCATTGGCAAGGCCGTCTATAAAATAAGTGTCTGCTTGTCAAATTGTTGAAAGTACCTCGTTTTTGCCAAAATTTAGTTCAGTAAGCAAAGATACGCAAAAATTAAGAAAAATTTGATAGAATTTTCAAAAAACAGTTTTTTTCATTTAAAAAAAGTAAACATTTTAGAAAAAAATGTTTTAGACGAAAGTTGTAGAACTTTCTATAACATTAATTTTATTCTCAAGTACAGAATAAATTTTCAAAAAAATGCATGACATCGACACTTGTTGGTAATCAGTACATAAAGAAAAACGAATTTAAACCTAGAGTGAATTATATCAAATGAAAGCTTAAAGTCTATAGATTAATCGGGTATACATATCACAGGAAGACGAGTAAACTTGAAGAAGATATCTCAATCTTTTATAATAAATTTCACAAATATCAAAGCTAAAGGTGGCTTTGTAAAAATACCCAGAGATGACCTAAAAAATATATAAAATAAAGAATATTTTAGTAAATAATTTATAGAATTGAAAATAAAAGTAAAAGGACATTTGTTAAAAATGTGTTAGTTATAAGTAGTGGTGTGAAAAAGTGTTTGAAAAGGAAAAGGAAAATTTCTGTGCATGGACCTTAAGCAAAGCTAGAGACAGAATAATCAGAAAGGTGGATAAAAACAAAGAAATTATTGATTTGTTACGGCTTGGGTTTTGCAAGATGAAAAATTAAAAATAAAACAAGAAGAAAGAGTCCAAGGAAGAAAATTAAATACTTACCAGTAAATCTGTAGTTTGCCAGAGTCCAGAAAAAGTTATTTCGGCAGCCCATGAACATTTTCCGCTACCAGCAGTAGAAAGCAGTTCCAAGGCAGTTTCCAGTGGCCCCATAAATAGTCTTCAAGGCTTCTACGTGTTTCCAAAAAAACTACAAATTTCGCAACGTAACAGGTACCTAAAATAGAGTGCACTAAAATATCGCTAGCTATTCCAAATAAATCATGCTTTCTCTCGCATCAAATCTTTGCAAAGTATAAATAACAAACCACAGGACTTACCTGTGCAAAAATAAGCAGAATCCAATCACTAATAACTTAAATAATACAATATTTCGAAGAGCTCTGACAAAATCTGTCAAATGAACAGCCATTTTATTTAGTTCTGATTCATTTTCATTCTTGTATAGATGTAAGGATGCCCCTGAATGATAGGCAACAAATAAGCAATGAGCTTGTTATAATTTTCCAATATCTATATTTTTGTCATTACTCTCCGTTTTTCCCTTCACTCGTTAAATTAACACTTTTTCGATTCCGATTAAATATCAACAATAAAGAGGGATCTATAGTTGAATAGAAAAATTATGGAGTAGGAGAGACATGAATTCCTTGAAAAGAAAAAGATATAAAACGACCAATTCCTGTTTATAGCGTTATATTATTCAAACTATGTTCATGTCCTCATATTTCAACGGACACGAGTATGTTTATAGAAAATACTTACAAACTCGTTCAAGATTCGATATTAGTTACAGTAATATAAAATTTAGCATAAATCAGCCTTTAAGCCATTAAAAACCAGCGGCTTATTGACTTTTCGCCGTAAATAAGGCGAAAGCTCCGCAATTAAGACGACTTTAATGGAAAAAAAACCGTTCGACCATTTCCTTTAACCGTGCGACTAATCGTAAATACTCTTATCACCGCGTAATTTAATCCAACATCCAATTAACAGTAATGGAACTCAATTAAAAGAAGCCGTTCGGCTACATACGACTCGAGCTATAACCGCTAATTTTTCCCAGACGGCAAAAAGCTCGCTTTCCAGGACGAGATGCCACCGATAAAAAGCGACGTTAGAGTTTACTAACACTTTTATAGCTTCCTTTACAAGTTGCGCGGTCGTTTGTTTGCTTTATTTTTCGCCGGCGCTCGATGGCGATCAATTACCATCGTTATGTCCGGAAGGAGGTTGGTGCTAGCTAAGCGTGTTCTAAGTCACCGGGAGTTTGTACCTTTTTTGTTTGTCCTTCTATATAATTGCAATTATGTGGCGGGACAGTAAATAAAATAAAATAAAAGTTCAAACAATAAAATTCCCAGCCCCGTAGGATATACAGAGTGGAAAGTTTAACTGGAAATAAAAAACTAAACAAACCTATTTGTAACATGCCCCATTGAAAATAAAAATTGAGGTGTTTCAGGAATTTTGGGACAAACCTTTATTTATCAAGTCACAGAATTTGTTCCAGTTAAACTTTTCTCTCTGCTTTAGTAAAAAGCGTAGTTCGACAGGGTGTTTCAGGATTAAGTCGACAAACTTTAAGGAAATATTCCTCATAAAAAAAAATAAGAAAAAAATCAAGTTTTTTTTCCAGAGACGCTTCATTTTCGAAATGTAGGGCGTTAAAGATTTTTTTTAAATTCGAATTTTTTAAATAACTTCTAAATGAAGAAGGCAATTTGAGCCAAATTTGGCATGACACATCTTCTTATAAGATACCATTTTTCCATAGAAGTAGAAGTCCCGCAAGCAACCAGTGGCGGAGTTATGGGGACTCAGCCTCATTAAATTATAAAAAAAATGAATAAGGCCCTACTGAAAATAAAAAATGATGCTGTTTTTAGATAGAACAGTTTCCTAACTCTTATAGTTTCATGGCAAAATTGATTTTTCGGAAGGGTGCTTCTGGATTCTGTCGATAAACTTTAAGAAAACGTTCCTCATAAAACCTAAAAAAATATAGTACCTATTAAAATTGGTCTTAGTCTCGAATATGTGTGAGTCAAAATGTACACTTTTTGTCAATAACAAGCTGTTCTATCTAAAAACAGCATCATTTTTTATTTTCAGTAGGGCAGTATTAATTTTTTTTTATAATTTAATGAGTCTGAGTCCCCATAATTCCGCCACTGGTTGCTTGCGGGACTTCTACTTCTATGGAAAAATTATATCTTATAAGAAGATGTGTCATGCCAAATTTGGCTTAAATAGCCTTCTTCATTTAGAAGTTATTTAAAAAATTCGAATTGTTTTAAAAATCTTTAACGCCCTATATTTCGAAAATGAAGCGTCTCTGGAAAAAAAATATAATTGATTTTTTTCTTATTTTTTTATGAGGAATATCTCCTTAAAGTTTGCTGACTTAATCCTGAAACACCCTGTATAACAAGCTAACTATCAATAAAATCTCAGGTATAAAAAGAACTAATATTATTAATAAATTGTAAGTACTATTTGGCCAAACTCAACCGTAAAAAAAATATTCGTTAAGGAGAACGACTCTAGAAAACATTAACGACATAATAACAGTGAACTATATTAATGTTGATGTAATAAAAACCAAATTATTTGCTCAATATGGTCTTAATTTACCAGCATGGGTCCTGTGAAGATGGATTGTGTTCCACGGATACTAAATCATAATGGCATCATGGAGAGACCGGACAAAGATAAAGTGAGATTGGCATCGAACTGTTCTCATCACGTAGTTAATAAGAAAAAAAAATGTATTTTGTGAGGCAAGATATTGAAAGGAGTTTGCTTTAAAAAACATATTTTATTATTAACTACCGCATTTTTTACTGTATTTTATTATCAAGCTAAATGCAACAAATTCAAAAAATTTTAATTCAATTCAGTACGAAAACACGTACCTGATACGTTGAAATTGATAAATATTGCAATAATTCAAAAAATATCATGTATTCTTGCCGTTCTATTATTTACAAAGAGATCTTTTTGTTTCCACTTTTTATGTAGAATTGTTTTTCAGGTAACATCCTTTTTCGTATGGAAATAATAATTAGAGCTGTTATAATTTGCCGCGCACCAAAGGCATTATCAATATAAATTATTATTATTTGGATTATATTAAGGTTACTGGTGTTTAATTTTCTGTGTAACGTTTTCTTACAACGTATGTGTGGTAACTGTTATGCCTTTACCGTATGTGTTTTTGATATTGGTGGTGTTATTCCTCACCGTGAACGTGAATCACAACATATAAACACGGTTGTCAAATCAGATTCTTTTTAAATATCTTAGAAATTGACATATAAGAAAGGTTCATGTTTATTTCGTGATATCCTGTCACATATGGAATAAATATTTTGAATAGATTGTTAAATTTGATCACGAACTAACTTTTGGTATATCGCAACCGTTTCACAACAGCTACTTCGCAGAAGCCACAAACAGTCACCGTAAGTCTTACGTCCAAGTCACTTAATTAATATTATTAAATTTATTGACAGCACGACGGATATCTGACTGGCCGGGCACACCGTGTCCATATTTGTTTATCGTTTATCCATCAATTCCTAACAATAGACCCCGGACACCTGTCGGATTACGATGTTAATAATATACTTTAAAACAACTCTGAACTTTGATCTTACGGCTACCTACTTATTTGTCAGTCACAAGCGGATTAGCGGGAAAAATCGTAAGCCTCCCGAGATTCGGCTTAGATATACGACTGGGGAGATAGCCTTTCGCGGTTTGGCTAGACACGTTAAGTGAGTAAAGATTTAAGAGCGAGATTATCGCTAATGAAGTACACGTCTGCGATAATGTCTAGGCTGGCGCGATTACGTAAACGCGCATAGAAGTTTTATGAAAGTAATAAGTGGATCAATATAACACTTTTATTAGAATCACAGTTACACATTTATATGTTAGCCGTATTTAAAGGAAAATAACCTTTCGAAATACATGATGTTCAAGATCTTGACTTAGTATTTATAGTAAATAAAATTTAAAACCATATTCTTCATGAAGAATTAAGTGGGCGCTACATAATTTTGTTTTTTAAATGGAGCATCCTGTATACTATTGCATTTTTGAATTTCTTGGTTAATATCACGTAGAGTTTATTAAATGTACATCACAGAAATGAGACAACCCCCAAATCCAAAAGCCAAAGGCTTGTGCGGAAGGGGGCTACACTTGAAAAAACGCGGACAAACACCCATTATCCATCGACATTGCCAGTGCCGACACCGGGGATCGAACCCGGACCAGAGTAGGAAGCCTAGCCGAGAAATGCTTGCCACCGTACTCTCGACCGACTGCGCTACCGTGGCGATCATGGTGTTTAAAACCGTTTTCTAGATAATCAGTTTTTTTTTTAATCACAATTTCTAACACAATTACAGCGGTCTAAGTATTCTTCTCTCTCTTGTTGTGTTCCGAGTTTCAAATTATTTCGTTTTGCGTTTTGTTTTAGTGAAAAAACAAGTTTACTTTGCCTTAATATGTAAAAAAAATAACTTTTTAAATGAACGATAGCTTCATTTATTTATTTAGTAACGGTAAAATAATTCCAAAATTGAAATTTTAATTAATATTTCTTTTAACAATAATTTTTGTCATTTTTGTAAATTAAAAAAAATTAATTATAAAATATGCAATTTTTCTGGGGTTCAGGGCTATTCTACGAATTCGTAAATATGCCCATTGTTATTTTTTCGTCGAGCTACCCCAGTTTCAAAACAAATAAGTTTCTACGATGAATAGAAGCCGAGATATTGCAAAATTTACAGCGCGCACTTTCCCTACCACCACGCCGCCGGCCGCCGGACAGTTTACTTAGCGAGTACCTTCTATTTAAAGGACTCGTGAGTCGTTAATTTTCCACATTTTTCAATGCAATTCACGGGAAATCGTAGATTACGTCGTAAACTTTATTTTGCGAAAAATTAAAGTCTTAATATTTATAAACAATTGCGCTACGATTTTTTTAAAAAAAATTCATATCTTGGCTCCTGTTGGTCGTAGAGGGTACTTTTTTATTTTAAAACTGCATTTTTTTGCCAGCTATCCACTGCATCTATTTTTGGTGAGATAGCATAAATAGCAACAATGTTATTCAAATTGTTTATAAACGAAAAACGCAGGGTTTTTTAATGCACAATTTGAGAATGTTAATGTCAAAAAACGGTGATATTTTTTAATAGGTCGCTTAATTGCGTCTTTAAGATTACAATGACGCTTTCGGAATCATGTTTGATTGAAAATTAACGTCTGTACAGAGGCTTAAAGTTCATAACTTTTGGAGCCTCCGCTATACACAAATAGAATTGTGCAAAAACTATTGCACCTACAGCGCCCACTTTTGGCAAATTTATATATTTAAGTATGACAAAACCCTCAACTTGTCATAGGTTTTATAAAATTTTAACAATAAATGCGATAGTTATAAACAAATGAAGAAATGGGCACTTTTCTTGTTTTTTTGCAATAACTTTTTTGTTTATTAACCGATTTTAATTTAACCAGCCTCATTTTGTAGATAATTTTACTCCCTATAAGCTGTCTGTGAGTCACTTTTCGCTAAAATTGATGGTTTTCCCTGCAAAGTGAAAAAACTGTTTTCCTCACTTATTTGTTTAAATAGAAAAGTTAGCTAATACATTTTTTAGGCTCACGAGATGAGAGATGTCTTGTATTATGTTCCTTTAGACAATTTTACAATAATCTAGCTGATAGGACTTTTTTCGAGTAAAAATTTAGTTTGCTTGGTCTAAATGTTGATGTGTGTTCTTTTACCAATTATTCTGTTTACAAGTAGTGTTTTTAACTGCCCGGAAGATTTATGTTTTGTTTTATACGTGGAATCTTGATTATATCAAATTGAAATTAACTACACAATTCATTTTAACTATGGGCTATTTTCAAAGCCACATAATAAGAAAAAATACATCTTTTTACGATAAGTTGTTAATCACAAAAATTAGAGTAATCTTGGAGCAGTTGAAGGAGCGTAATATCCCAATTTGAAATTTCCTTGAAGCATAAAATTGCCCATATATAAAAATATCAGCCTCATGGGTGGCAGGGGGTCCGTCTATAATTATATTTCTCATCCAGCTTAATACGATTTTCATGCAAATCAAGTCGGCTTTTAATCTCGACAAATTTAATAAAACCGCATTTACTTACCTTTATTAACCAAAGTAATGGATTCTTCTGATGAATGGACTTTAAAAAATCAATTTATTCACTTAAATAGCACTTTAAAAGTATGCTGATTGAATCATTTGCAATTTATTATATACGTACGTTAAAAAGTTGATAAAATGTAATTTCGCACACATGCGACACTCAAAGTGATTGGCACTCATGAATGTAAGAAGTGGGAATATTTTTAAATTATCTGCGTACAATTTACGACAGCAGATTACTTCGTAGAAATCATTAATAAAATAAATGAAAAGTAACGGGTTAAGTGTAGGACCTTGAGGTACTCCAGAGGTTGCTACGTAAGTAGTAGAATCAAAACCATTGTAGCTAACACGCTGCATTTTGTTTTATAAGTAGGACTTAAAAAATCAATAAAGCCGTTACAGAAACCCATGTTTGCTGGTTTATAAATTAAAACATTGCGATCTATCCTGTTTAAACACCATAATCGGAATCTTAGGATATTACGAAGCGCATGTGCTTGCCTTGTGTTGTAACTCGTCCCGGCAACAGACACAATAGGCATAGAAAATTCTAGAGTACGCTAATACCCATTTAGATGACACTTTAACTTTATTTTTTTTTAAACGGCAATTAATGATCGCTCCGCTCGATCACTCTGTACCTTTCCGCTTGGGAACGAGTTGATAAAACTAGCTCGTTTTTACAATAAAGCTATAACGGCGTCGGACTCGTTCAGAGAAAATCTACCGTAAATCCAAGAGAGCGATTTTAGGTTTGTAAAAGGAAACCTGGCTCATTAAGCAGTGGCCGGTCGTGGACAATTCCAGAACAATGGATCGTTACCGTATCGTCGACCATCAACAACGGACGAAAAAATATAAGCAATAAAAAGTGTTTACAGTCGCACCGGTCAAGATTTATGGGCTGTCTGTGGAACATAAATATAATAAAGATTTAATTGTGCTGATGTACTCGGTCTGAATCGAAATTGTATGTTTCAGTACAAGTAAGTTGTAAGCCCTGAAACTTTTGAAAATGCTCGGTGTTTTTTATTTTTTTCCACATAGCCGCATATCGATGGTTATTGGGGCTTTCACAATAAATATTTTACTGTAACTTTTGCGAAGCCCCTTGGCAAAATGGCGTAGCCAACAATATTTCATTTCAATAAATTCAATTAAACTTGAAAATTGTTTGTTTAAGCCCACTCGAAACACGCCTACTTTCTATGTTTCAACAGAGCCATAAAGTTGAGAAACACGACGGTGGTATGTGTACCGAGTGTTTAGTATAAGGTACAGCCCATTAAAAGTTTGTTACTTATATCAGGCACTACGACGGACAACTTCAGGCTGTCATGTAGTATGGTCGGTGGAATATTCTGTCATTTTTATAGTCGTAATGTGAAGGATTCAACTCGTATCTGATGTACTGACTTTAAATATCGTTTGTATGAAGCTTTCATTAACACATATTCTGACTTAGCCTCTATGAATTATTGACATGTTAATAGAAAATTGGTCTGTTTGGGTATGAACAATATTTAGGGTTAGGTTAATGACAATTCGACATTAAAATTCTTTTTAACAAATTTTCTATCACGCGCGCTCGCTATGGGACCTATAGTGTAGGGGGTTAGGTGCACGGGAAAGTGCTAGATAGTACAGCGTGATGTTATTTTCATAGCGCAATGCTCGAGCGTCGAAAATAATTTAAATATGGTAATAGTATGTGAAGTGAATGACTGTAAACAGATTTAAAATAAAACAGTACGTTTGTGATCTGCATTTTCAATCTAATGATGTCCAGCAGTTCTATATTACAACTTGATCGAATAGTGGGATAATATTATGGCAAAAGGTCGAATAATTTGGAAGTTGGAAACAGCTTCTTTGATTCTTAATAAGGTACAGAAATTTTTAAATAGAAAGATTTCATAAGTGAAAATATTGTATAATTGAATGAAGCATTGTTTATATATCTTGCAACAGCATCAACAGCAAGAGCATCCGCCATACCAGCAACAACAGGTGCAGCAACTACAACAATAAGAGCAACAGTTACAACAACAACAACGAGAACAGCAAGTAAATCAAGAGCAATTAAGTTACGATGAAATTATACTAGAAAGTGAGCATCCTGTCCTGTATAATCTAATAAAAGAAAAGTTTTGTTGGCGCGTGATGAGGTCTCGACAAAGCAACGATGAATATGTTCACATAATATTGACAATAGCAACAAAGCATACTTTATTTATGTCTACATATTCTTGTAATTTATATTACGTGCATAAATAATTAAATTCGTATCTTTCATATAATTTTTGCTGGTGACATCCTTATTATCATTACTGAATTGAATAAATCATTTCCAATTAGTTGCTGTTTCTTTCCTGTTAGCAAAAAACTGATTGAAATTCAATATTGATATAAAATTTAAAGAGAGGATACGTGTAGTAATCGATGCTGATCGATCTGTATTGGTAATTGACTACTTTTACTAAATATTTAAGCATGGAAATCAATTAATTGCTTCATGAACAAAATGAAATTTTAAGAATATAGACTGACAAGTATTACTTATTTTTAAGAAGAGTTCCTGTTTTATTTGTAATATATATTTGCTTTGTTACTTGTTTGTTGTAATATAAATAAATATTTATTTTATTTTAATTAGGCACAAATAATTTAGTTTTTTTTTATTCAATTAATAAAACATTGAAATCTTTGGTAGATAAACATTTTATTTTTACAAAATATATAACAAAAATATAGAACATTGCTAAAATATTTCTTTATAATCTTATTAATTTTGGTCTATACTCTACCTTGGAATAAGTCATGGAACCATGTTACTGTTCGAATTAAATCAACAATTTTACGAAAGTAGAATTAAATTTTACAGAAATTTTAAAATATATACCCAGAAAACTAATCGATTTTAAACAGTTATAAAATATTTAGATTACCTATTTTTTGTGATTTTTATAATGGAGTATATTTTGTTAAAATTTTGGTATCAATTGGTTGTAAATGTTGTTTTAAGCTTCTTGACATTTTGAGAGACATATCATTCTGACCTTCAAAAGAAACAGTCCAGATCTCTTCTGAAGAAGAGAGCGATATGACTCTCGAAGCATTGAGAAGCCTAAACCGACAACATGGCAATCAGCTTAGAAATTGTTCAACCATAATTTATCTACTTTCCATAGTCAGTTTTCAGTTACACTAATATAGTATATTATTGGTGATTCAAAAAAATATGGATTGTGATATACTCTATCTTATATGAATTCCTTTCCCATCAATTATTCCTATAACTTCTGGAAATTCATATTGGGCAAAATATTGTTCGATTACAACTGCCTCATATCTCGGCCATTCTATAATTTGTGGAGACAAGTTACTTAGCAAGTATGCAACTTTTCTGGTTGTTGTAGAGCTTAAGGCAATGCAAAATTTACCAGAATCATGGGTGAAATAATTAGAAATGGCAAATTTTTCTTCAATTCTGTTAGCTACTTCCCTGATGCTAACACGTAAATGTTAAAAAAACTACTATATTCAGGTACAGTAATTTCAAAGTAGTTCTTATTTTTTACTCTCTGTTTCTTAAAGTAAATCTATTTCATCATCACTCAAGCTGGACAATGCGTCTAATAAGTCATCTGAAAACTGGACTCAAAATCGGACATCTATAATATTTTAAAAAGATTATTTAAAACACCGAGTTTTTTTTTATATTCTATTTTTTATTACCACAAGTAAAAATTCCATATTAATAATACAAGAATTACTATTTTTTTAAAGGCAACTTCCTGTATAAAATGTGACTATTTTTTACTAACATTAAACTAAAATCTTTAACAAAGTAATTATCAAAAACTTTCTTATAGGTTAATATTAACAAGATCACGTCATAAATTCCTTGAAAACTATTTTCTTTCTACGAACACCAAATTCTTCTCATACATATTTTCATGATTTATATAATTCAAAGTAGCTTACATTATTTATTTTAAAAATTTTAACACATCACAAAAATGACATGTTTGATTTATAATTCAAACTGCGGCTTTTTTATCTCCCCTCTCTACATATGGGACATATGGAACACTAGCGCCCTCTTATTTTTGTAAGATTTTTGTTTACATGGAGTTTGGGCTCCTTGTGTAGTCTCCATGCAAGGAACATTCAATTATTTTCCAACTACTACTTGATCCTTCCACCGCTAATGTAATTTTTATAAGGTATTCCTTTTGAGACTCTTTAGGACATTATTACTTATAACTTTAAACGAGAAGTAATATAGAAAAATTTCTCTAATAAATGTTTATTAGAAAAAAGAGATCTTTTTAGCAGGTAAAAAATTTGGGATACCCTGACTTGTAAGGTCTTCAGACCTGCTTGTGTTCATATAACAAACATGTCGGACAAATATGCACATTGTGTTCTGTTACGAGTTGCTTGATAAACGTGCTGCAACTTTTACAGTTGCTTTCGCGATCCTGTAGACGTAGACCGTCGCGTGAGGCAACTCGAAACCCCGCACTCCATATATCAGAAGCTCCCTAATCTGCAACGGAGACTCTGAAAATATAAATTATTTTACTATCTCCTTACCAGAAACGGATCTCCACGCTTATGTAAAGTAGTCCCGACGAAGAGGAGAAGCAAATCCTCTCGGCCAGATTACAGCAGCGGTCCCAATTAAGGTACCGAAACCGTGTGGGCCGGCCAATTATTTTTTTGCTCAAGATAAACACTTAAAAAGTCGCTTAGCGAAAGGCGACGAAGTTAAGTCTTTGATTAATGCGGGCCAATCGTCTTTTAATCTGGAAACAAATTATGACAAGACAGTCGATGGGGCAAATCCGTTCATAACTCAAGGATTCGGATGAGGAAAGAAATCATAATTATTCTTCCAAGGCATTGACAATCAAAGCATTAACTGCCTTAGTTTTACTGGACTATAGGATTAATCATATCCTGCTTCTTGAATTGCTATTGTATTGTGTTAAATAATGATTGAGTTTCTGTAATTGAAAACTACCTTAAACTGGCAGGAATAGTATATCGCGTCACAAGATAAGGGCAGAAAATGAGTATTAGTAGGACTACTAATGTGTTTTCTGCAAGTGTGACACACTACGGTCTTGCTACTAGCATTAAACAAAACCAAAAAAAGGAAAAATATAAAAAAATCATTAATTTCATAAATATGTATAAACATAATTCAATAAGAAGCTTAAGTAGTAACAATTTGGGAATTTACTTATTATAATAATTAATGATAATTATCCCTTGAGAACGATTATTGACAGTAATATTAGAAATTGTAAGCATTCGGTAAATGTTTGAAGTGCTAGTAGCATGTCCACTTATTTCTATAGATGAAGTTGATGGTTCATTCGAATTGTCTAGTTGTCTATATTAATTGGTATTTTATTTATTTGGTCAGAAATATTTAATACTTAAGTTGTGTTATTTTCTCTAGTACTAGACTGTTATTTTGGGTTTGTCAGGATTTTTTGGGAAATGTGAATTTTATTTGACAAGCAGTCATCGATATATCCTTCTGCAGCTGTAGGAGAACGCCAAACTCCATGTTTTTTACACGTTAGTAAATCACTCCCAGAGTTAGCTATCAGGGTTGCGGAACTACAGCGGAAGCAATGTCCCGTGCATTTATTAGATTTAGGCAGTGTCAAAAAAGTGGCTATTTTGTTTGGAATTGTACGTTTTTTCCGATCGCTTGCACTGTGCATTTATTATTTCTGTAATAAATGAACAGGCGATTATGAGAATTGTGGGTCTAAGGGAAACGTATTTGTTGTATACTGTAAGTAGATTCAATTCATCAACTGTTTTGTTTGTGACTGTAAACGTTCTTGTAACATTATTTTTTGTTTGTGGAACTGTAACAATGAATCAGCCCTATTCTGTAACTTGCATCGATATGCCCAGATCGAGTCGAAATGTTCGCAATTCGTAAAGTTGAATATCTATCGCGTCGATCGTTTCCTAAAATTGGTATTCTGTAACTCAAATCGTAGAAGTTACAAATCGTAGAGAAATACCTCGATGCATTGCTCTGCGATTATGGACTTTAATAACCAAGTGACATTTAGAGATGTAAGGAATTTCCAAATATGAAATGTGCAAATTAGCTGTAAAAATAAGATAAATGTGCCTTTTACAAGATGTAGAGATGTTTTAAAATCTTATGAGCTTTGACCTTCATATGCGCAGAAACATAATTCCGACCGTCGCCTAAATTATTCTACGTCCTAAAAACATTACACCTATTATTAACAGTCTCTCTCCAGCTATAGCGTAAACAAGCCTTTGATCCGATTACAAATATCATAATAAAATGCCCTATTCTTTATTATTTTAATTTAAACAATAAAAATATATATATAACGAACGTTCGCCAGTTGATTTTATTGATGCCCGAGCGCCTTAGTTCATGACTACTTGTAATGATGCACATGGTCTAGTTCTGAGTCAATGTTTTCACAACGTGCTTATTAGAAGAATTATGGGGATACGCCACGCCTTTCGCGCATTTCGCGGCTCATGAGATATTAAAAGATCTCTAACGCAGGTATAAAAAGTGGAATTTACGAACAGTTGACTTGCAAATATGTTTTAATAGGAAATCCCATATTCGGTAAATTTAATTGTACCTACCTACTAGATTGTATAGTTTAGTTTTAAAATACATTCATTTTGCTGTAATCTTTCGAGAAGGTCAGTACTGAGAAATATTAATGATGTCAGTTCCGACTCCAATAAAGAAAAAAACTTCTACAGAGCAACTGAACTACATGATAGATTTTATTACGCTGCACAAAATTTTATTTCATGGTAAAACTAAGTCCTTTGATAGAGAATATTATAAACCATGCACAAATTAGATAACTAAATAAAAAATATACTACGTATAGACGTACAAATATTTTATAATTATGTGATTTAAAACACGAAAAGGAAAAAAAAATGTTGTGTTGTGAGGTTATGCTTAACTCTAAACTAAACCTATAATGCAATACTAATAAAAAAAAAACATAATTGGACCCCGTTATGCAACAGTGAACCAACCAGCATAACATTGTTTTGAGATAATTTAAAAAACAAGATTTGCTTTTCAGTACTATTATTTAATTATTCCTGTTCGTATACCTAACAAGATACAAGATAATACTATGCAACAAAGAAACAAAGTAAATTGGATCCCGTGTTTTACATACCAAATATATAGATATCTGCAATACTGAATCTAGTGACTTTGATTCTTTGTAGAGACCTATGTTTCTGTTTTTCATTTTTCAAGTTTTTAATTTTTCAAGGTCTGTTGTCATTTTTATTTGGTTCCTTCTTACATAACTTTGGAGACACTTATTTAGAATTGATCTGAAATAATATCTAATTTTTTAATAAAATGCTGGTTAGTTCCTTGTTGCATATCGGAGTCCAATTAATTAAACTTAGTTTATCTTGATCATTAAGATATTCCGAATCATGTGTTTCCTTAAAAAATTTAATACATTGTTTTTAAGTCAAACTTTTAGACTTTTTGGGCAGGCAATTTACAGAAATTTGTTTCAAAAATGCTCTTACTTTGCTCAACTTTATAAAAATTATCAAAATAAATATTTTCCTTGACTTTAAAGTGCTTTTCAACACTGAAAATTCAGACCATAGTGTTCCTGCATTTACAATCTTTCCGATAGAAGTTTTTGGCTTTTTTATTACTTTTCCAGTTACCGAACAGTTCATAATGCTTTTCGTACCGTTCTCTTGACTTTGTAGGTAACAAATTCAGAGAAATATTGCTAGCTTCCTCTTGCAAGTGCGAAGGAGTATTCGTAAATTCTTCGTCACTGTCTGAGTTTCCATTCACTTTAACTTATTCACGGAATCAACTTATTGTTATTTTACACATTTGTTTGTTTTGATTCCAAATTTTTGTTTAAATTGACATTTAATGAAAAATTATATAAAACGCCAAAGTACGCAAATTACAAGCAAAGGTGTCCACATTGTGAAAAACTACAAAATTATGTTATAAGTTTAGCGGTCCAAAGGTCGATAAATATTACTTTCGGTCATATTATTAGGGTCAATATTATTCATTTTTACATATTATGCTAGACGAAAAACAATGTATTGTTTATAATAAAATCAGTATTCTGATCATAAAGGATTTAATAACGAATTGCCACAAGGGTCGGTATTAGGTCCCTTATTTTTCATGACTTATACATCTCAGTTTGAAAAACTTCTTATCTTAATGCAAATCGCCTTTTACCCTAATCATACGCAACTACATTATTCCTTCAAAGCAACAAGCCATCCAAAGAATAACTAACGATTTAAATTCTCTTGAAAATTTGAAAAAAAATTATCTCTTATCTCTTCTAGCACCTGTTCTATAGGTTTCATATTCATAATTTAGAATGAAATTATGAAAGGTCTTTTGGGTTTAATACAAAATCAGTGAGATATAATTGTCCCCTCAATATTTTTATAATTTTACGATATAAATGAATATATTGTCCTTTTAAAACCAAAGCCCGCTGTGTACGCATTTGAATGTTGTAAGTGAGTGATAAATACTCTCTTGGTGATGCGTAATAAATACTCTCTTGGTGATGCGTAATAAATTAAATAATCTCTGAATAAAATTTACGACCGCAAATATGAAGACATCCTCTTCCCAAAGGCTGCAACGTCTTAGTACGCCGGTAAGTGCCATGTTCCCGATATATCTTGCCAGTAAAGACCGCGTCTACATATTTCCTGCTTATACGAAGTTGACCGTAACAGTTAAATCTTTCCATGGACTCACATAAATTCGAATTGTGTTAAATATCTATATATCTTGTAACACTCATCAAATCAGTAAAACGAGGACAATATGACCTATTCTGGCTTGCTACGAGTTGTAATTGTTTTCGGTCATTTATAAATAAAGGGAACAGAAAAGGGCCTAAATGTATACCTTGGGGTATCCCAGAATTGACATATTCTATAGATCTTTAAAAAATAAACGATCAAACCCTGAGTTGTTGTTAACTGCTTCTCCTTAATCTCGCACTGTGTAGGGATCGGAATGCGTGTGAAAGCCGTGAATCAGTCCTACCAAAATTACAGACTGTCCGAAAGAACGTAATAATCGTAACACGCAAATGAGTCGTGCCCGCCTCCGGGCACGGAGAATAAATTTGTAATAATCATAAGAATTATTATTACTGGGAAGTGATGTAACTGATTGGACGCAACACCCTAACGACTGTAAAAACATACTAATAAAAGACTCAGAACTACCGCGTCAGCTTTTATGAAACTCCGCTCGTCAATAATAAACTAAAGAACAAGAACTACTGATCATCGAATAGTCTCTTCTTGAATAGATAGCTGTGAAGACAAATGAATACGTAAGAGAGTCCGCAAAATTTAGGCTGTCTTACGGTGACAGCCCATTTGAATGCTTCAGAAAATACTTCTACTTCGATTTGAATTTTGAAAATTTGGACCCTGGGGATTTCAAGGGTTCTCTCTTTAAATAAAATAATGCCATTGTTCTAGCACTTCGGGTTAGACCTGATGTCGCTATCTACTTACTTGCTTATTTTAAATAGAATACCCTATACAGGGTGTCCCACAGTGACGAGACATTAGACATATTTCAGAGACTACTTCGATTTTAATTTAAAAAATTTGGGCAATAGCGTTTTCGGGCTTCCTCACAAAATAATGGCATCCACCTAACGCTGTTGACGTCATATTCGTTGTCAACTTTTAGCTGAACTTTCATAAAAGTTAACTTATACTCTATACTTAAAGTTAACCATTTTTGATATATTTATTTTTTTTAATTAAAAAGCAGTGCTTAATTAAAAAAATGTGTATTTTACAATAATAAAGTTAGAGCGATAAAATTTATAGGGGACATAACTAAAATTCTAAGCTTTCCTGCCATAATTTCAAAATGACTTAATTTCATACAGAGTGGTAGAAATTTAATGCCGAATTTAGTCAACTTTAAACCATCTTAACTTACATTTTTAAATGGAACTCTGCAACAGCTCCCAATTTTCCACAATTTCCGAGTCGTACGATTTGTAAGCCAATCAGCCAGTATTCATCTTTCTGCCGCAACTATTGGGTGTAGACATGACAGCTAGAAAGGATGCACAATGCACCAGAATATGCACAAAGTGCTAAAAAGCCCTAAAATCGAGATTTACACCACTGTTAAGGTCTAGTCGATCGCGGAAAACAACAAATATTGACTTACGTGGTTGGAGGGTGGCTTGGTAGTGAGCTATATACATATAATAGCTTTTATAATTTATCTAGATGTTGAAATTTTGGGCAAATGTCCTGAAATCCAGCAATGTAGCAGAACTATGAGCCGTTAGCACAGTTTCCAAACAATACGGTCAGTTATAATGCAATTTTGTAATATATCCCAAAGGAACACTTTAAAATGTTAATATCGACGAAAATTGCAATAATTCACCTGTTTCACACTTTAATAGCAAACTCTCTTTCTAAGAATGATAAGTATATCGATACGAACGGTTTTTGTTTTGGATAGCCGCAAAAACGCTGTTCTATGAATATTCGAGACTAGGCCAATAATTCTTAACAGAAATAACAAAAGTTAAATAATTTTTTAACAATTATCATTATTTAATTTTAACTGCTTAACTTTAAATAATAATAATAATATACTGATTAAATTTAGACATAAAACTACTCAAATTTATTTAAATATCTCCAAAGGAAAGAAATGTGAATTTTATGTATATTTGGTTGTATACTACTAGAAGTTGTCTGATTTTTGAGCGGTTTACTCTATAATTATTCAAAATTGTACTAAGATTAAAATTTTAACGTTACAACTCTGTATATTTTTACTCAAAGTGATGAACAATTTTGTTCTTTTTCGAATGATATAATGGTTCCCTATTTACTATGTATATAATGGTATTTACTGTTTTTCGTGCAGTCAACGGATATCACATAATTTCTTGCGACGATATGACTGAATTTTTAGTGGATCTTCAAAACGAGCACCAGTTTATTGTTGTCAATTTAACACATACAGTGAATGTTTATTTGAGTAATATTTATTGTTAAATAATAGGAAACGTTAACATTTATTCAAATGCTGACATTCTAAAGAGTGACCGCAAAAAAAGCTATTTTTTCTCCTGTTTTTGAGTCTTTGACAAAGGCGACAGGGAAAATCCTAAAAATATTCTAAAAATATCCAAATACTCGTCATGAAAAATGAAAATGAGCATCACTTTCTTTCGAAAATTTTCGAAATTTTTTTTCTTTTTCTTTTATGCGTAGGTATTTTTAGGGGTATTTTCCTTCGGATCTAGTGATTGTGGGTTATTAACGGTTCGATTATTACGTATGAAAGAAAAAGAAAAAAAATGTAACTTTTAATATATTTTTTTCATTTTTAGGCGTTCATCGGATGATTTCACCCCTTTAAAGATTTAAGGATTGATTTTCAATCCGGACAAGACCGTATCAATACGAAATTAGATATTTTCACGTTCATAATATTATTTTGATAACAACATAGAAATATTTGAGGTTTTACAACTGTCGATGATTGTTAATTTGTTCACTTTATTTGTCTTTTAAACACCTAAATAAAGGTGATTTTCGAAAATTTTCTAAAAACTGAAAGTGAAGCTCATTTTCATTTTTCATGACGAGTTTTTGGATATTTTTAGAATATTTTTAAGATTTTTCCTGTCGTCTCTGTCAAAGACTCAAAAACAGGCGGATTTTGCAGTCACTCTTTATTATTGATTCATGGAGAGTGTCACAAAATAGTAAATAGGACTTGCAGGGTATTTAATGAGAGATATCCTCATTTACCATCAATGAGTAGACACATTTTACGACGAATTTTAAGAAATCAATTAGAATATGGTCGAATTTCTGCACATCGAATTTTGCCAAAGCCGATAACTTTAGATGAAGATAACATCGTCAATGTTTTTGGCATATTTCCATGCTTATTCTGAATCATCAGTTCATGCTGCTGAACAGGATATAAGCATTTCAAAAACCTCCATCCAAAAATTTTTGAAAACTAATGGTCAGCATCCATTTAAATTCAATTTTGTATCTGCACCTCATCCCGGGGATGCTGAAAGACGAACCCAATTCTGTGAAATGATTTTAACGCGAACACAAAAAGATCCAAAGATTTTACGCAAAATCATTTGGACAGATGAGTCAAAATTTAGTAACGAACACAATCGACACTTTTGGGCATCAGAAAAGCCACGTTATCTGCGAAAGAAATTTTCAACAAAGTTTAGTGTCAACGTATTTTGCTTAGTTAAAGACAATCAGGTGAGGGAGATACTTTATTTAGGAGTTTAATATTCTTGAGTATGTAAAATCTACTCGTAAGAAAACCGCAAATATCTGAGAAAATTGAAATTGTAACTCCTACAATACCCGTATCGGTGAAAAGAGAATTTGACATTCTATATCATGATGCAAAAAATACAGGGTGTTTCATTTGAATTTAAAAAGTTTTGTCGGGTTTAAATTTTCAAAATGTAACGTATAAAATGGTTCACTTCAGTCTAATTCACACATTTTTTTGGTATATTTACATCAAAAGCATATAATAATTAGGATTAATGCATTTTAAAATATTACAGTACAACGAAAAGTGCAACAACACGTCGTACAAAGAAAATATACACTTTTATGTACAAAAACCATGGCAAACATGTAAAAAGGTACCGTGTCGTTCACATTTCCAAAATCGGAACGCGGTCCGGAAGCCGACGGTTGTAAAACCGCGGTGGTAACGACCAATAAATTATTTTTAAGCAGTAACGGCCCCTATACTGCCTCCATCATTCATTTTTGTCGTAAACCAGCTACAATTATCAAACATTACCGATTATCAACGTCTGGAAATGTTTCCCAGCCACGCTATTACCTGTAATTAATTGCTGGTAATGGCGCAACCACAATCGGAGCGGTTTAGTCCTGTGGGAAATTATTAGTATCGGACAGCCTCGTTCTTTTAAACGTCCTTTGATAATTACGACGTAATTGGGTTTGGTGTTTGGAGAATGCTGTCCGAGGGACATTAGTCGATATAATTGTGTAAGTTTTTTTGCTGGATATGAGCGTTTCGATCCTACTCGTGTTTCTTTTATGTCACACTGCCATTCCCGTACGATATTGATGCGAGGAAGAGTTAAGACGCGATGGAAATTGGCCCTATACTGAAGAACCCAGTGGCGTTACGCCTCGACTTGTTAGAGGGCTGAAGATACAAGAATCATCACTGAAAGAATCCTAAAATGCTTCACCAAATGTTAATCCTACCACACAAACTAATAACGTAGTTCAAAAACAGCTGCTACCAAGAGATTTTGTTTTACATCAGGTGGCCTCCTATGTTGCATTCTTTCTTATAATGTCCAGACATAGCCTCTGACTCTCGTAATTGTCACAACTGAGTTTATCTGGATATTCACTGCTGATAGTTGCGTATTTAAGAAATATTGGATGTACGGATTATATTTCCCCAAGTCAAGCACGCAGCACTTGGCACAATTTAAAGGAATATGCTAATCTTAACACAACACCAAAATGAGGTTATGTTCTAAGGCAGAAAGAGTGCGAGGATTTTCAAAAAGGTCGGTATTATCGGCATAAACACATCCGTGGGATCGAACACTTCTTAACAAGTCACTAGCGTAGATTAAAAACTGGGTCGGGCCCAACACAGATCCTTGCGGAACTCCACTTGTGGTAATATTGCGTTCTCAAAGAGTGTTCACAATTTTGACTTGAGACTTGAAATCTTACGTAGAAGAATCACTTCAAATCAAAATTGTGATATCAAATTATATTTTGCGCAGAGAAGATAGCAACCTCGAACAATGTAGACTACAAGCCCATCGGAAATTTTCAAGGGGTCTTTTGAACCAGCATGAATTACTTATAAATCAATACTACCACATTTAACAATACTTTAGAAACTATGCCGTCAATTCTTGTTGGTACAGGTGAGTACACCTCTTGGTGGACAGGTTTAGCATACCTGTGTACTCACCTGTACCAACAAGAATTGACGGCAGTTTCTAAAGTTGTATATGGTAGTATTGATTTATAAGTAACTCATGTTGGGTCAAATGACCCCGTGAAAATTTCCGATGGGCTTGTAGTCTGATGCCTTTACATCTATTGATATACTGTCCACTACATTGAGAAGTTATTAATTACCTGAAATTCTTATTGCAATTTGTGTTAATAAAAAAAACTGTCGCATATTCATACGCTTATTAAATTTAAAAGAAAATATACAGCTTTTTTAAATTTATCTCGAAAACAACGCGTTTCTGAATACTTGTTTATATGCATCTTTTTTTAATTTGTGACATTAAAATTTGCCCAAGGCATATATTTGCCTCCTGTATAATTTCTGTTAAAATCATTTACTAGACGATATCTAGCTCAAAAGAATTTTTTTCAAGCTTTCACAACCCCTATATCATTTCGAAATCCTTGATTAAAGATATCGCAAGCCTTACTTTTTGACAAGCGTAACTAATTAATCAGTTGGTCAGCTACAATTCCGTTGAATTACAATTCATTAGAGGAACATGAAAAGTCAATAACGCTGCTCACGTTTGCTTTGATTCCATGTGTGATACAAACATATTTAGGTCAAACAAGAGATTGTGAAAAACACAGAAAAATTTCTCTGCAGCCGTCATTAAAAAAAATTCATTTGTTCATGGGGCGCCACAAGAACGAAATTGTGGATCTATTATATACACTCCGGACCCGGTTATACCTCTACATAATGCCCTTTTCATTACTTTAATGAGCAATTAAATACGGCTGGTTTGTATGACAAAGTGTATGAATAAACAGTGAACATCGCAAGTCATAAGAGTTGATGAGCTGGGAATAAGACGAATTCATTCCTTCGAGAGGGCTTTTTTAACATAATACGTGTGTTGTTGCATCATTAAAGGGGCTTACGCTTGTAATACAGAACACAATGCTTAAGTATTCGAGAAAGTATTACTCTCATCATCTTACCAGGATGAGTTAATATAACAAAAAATGTTAGGAAAAATGGACTGTTAAAAGAGAAACAGGACTGATTGTCACTTAAAGAGGTATATCGGGGTCCAAGGGAGGTGAGGATCGCAGGGGGGTCCTAATCTTTTCTTATGGGACTAAAACCCTCTACCAACTTGAAAAAATTAAATTCTATTGAAATTATTTGCGATAAACTTTATCTATATAGCAAAGAAATCTACTCATATGCACATAGCATACATATTGACTAATTAACAATATTTATATATATTTAAGTAGTTTTAAATTATATTTAATGAACGCATAAAGACTGTGTAGATGTGGTAACAGCGCTAATAAGTGACTAGCAGTTGTACACACTGGGAACCTACAGGCCTCGGACATCGGAGATATTTCGCGTCAAATTCGGGTAAAGATGCGTACGCGTTCAATAATGTATTGTGTGTAAACTATGTGCAATATAATTATTATATATAGCAAATATATAGTATTATCCTCGCGAAGATTTGTATCCTTTATTTAAAATACGTAAATCATGTGAACTGGTAAAATAACGAGAATTATGTTAATTTAGTTCTAAAGAAATGAAATGACACTCGCGCCCACCTCTCGTCCAAGTCGAAGAAAATATTGGATGCAATTTTGAAGGTTCTGTGATAGAAATTACATTATTACTCACTGTTCGTGTTTTTAATCTCTATTTTAGTAATGTTACAAAAGTTTTGCAACTATAACTAATTTTTTAGATATAAAGTTTGCTGAGAAATATTTATGTTCCTTTGTTATTCTGTACAAATGCTTTTATCTCAAGTATTACTAATTATATTAATCAAGTAAAGAAAATTTTATGTAACTCTAAATATTGCTGGGTACGGATTACGATGTTTTTATAAACCATTAAATATATTAAAAGGATTTATCAACTGTATTTTTTATTCCAATAAATATATCACAGCTTCCTAGCTTTTTAAAATTAATTTTGTTTTTTAAAAACATTACAAAAAATAATCTGTTGTGGATAATTTATTGTTGATAACAATGTACATGGGATTTAGGAAAAATGTATATGTTTGAAATCAATTTCGTTTTTATCAAGTCTTTCAAATGTATTCCCCCCTTGCTGTCAGCTGATTGCGACGTTGCCACATTAATCCTCAAGTCATTACATTAGTTTTACATCAAGAATAAGATAATACTGTGTACTATCTATGGAAAAGTTTTGTTTCACAATTTCTACTTTCAACAACAATATCTCAAAATATGGATTCAAAAAAAATATGACGCACAGAGAAAGCACTGGGTAATACGCTATATAAATTTCATCTGTGCATTTTAGTAAACCCGATATACCTCCTTAATACATTTAACTTAATGTAATTTCTACCAGACGAAAAGCAATGAATATAGAAATATATAGAAATCAACAAAATTAAGCCGCGAAATGAAAATGATTATAATTCGATATTAAAACGTGTTTGGCGGGTATTGACGTTTCGACCAATAGTTTTGCGACAGCACGTTCTTGATCGTTTAATTAAATTTAGCAATGGAGCGTTATAACTTTTATTTTGCTAAATTTTTAATGCATATAAATACATATTTCATTGTTGTTTTATAATCTAGATGGTAATACTTGAAGTGTCGTTCTGCAATTCTGTTTCTTCGTGTCGGCTCGCTTGATCTACTTTTATGTTCCATGGCCCACTCGCCACTTGTAACTCATTATTAACAATGAGCCGTTTGTTTTATAAACTCTATTAAATTATTTCAGTTCTCCTTATAAGAGCGGTGGCATGCTTTCAGAAGATTAATGTCTCGTGGAACTGAAAATTGTAAAAGCGAAAGGATATAATGTCACGCACAAAATATTTGGGCAAAAAATCTTACAAAAACAAAAACCCAAGCTGATATATCCTTTCTGCTCCACTTTTACATTTTTCCCTTTGCAAATAAAATCGCTTTGAATTCCTAGAGCTGCGCTTCTGTCTGTCCGTAACCTTATTCCACATAAACAACAATAAAAGCAATAAATTCCAATTGAATTTTACTCCAACTGAGGCTTGCCATTTACGGCTGCAATTAATTATGCCGATATCGATTAATTTGTTTCTAATTTATGCGCAAAAAAGGCCTAAGAACTCATGACTGAGGCCTGAATTAATTAGTACAAGTGACGTTTAATTTGTCACTGGTACTGCGGGTTTATTAAAAAAAAATAAATATCCTTGAGAGAGCTAATGCTGTGAGTCAAATGGCGGTCTTCGACGAGCCTTAAAAAAAAAATTAAAAGCGGCCGGTGCATGGTGAGTTTTAAACTGAACTGCAAATACGTGCTCCATTAATTTCGGTTGAAATTTAATTAAATTCAGTATGTAAACTCCTTATCTTATTGTAATTTAATTTGCAACCTTTATTAATACAGGTGTAACAGCCTGGCATAAATTAGACCAATTAATGTTGAACCCATTGAAAAAATAATGTCTTACAAGGCTCGCCGTTGCTTGTGGCATTTTCTTGGAAGAAGTAACTTTGAATGGGGTCATATTTATGCGAAGGCTACCTTTAACCTTTAGAAACACGTATCATAAGTTTGTTTTCTCAAATTCCGTCGTAATTTTTTTGTAATTTTTATACCCCGCTGCCGATCAAGCTAGTATAACCTCAAACAATCGCGCAATTGTCAAATCTTTCTCGATTCATATTTTTAAGGGCATACACTTAATACTATGCAAGACACAACAGGCGGATTGATATTATGTAGTTCATCTAGGTCATTATCAGGGGTCATTGACACTTGAGATCCATAAACTAATCACAGTGCTTAATACGTTCATGTATATTTTTTTAATACAAGCTTTTAGTGACGTCATTTTATTTTCGTATTCTTCTCAGCAAACCCTTTCATTTGATTCCCCTATCATGGGAGCGCATAGAAAATAACTGGTTCGCCATCTTTGGGTGTCCGCCATATTGGATTTAGAATGACGTCACTTAGCTAACCATGGATTGTCATCCAAACTAAACTTGCATGCAAAATTTCAGCTCAATCAGTTGGGGATAACATGGGGATGACTGTTCAGTTGCAAGATTTGACCCATACTAACAAGGCAAGTTAAATAAAAGCTTCTAAAAAATAGTAACCTTACTTTTTATCAAAAACTTGAAATATTTTAGATCCACAGATTAGAAAGTATTTTTCTAAGTATTTTTATTTCATACCAAATAGCATAAATAACAATTTTAACACAACTTAGTTTTACTTAAAATTAGTAACGTATTCACATTAAAATATTATTTGATATTTAATAAATTTTGAAAAAAATACAGATTTTTAAATCACTTATTTTTTTATTGTTCGATGATTCGGCCACATTGACATTCAAAAATGGTGGTTTCGCTCTCTGTGAAGTATAACATAAATAAAACGTAATTTTTGCATCAACTTTAAAATTTAAACAAGTAGTAAAAGTTTATTTTCGCAAAATATTCTTCTCTTGGGTTTTATTGTTACTTCACCTTTATTACAACAGTTGTCCGGAAACTATTAACACGCATTAGAAGTCTCCAATTTGACAAAATTACACCGTAAAAAATAAATTAAATTTCAATCACATAGTTCTCAATAGTGTCAATTTCTGTCCACAATGGATTGAGAGAAATGTTCACTATATATGAGCAGTTTTATTTGTAGAATTTGGCGAATTTGAAGAACGTCAAAAGCATTTTTTTGTAGGATTTTTTAATTTTTTAATAGAAATTTAATTTTTTTTGGAAATACTTAAATATATATTTTTTTAATTTTACCTGAAAAAAACTAATAGCAAAATACAAATTTAAAAATTAATTTTATGGTTATGAAACTCCAATAATAGGTATTGAGTTAAAAAAAATGTTATACATGAACTTGTACTATTATTCTTGAGTAGAATCACTTTTAAATTTTTTCGTTGCTGGTTTTCGGAGACTTACAAATAATTTACATTTATATACAGTAGGGTGGCCCAAAAAACACGATTATTTTTTTTCATATCTCGTGAAAATATGTTAGTTTATCATGTTTTAAGAGCCCCTTCAAAAAAATCTGCTAAAAAAAAATTTTTTTTAGAGTTTGCTCAAGATTTAAAAATTTCCAAAATCGTCAAAAATTGAATTTTTTTTTTAATTTTTTTTCTCATTATTTTATCATTTTCTAGGTTGAAAAAATCTCGATTCTGAAAATTTCAAATCGATATTTTAATTTCTAAAGGTCTCATAATTATTTTAATTTTCAAATTAGTGTACCTATGTTTACGAGCGACCTCTAAAAAATAAATATCAACAAACTAATAATTTTTTTTTATTGAATTGAATAACAAAAGAATAGAAATAAAACAAGACACTTCAATTTTAAAAAAATTAAAAAATTATAAATATTTGATACTCACAGTGCGGTAGTAAATTTTGCCTAGAGAATTTTTTTAAGTGTCTCGTGATTTATTTCTATCATTTTGTTCATCAAATTCAACACAAAAAATTAGTAGTTCGTTGATATTTATTTTTAGAGGTCACTCGAAAACATTTTAGGTGCACTACTTTTCAAGTTAAAATAATTATATGAGTGACCTTTAGAAATTAAAATATGGATTTAAAATTTTCAGTATCGAGATTTTTTCAACCTAGAAACTGATAAAATAACGAGAAAAAAAATAAAAAAGAAAAAATTCAATTTTTGACGATTTTGGAAATTTAAAACAATTTTTTATGAGCTGATTTTTTGAGGGGCTCTTAAAACATGATAAACTAACATATTTTCATAAGACGTGAAAAAAATAATAATAATCGTTTTTTTTTGGGCCACCCTAATATACAGGGTGTAACTTAAGTGGAGGTCAGTTTTTTAAAAGAAATAGTACGTGTGCCACTGTATCCAAATCTGAATTTCTTTTCTCTTTAAGCAAACAAATAGTCTAATTATAATTATTTTTTTAAACTGCGCTATAGTTCTTATTTATGCCGTCCCGGAATTAGCATGGTAAGTTGTATCAGTGCGCTGTTACCGTTGCCAGTTGTTGCCTTTTTAAAACCACCGTTAGAGAGCGACAACGGAAAATAATTTCGTATGGCTTAGCAACGTGTTATTTAAGTCACCATATTTTTATGGAAAAAAAAATTGAAAACTCAAAAAACAAAAACATTTTTTGTACAGGTTTAAGTAGATTCTAGACAAAAATTAAAAATATATTATCTATGCCAAATTTTTTATAAATGAAGAAGCTTTTCAATTTTTACTGTCATTTTGATTTTACTATACCACCTACACCAATATATTTTTTGACTCCTATACACATAATCGAGTTCGGGAACCGCTCAGTGATGGCGTAGACCAGAGATTAAAGAATAAGCTATAAATCGACTATATAGTCGATTTAAAAAAAAATGATTACAGACTAGTATTCTAGGGGACACGTAGTTTGATTTCCACTTAAAGTGACATCTTGATTGACATATTTTCATCATTTTAGTAGCATTCTTGCGACTGTAAGGAAATGATAGTTTATTACTCTACAGAAATGAATATTTCCTAACGATTACTTTTCGCTGACAATGCATTTCCTTGTCATTCTACGGAAAATCATTTTAAATTTGAAGCAGTCGCGTGTAAAAATCGAACCACTTCTAGAACGAGCAAGCGTGGTGTCTCAAGGCCCTCAAACACCAAAATCCGTCGTCTAATTTCACCTGTCGTACCTTTCATTTGAGACGAATCGTTACGAAATTCGCACCTGCACCGAAGTTAACATTGACACACTTTCGAGCACGTAAAATTATCATTTTCGTGTCGTCGTGATCGGCTGGAGGTGTAGAGGATGTAAGACACGGTAATTTGAATGTTCTAACATGCAATTTAAGTTTTTTTATCGACGCGTACGGCTCTCTTAAACCCTTGGGGAGATTCCGATTACTCGGTGGAACAAATCGACGTAATTACTACACGATTTGATTACTGATAATTATAGGTGAGCCTAGCTGGTATCTGTGATGTTTTATATACATTTTCATTGCGAAACTGACAATAAGCGTGAATCGAAAGCGAGATTCGAACCCCAGCAGCATACACCAACTCTTGTAAGAAAAAAATGGGCAAGCAACTTCGCGGGTGTGTTGGGAAGCCTTCAGGCTACTTAGATTATTCTTAAAGTTAGTTGCCACGTTGCCTAAGTTGATAGGGTTAAAACTAGAGGAAATAGTTATTTTTGTATCAAGAAATCAAGTTAGCTTAGCGAGGCAAAATATCCATTCCCGAACGCAAAAGCATTTTGCAAACAATATTTTTTCGAAAACTGCAATAAAATAAGACAATTGTGTTATATACAACAATTTAATTTATTTTTGGAATAGTTTGAACCGTGTTTTAATCAAGACGGTTTAAGCGCGGTGATTTTCATAAGGATAACAACCTAATAAACACTAAAAATTAGTTGTTTTAAAAAGTAGTGTCAGAATTATGTATTGTTATTCATATTCTAAGGGTGGTTAATTCGGAAAGTCAAGACGAGCATTTGCCAGGGGAAATATTGAAAGCGGCGCAAAGTGCTGTTTCACAATTAATACCCAAAAAATCGTCGAGACAGTACGAGAATGTCAGGGAAAATGTGTTAACCAAGTGGTTGGCATTAACAAAATAAGGAATGTGCCAAAAGAAATAGAAAAGTTATCTCAATTTGCCTCATCCGGAAACTTATACAGGGCACTTGGGCTATTGATTATAGGATTTTATAAGGAACTATGGACGTTCAAGATATTTTATTATATGAATCGTTCATTTTACATTAACAAACCGCGGAGTGCTATTAAATCGAGGGCGTAAATTGGAGATAGGGGTAAAAATGCGCCCCTTTCAGTTTTTTAATTGTAGCTAGAAAATTAAGCAAAATTTCGTTATACATATTTCATAAGAGAAATTATTTAGAGAATTTTATTTCCCATCGAAATATCTTATTAAAAAAAAATTAAAAGAAAAATTTTACGCCAAAAATCGTTAATAAACAATTTAAAAAAAGCAAAAAATATTTTTTGATTTTTTAAAAATTTTTTACTATTTTGTTCTTTTGGTAGAAAATTGCTCTACAAAAAAACTAGATGAGATTCCCTTCAAAGTGATGCGTTTTCAAAAGTTTTTGAACTAATATTGACCGAGTTATAACCGGTCAAACTTAAATATTTTTTAGATTTTCATCGTTTTTGACATAATAATGATTATAATTCTTATTATTGTAACGAAACATGAAATGAAACACATTTCAAATTAAATCATTTTACAAATCTAAATGTTTTTAAATTCTAAACAATATTTGAGTATATATAATTAATGAGTAGCTTTTATATTAAATCATTTATATATATATTATTATAAATCTCCTTATTTGAGATGTGTGTGTGTGTGTGTGTGACTAGTGATATGGCTTTGGCCATACCAATTAGCCAGAGCTTCGTGTTTTTCTGATGAGATCTATTTATTCTTTATTATCACCATTATTATTATTTTTTTTTTTTTGGAATACTTTTTACAACGGAGGATATTGTGGATGATTCATCTAACTAATAATTAGTGAACTAGCTATGTATATGTAATACTGCGATATTGAAACTTTTCATTATCATTATACTGCTCAAGATTTACAACGATCATAACGATACATTTTTATTAAGGTACATACAATTTATTAAGAAACATAAGACACATTTTTATTAATATAATATACCTATTCTATATTTCATTATCTCATTCGTTTCTTTCTTTTATTTCGACGTCACCATTTGTTTATTTGTTTATTTTTTTTATTTTTTGTTTTAATAACTTAATTAATTTCTATTTGTTTTTTATTTTTTTTTGTTATGGAGGTACTTATAATTGGATCCTTTTTTTTTCTAATTTTTAAATTTACTATGATTTCTTTTTACAATGGATGTTTTTCTTTTTTTTTCCTAAAAAATGAGTGTTTATTTACATTGTTTGTTTGTAATGTTGCTTAAGAATTATTTTTACAATGGTTGAATACTTAATATTAAAATATTTAAAATTATTACAAGTAGGTACATATATGTATTTGACCACTGCAACTTATATAGTTATGTTTGAGCTTTTTATATATTTATATATGGATAGATATACATTTGACTTTTTTGAAGAGAGAAGGGTGTTTAAATTAAGTGGAAACTCAATACTTAATTTAGTCAACTCCTTAAAAAGTATTTTCCGATTATTGGAATATCGAGGACATTCTAAAATTAAATGGTGTAAATCTCCAATTTCATTACATATGCAGATTATTTGAGATAATAAAAAAGAAATATAGTATAATAAACTATAAATTCATTTGAAAAATCTCTCATAGTTTCATACAGTTGTGAAAATCTTTATTTATTATTAACAAATAAAACTTTTGAAATATTTTTTTATTAAGTAAAGAATCAACTCGTAAAAATAATAAGAATTATAGTCATTATTAATTTCATCTAGTTTTTTTTGTAAAGCAATTTTCTTTGCCTACGTCTACTAAAAAAGTCGAGTCAAAAAAATTTTAAAAAATCTAATTTTTTGCTTTTTTAAATAGTTTATTAACGATTTTTGCATAAAATTTATCTTTTAAATTTTTTAAATAAGCCTTTTCGATGGGAAATTTAATTCTCTACAAAATTTTTCCTATGAACTATATCGAAATTTTGCTTCGTTTTCGTGCTATATTTAAAAAACTGTACAAATTTCAACCCTCCAATTTAATAGCACCGGCATAGCGGTTTTTTCATTTTTAATGACCCTTCTAACAAGTCATGTGATGAAAATCCTTGAACGTCTTATTTCCTTCCTTTGCCAGAGACCTTAAAAAAAATCCTAAAAATATTCTGCATTTGTCAAATTATTGGTAATGAAAAATCAAGATGAGCATATTTTTTAGTTTTTCGAAAAATGTCGAAAATCACCCCTAATTAGGGGTTGATATGATGACGCAAAACTGAAATGTATGAATAATATCAATAATAATAAAAGCAATTCTTATTATATTTTTTCTATAAAATAAAATCTTACAAATAGGAAATAATTTATTTTCATGATTAATGAGGGCGTGATATAGTTGTAAGTCCACCCTTAAATTCGCTAAGGGGCTGAAATCATCCCCTAAATACGGCTTTAGACGTTCTTCCGCCACTATGTTAGCCGATGCAAGAGCCGATATTACGGCGTTCTAGTACGGTAGCGGAAACATGTATAGAAGATTCTATACAAAATAAAATTGTTACCATTTTCAGCAGAGCTTACGGAACTTGCCAATAATACAATGTGCGAGTAAACTTAAACAATTACAGCAACAGCCTCAGTGAACACCCAGAACTAAAACCTGCGATAACTGACCTGGCATTTTAACTCACTGGAATATCGGCACTTTCAATTTACATGTTTATAATAGTTACTGTTTTGTATTGAAATGTTATATTACTTAAAATGTATATTGTTTAATTCATAAAATCATAAATAAGTTTCCAAAAAATTACAAATTATTTTGACATTTGTTTCTAGAACGAAAATTTAACGAAAATATCGACTTTTGATGATTTTCGAGAAAGTATTATTATTCGTTAAATGTTACTATTTTTTTACATCAAATAGAACTACACAATTATTATAAGTATATCTACTAGCTGAACACAACGTCGGATGAAACTTTCTTTTTTATGACAAGTGTCTAATAAACAAACAGATAAACAAAACCATAACATTAATATTCCCAGATGTAGCCCACTTTGCGCTATTGTATGCTAACAATGGTAATGGTGTGTAGGCATACCTATACAAAGGAATGCCTTGTATTGTTCTTCCTTACAACTTAATTCAGTTCTTACATAAGATGAATTCTATTTATAATTTTATTGCTAATGTATTCTACGTTGAATAAGAGACTAATGGCAAAATAGCAAAAAAAATACATTCATTTCAGTGGTATTTGTTTTTAAACAATTATTTAAATAAGTTGAAACAAAATGAAAAATGAGTCGAACAGTAATTATACCATAACGTCAATGACTCCTGCGTGGGTTCGTAGAGATAAGTATGATTAATTGTGTGCTTCCATTCTAATTTTTTTGTTCCTAGAACTGATGGATATATTTCATTTTGAAGTATGCGTATGTCGATATTATAGCGGTTCTGTTTAACAACCTGTTCGATTAACGTCAAGCCTACACAAATTATTGAAACTTCTTTTGGATACAATTAGGTTCAAAGAATGAATGAAATATGTCAGACGCAGATCTACCATGGACGTACCACTTTAAATACCGTATGTCTCAAAAAAGACCGGAAACCTTCGATCACATTAGGTTTGAGTCCGTTCAAAAAAGGTTTCAAGTAAAAATCGTAGGATATAGAATTGACCTTAAGTTTCAAGGTCGAATGAAGGTCAACTATAAACTATTAAAGGGAACATACTGTTTTTCATGTGGGTAACTGCCAAAGAGTAACCGCAAAAAAAAAAACATTTTTTCGCCCGTTTTTGCGTAGTGTGTAGCAAGAACGGGGAAGGTCGTCCAGAGGTCTCCGTGGGCTTAAATTGATCGTCATGAAAAATCTAGGTGAGCATAATTCGATTTTTCCAATATTTGTCCGACTTACCCCTACTTAAGGGGTGGAAACCACCCCTAAAACAAGAAACGTGAGAAAATGGTCGATCAATTCTTGGTAAAAATTGGCGGGAATTTGAATGGCAAGGAAGAGATCAGGGATGTTCTTCCAAATATGCTCAAGGTGAAAAACATCCCCCGCGTGGGGGTAAAACCACCCCTATTGCCGAAAACCGGCGGCAAATGATGTTCCCTTCATGAATTGCCTTTTTTGTGCCACTCTTCCTTATAAATCCAAATGATATGAAATACATGCCCCCATAATTCGTTCTTCTGTCGGATTCTGATCAGTTACCCCTCCTGAAGGGGTGGAGACCACCCCTAAAACAAGAAAACAGAAAAAATGGTCACCAAAATCTGGGTAAAAATTGGCGGAATTCCACATGGCAAGGGTAACATCAAGAATGCCCTCCTAAAAATGCTCAAGGTAAAAACACCCCCCGCGTAGGGGTAAAACCACCCCTATTGCCGATAGCAAACGAGGAATGATATCCACTTCATGAAGTACTTTGTTTCCCCCACTACCCGACAAATGATACGAAAGACGGGCCCCATAATTCGATCTTTTGTTTTACCCCCACGCGGGGGGTGGGTTTATCATGAGCATTTTTAGAAGGACATTCCTGACTTTACCCTTGCCATGTGAAATTCCCCCAATTTTACCAAGAATTTATCGATTATTTTCTCATTTTTCTTGTTTTAGAGGTGGTTTCCACCCCTTAAGTAGGGGTAAGTCGGGCAAATATTGGAGAAATCGAATTATGCTCACCTAGATTTTTCATGACGATCAATTTAAGCCCACGGAGACCTCTGTACAACCTTCCCCGTTCTTGCTACACACTACGCAAAAACGGGCGGATTTTGCGATCACTCTTTAACGTCATGGGCTCAGAAAATTCTTTCTGTATGTCAAGGTAAGTTAATCCTAAAGTGTTTTTGGGTAGTTTGGGTTTTTTGGGACACCATGTATATTGTATTGCATATTTTTTAAGATTAAAATTTTTAAGCCATCAGAGAACGTTGTTATACATTTAAGAATGAATTTTTGTCCGATACCACTCCAGATTAAAAGCAATTATTCTCCCAATTTGTATAATTTATTCAAATTTGCACGATTCGCATACAAACGAGACTTTAATGATTATTTCATTACGCTTTTATGTAAATTAGGCATATCTAAATTTAGTCCCTTGTGAGTAGTGACTGTTTTTCTTTCTTTTGACATTCCAGAACACTTTTACTTTAGGTAAAATATAATTTAATTAAGTTGTTTTTCGTACAAACTCCGACAAATTAGATAATCGAAATTAGATTGTTATCTATGATCCAAAACCATGTATTATCCACAGGATTCTTTTGCCTTTTCCATCGAAAAGTATAAAGTAAAGATAAGTATAGCAAAATCTCTTAAAAAAAATAATATACAATCAATTTTTAGAGCTTCTTCGAACTAAAAAAACAAGAAAGTAGCTCTTACATAATTAGGCAAACAAACAACTTGCCGCGGCTACACTACGCTACCAACCTTTTATTAATAATTACATATAATTAATAACAGCATTTTTTTCATCGATATAACGTGTGTGTTAATCGTACATGACACAGCTAAACGCTATCACGGCCTCCCCAGAACAAAATGCCGACCTCCATTGGCCAAAAACAATAACAGATGCAGCCTTCATTTTCGCAAGTTATTTTTCCATTATAAAAGCTAATTAAGGTGGTAGCTTATAATCATGGGTTGTGTGGTGGTGGGGATAGTTCGTTTCTATCTCTATCAATTAATTTTAGTACATAAAAGTTATCATTGAAAAACCATACGTGTAGGCGTAGATTAATTGTCGCTAATTATTATTACATTGATAAAATTTATAAAAATTGTGAAATTTTTAAGAAATAGTAATTTACCCGAACTTGAGCGAAAATCATTGTCGCAAAATATCGTCTCAAAATATAATAAGCAACACGCGAGGACATTATTCTAATTTTGAAATTCTGAAGCGTTTTACCATATTCAACATTCCATGCGACTTCTGAAGTGTCACTTGCTTGTATCTTTGAGATTAAATCCCCTGCCAGTGGCATGAGAGTCTTACAGGAAGTTCGAACGGTATTTACCGTGCCTAATCGACGTTAAAAAACTGATACAGATCGTTTGGACATTTGCATAAATATTTAATCTAATAATAAGCTATTACAGTCAAGTTAATGACGGGTACACCTTTAGGAACATCGAATCACGACGGAATCTAGCTTGAATACTTGCTTGAGTGTACTTTTGGTTGTAGTTTCAGTACCACACTGGTTGTAACAGATACCTGAAGCAGCAATTCTTTAATTGGCATAATTGGTCTTTTTATTTTGGGAAATTTGAAAGCAGTGGATTTTTCAAGAATGAATAAGACCTTTCGTTTTCAAGCCTTTCTTTTGGCAGTTCAGTTTGCAGTATAAGTTTTTAATTTTGACCAAATAATTCCTTGATATTTCCCGGTTTTTAGGTAAATTTATACAATTCAGTTTACGAAAGCATAACTTCTATATACTCGTACACTTAGCAAAAAAAAATAAGGAAGCAGGAACATTTTTAAATTTTTTAGTGATTTTTGAAAGGATGTAACTTTGTGAATAATGGTAGTATTGAGAAAAAAGAAAAGCTTCTTGTAACTTGAAGATTCTAGTTTTGAAATCTTGAGATGAATAACTTTTTGAACATCACTCGACACAATCGAAAGAGAGGCAAAAATTTTATAATTTTTTTTCAAAACTGCCCATAGGCTCAGAAAAATAAGTTTTTTCTGGCTTAATCAATGCCAGAGTCATTTAGCTTGATTCCTTAGTTTCAATACGATTTCTTTTATTTTCTGTACTATTTTTTCTCATTGAGTGAAAAGTCACCTTTTTTTATCATTAACTAATGATGGTACAGCGAACGGAAGGCTGGTTTTGGAAACTTGAATCAATCGTCTTCAAGGAACTTTTGGTATGTTTGAGAAAAAAAATTGTTTTATACTCAGTATTAATTCGAAAAAGTGCAAAAGAATGACTTTTTCTGCTGTTTTGAAAAATCAACGACTACTTTGCAAATATTGCGAAAAGTACCAATGTTTGTTGTTTTTTTTTTCACTCAATACATACCCATGAGGTCTGTAAATTTTGGAATTGATCAATAGAACTGTTTTCCTTTCCTGAATCGTCAAAATTTTATAAAAAATTACAGGAGCAGGTTTATTGCTCTTTAAATATCAATTTAAGATGAAAAAAAAATGTGCGTTATTTTTCTCACAAATTCACGTTAAATACTCGTCAAAAATAGAAAAAAATTCAACATCTTGAAAAATAAATCAAATATTTCAAAAATTATGTAATGGCTGTTATTAAATTTGCATGAAATAGGGACATTTTTATTTATGGTTAAAAAGACTTTTTCTTCTAATATTTTTTTAATATAAGTTCTAGAGAAAAAAACACAATTTATTGTTTAACGAGTTCAATTTAAAAATAAAGACTAAAAAAAATAATTGAAAGAAAAACATATTTTTTTTAATATTGACAAGTTAGATATGGAAATTTAAATACATAACTGAAAACAATTAGAATTTAGCCAAAAAATCCCAATGCTTTAAAAAATGTGTTATTTTTAATGATTAAAATTAAGTGTTTCTAAATTTCACAGTATATTTAGTTTAAGTTTACTCAAGCACACAAATATTATTATAAACATATTTTGTTTTCTAAAATCTTATAAAAAATTTTCCCACATAGTGTCAACTTTTAAACAGATTTTATATTATAATTATACAGGGTGAACCAAATTTGATTGTTACTACAAGGATCTCACTAATTATTAAAGAAATTACAACATTCTATTGAAAAATGAAAAAAAAATATTTCCTTTTTGATTTTTATTAAAAGAAAAATGCTCTTTTTTAAATTTATCTGTAACTTTTTTAGTGTGACTGAAGAAATTCTTGATCCATTCTGATATAAAATTTTTTATTAGCAGTTTTGAGAAAATAACTTAATTGTTTCGTAAGGATGTCATATTCGACTTTATTCAAAAAAATAATTATTGTTAGTGCAATATGGTTCGAGAATTGTTTCAGTTGGACTGCGAATAACGGAGTTGCAGCAAATTTTTAAAAGAGAATTTTTTTCTGAACAAAATCCAAATTAATAGGAATTGAATTGCTGCAGAGCTACTCTTGTTTTTGTATGCATACGAAAGTGAGTTTTTCGATTTTCACTATGTCTGTCGTTCAGCAAAGAATTTGCATTAAATTTTATTTGCGGAATGAATATTCTGCCGCGGAAACGTTGAGGATGTTACAGAAGGAGAGGATGTTTTTGGACAACAGGATATTTGGTAGTACGTTGATAGGGCATTACTTTGATCATTTAATTTTTTTGTATACATATCTAATATATATGAAAATTCTCTGATATTTCCTTGAAATTCCCTGATAATTCTTTATAAATTACAGTTCGTCTCGGATAAATACAGTGTTTTTATAGAATTTATAGCCACCTCTAATTCAGATGTAGACCATCTGGTCATTGCAACTATGTTCTGCATTACACAGTAACAGTACACTACGATGTATACCTTGATACATTCAAATTGGCTTTATTCCATGTTGCACCCAAGTTTTACCGCTTACACCTCATATCGCTTACGCCTAATCTGCAGATAAATACAATTACAAAGGTGTTAACTACCGCAATCCCAGCAACAACCTCATCGGTAATTAATGCGATATTATCAAAGCTAATTAGTTTGTCGTACTTACTCCCCGTCAAATAATTTTATATTGTTGCTTATCGGGAGAGCTACGAGTGCTGCTTTACTTAATTTACGACTTGTACGATTTATTAGTTGACACGTGAGATTTATTAGAACCAGATACTGTATAATTAATCGACTTGTGGTGATAAATTTGTTATAGGAAGTGATTTTTTTAGCAACACTGCATTTCTACATTGTATTTGGCTGCAAAGGAAGCAAAAAATCATTGTTATCCGACTTATTCTGATCGTGTACACTAATACGTCTGAACCTGTGTTGCTGTGAACTTACCTGTGTTTTTTGTGCAAGCAAAGTAACTAAAAATCATACAACATCCACTTTTTTAACGTGGTATGTTTATTCAATTACCTCAGTCGTTTTTAGGCGGTTCCTCGACTCTCTTCTATTGTGCCCCGTAATTCTTTAATATGTAGACGAGAAAAAACCGTCGCGGTTTTATTGAACCGTCAAGTTTTGCGCAAAAAATAATTAAAAATTAGTCCGGAGCGCATCAAAAACCCAGATCGTTTAAACAACCTTAATTTTTTACCGCCCGCCGAGATTGCCAAGTCAGGGACTGAAATTGTGTTTCGAATTTCGAAAATGAAGCGGAACGGAACCGGCAGAGGCGTCCTGGAAAGAACCAAGCACTGTTTTATTTACTAGAATCCAAGGAATGAGCTGTTAAATTAATGTACTTCTTTTAATTTGCAAAATTGCTGTGGTTTTATGTCAAGATTATAGATTTTATACAACTGTCAAACAAGTGCTACAACAAATCATTTCTCCAGAGAAATATATTTTTTTATCCTCCAATATTGAATAGAATTCAGATAGACTGCATTTATTGTAATCGCAATATCTTCATAAAAGTTTAAAATTTGCAATAGAAAATCTGTTAAACCTCTGTAAATGTAAAATGGAACTTTCTACTACAATCAAAATTAATAACCAACAACTAAAATCGCTCCTATTTGTCGGAACTGCCAAAACCGTCCGCAAACATCTCATCAGACTTTTTCAATTTTTTAAACTTCTTAATTAATTTTTTGCTTCGAAATTTAATTATACCCGCATGGGAATTTCTGCGCGGTCTCCAGATATCGCAAAACTCGCCTAGACTGGAAACAGCATAGCAAAAACTCTTCAGCCTTTTTTATATTCTGCGAAAAAGGAAAGACCAAATTAGCCATACCGTTACCGATCGCGATATTTTTTACCCACCGTTCTTATTGTACCTCCTGAAGGGAACTAAAATTAACGATGTATACGGTTCGCAATTTTTCATTGGTCGGGACCACCACGAAACCCATAATTATGCTATTGCCATTAAAACCACGGGTAGGTATAATTAAACTTGTGTATTGTTAAATATAGTTCATTTGAGCTTTACAATTCTTGTCGAAAATAATAATATTTTCAAATAACGCAAAAATTATTCTTCAAATAAGCGTGATCGGGGAAGTGAATATGTAATATAGATTTTTGAAAGGATGTTAATATAACTTGGGAATATTGTTAACTGGTCGAAAGTTTCTCACTAAGACATCTCAACACGTCTTTTCTCACTAAGACATCTCAACACGTTCAGAAAATGTGCATTCTATGTTTTCCTCCTACTCCTAACTTGTAACTTGCTGTACGCCAGATTTATAGTCTTTCCTTTACATTTGATATTACAAGTAACAAGGAAATCTAAAGTCAATTTATTCAGTCTATCCAGCTGTAAGCTACGTATAGACATCAGTTACATTCACCGTAGTTCATTCCTCATTGATTTTTTACAGTCTCTTTTTCCTACAGGGCGGAACTAAAATCTTCTCTTTATGAGATATTTGTACTATAATCACATTTAAATATATGCTAATGCAATGATTGTACTTAAGGCTAAGTCATCGTATAAAATTTGGTGAAAATATCGCTTCGTGCAAAGGATAAGTGAACAAAATTTCCGGTTAGTCACCGTAATGTATGACTTCCAAGAATGTGTTGAAACTAAGTGCATAAAATGACACAAACGTTTAAAAAAATATTTACATTGGACTTTGTAGTCGGCAGTGAAGTTTATTTTATCCAATTCTCTTTCTAATAATATTTATTCATCTGTCTTATATCAAGCCGTATCTAATCTGAAACAAACTGTTTTAAAATAAAACGTTTCAGATTTGTTTCATGTAAAACATGTTGTCACAATGTTTTGCATGATAGTTTTTTTTAAACATCGTCCTGTCCAAAGTCAAAACGTACCATGAAATTAACAAAATATGACTATAATCACGCAACACCCATTATCATCATTATCTAATTTCAAGTGCGTGAAAAAGCCCTACGAAGATTTTAATACGCGACCACTTTGTCCGAAACGTTCAATAATTGATTTAAAAATGCCAAAGGCCCTGCGTACGAGGCAATTAAAATATCTGAGCGTTTTTTTGCAGGAACTTTTGGAGCAGCTATTCAAGCTATTCGACCAGGACAGAGATCAGTGTTTACCTCAGGAGAACTGGATTGAATTCCTAAAGCAGCGATTAACGTGAGTGGTTTATGTATGATATGCCTTCAATATAACTAACTATAGGGCGTTTTTTATGTTGTTCAATTATTTTTTCAGGGATGAAAAGCAAATAGACTTTGCGGAGCAACTGGAGAGCGTGGCGTTTTGTCTATGCGGTGAAAAACCGATATATTTAGAACAATTTTACCAAATATTCAATGCTAAGGGCGTAAGTACTACAGTATATACAGGATGTGCTAGAAATAGGAAACAAAATTTTACCCTAGCAAAAGTTGTTGTTTTCGACAAGTGGTTAAATTTTTGGAATTTATTTCTGCTTATGCTTTTCTAAAATTATCGCTAAACAGTCAGTTTTACATTTATATACATACATTTTTCTTGATATTTTAAAAATGTAGAGGGATTGCGTACTAATCTATCTTTTTGCAGATAGTAGATAAATTATTTAGACTAATCGATCAAGATAATTCTGGGGTAGTCACGTCAGAGAAGATAATGGAGTTTCTAGCATCAATATCCAACACCAGGTGAGTGCTATGCCATAAAAACAACAACAAGAAGGATAAAGTGATGTTCAGAACAGAATATTTCAATTATGATAATACCTCGAGAGGTATTTCTGCGAGATGAGTTACCGGCCTATTACTATCATGTCATTACATCACTGAATGCTCAGCTTTGACATATTAAGTTATTCTGATGCATTGTATGCACATAAATTATAGACTTCGTGTTGTATGTTACATTATAATAATATAAATAGTATTTAGATGTAGAATTAAACAAAAATCGCGTTATTTTTTATTTAGACCAAGAACTGGATTCGATAAAGGTAGTTTGGACCGACTGGAACAGCTCTTCAGACAGACCGTGGGGAATGAAAAAGAAATACGCAAAGAAGACTTCAAGAAAATTGTTATCTCAAAAAATGTAAGTTAATAAGAATCTGGAGGAATATTCCCTTCTTGCCGTTTCTCAAATTCCTATGATAACTTATGTACAACACTTTTTAGCCCTTTTTCACAGACAGGGTATTCCAAATCTTCGACAAAGACAACTCGGGTTCCATATCCCTACAAGAATTCTTGGACGCGATGCACCAGTTCGCTGGTCAGTCGCCGGACGACAAAATCAAGTTCCTCTTCAAAGTGTACGACTTGGACGGTAATTTTTTCCAGCTTTTTTTGCTTAAAAGCGTCTAAAACAATCTTAACGTACAGGTGATGGTCTGATTCAGCACAAGGAACTACAGCACGTTATGAGGGCCTGTATGGAGGAAAACGGGATGAAATTCAGTGAGGAGCAGATAGTTGATTTGACGGTAGCCATGTTCGAAGACGCCGATACCAATAATAGAGGCGCCATTACCTACGAGGCTCTCAAGAATCAGCTTGAGAAGCATGGAGGTCTTCTAGAAAATTTAACTATAAGGTAAGTTATGTTTTGGTGTCATTGATAACATCCTCATAGTGAGTATCTCCGGCAATCCTAAAATGTTAGGTAATTATTGAAATCCGAATTTCCCTTTCAGCATTGATCGATGGCTGGTACCACCAAAACCGAAAGCACCCCCTACCTCCATCATAGGAAGGATCATGTCCTATCGCCCTTACCAACTCACGCTGCCCTACGTGAAGAACAACTACGTTTATCTAATATTCTTGTGTTTTTTCCTGATAGTCAACGCGTCGCTGTTCATTTCTAGGGCGGTAGAGTACAGGAATTCGAACTGGTACACGATATTCGCCAGAGCGTGTGGTAAGTACAAACAACGCAATTTTTTCAAAGTGTAACGTTCTTACAATCATTTATTCCCATGCTGCTGTTTGGACACCGTAAGAAGTAACTAAATAAACGACTTCAACGATATTTAACGGTAATTCTTTTCAGGACAGTGTCTGAACTTTAACTGTATGTTCATCCTGGTCCTGATGCTGCGGCAGTGCATAACGTTTCTAAGGACCAGGGGGTTCAGTTCCGTCTTACCTCTCGACCAACACATTTACTTCCACAAGCTGACCGGTATGTTCATTTTCGGCTACAGCTTTCTACACACCGTGATGCACGTGTGCAACTTCAGTAAGTGATTTGTGAGTTGAGCAAAATGTTTTAAGGAAATGAAACAATGTTTTGCAGGTCTTGTCATCGTGAATGACCCTATGCTTAACGCCAAGAACTTCACGACGACCGAGTGGTTGTTAACCAGCAAACCGGGGTTGTTCGGGCTGATCGGGGGCTTGGCGAACCCCACGGGTGTTGCCCTTTTCGTGATACTCTGTGTCATGTTCGTTTGCTCGCAAGCGTTTGTTCGACGAGGCGGTTGCTTTGAGGTACCAGTAAAGTCGTGTTTATCTTTGATTGTTCCACTTGACAAATCCACTTTTAGATCTTCTACTACACCCATCTGATGTACGTGCCGTTTTGGATTCTTCTAATTCTGCATGGTCCGAACTTTTGGAAATGGTTCATCATCCCGGGGGTAGCTTATGGTTTGGAGAGGGCCTACAGGTCGACTTTCATAGTGACCGAACGAGGCAAGACTTACATCAGTTCCGGGTTGCTCCTGCCGTCTAAAGTCACGCATTTGGTCATAAAGAGACCCATCCAGTTCGATTTCCATCCGGGTGATTACGTTTTCGTTAACATACCGGCTATAGCCAAGTACGAGTGGCATCCTTTCACCATCAGCAGCGCTCCCGAACAAGAAGGTAAGTTGAGGGATACTTGGCAACTTGGAACAAACATTAACTATTTCAGATTACATGTGGTTGCACATCAGGGCGGTTGGTCAATGGACCAACAGGCTCTACGAGTACTTCGAGAAAGAACAAGAAAAACTCCACAACGGCGAGATATCGCCCTTAACCTCGCCCCCGAAGAAAAGGCTGTCCAACGGAAGCATAGAGAACAACAACCAGAGCCCATTGAAGAAGCTCCAGGCCACCATCACCAGGACCCTTTCGAATAGAGACGCGAACAAGAAGCCGGTGGTTCAACTGGTGGGATTTTCCAATGAGAACTTCAGGAACGACGAAGCAGACCGTCCCACGGCAGTCAGCGAAACGGACTTGACGGCGAAGGCTTCGTGCAGTTCCTCAGGTTCATGCCCCTTTCCAATATTAAAGACGATTTTCAGTCTGAAAGCCTTTTTTTTAGACTTACCACATTCCAGACCGACGAAGCTAGCGCTGACGCCGGAAAACAAGTTTCGCAGGTTGCTCTTCACCAACAAGGCGCCGTTGGAAAAGTCGCTTTCCATGCCCGACATGCAAACCAAGGCGAAGAAACGGGAGAGGATGCTCGTGTAAGTAAATTAATGTAATTATTTGTGGAAGCGTAAGTCGTATGTTTGTAGTTTGCGCGAGTATATGAGATCGGAGTCGGAGAAGAGCTTCAATGAATGCCAGATGAAGAGAGCCAGGTTCAAATCGCTGGGCTTGGCGTATCTGAGTCCTCAGAACAAGAGTTTGGCCCAAAGCTTCCGGTACATGAGGAACAAGCCGACTATAATAGCGTTCAAGACGCCCAGTCTGGAGAATTGCGAGCAGAGGGAGTCCAGCCATTCGCTTGGTACGTTTGCAATGACAAAGTCGATGGTGACCTTGGATTTGACCTTCACAAGGTGCAAGGTCAAACTAAGGTCAAGTTAGTAACAAATGGAATACACTATTTTTGTGTCAGCACCGACCAAATTTTATGTCGAGATCTGGGATCAAAGAATTTTTCAAAGATGACCTTGCGGGTTATTTCAAGGTCAAAGTCATTTTTCATAATAAATAATGGATATAACAGTAATCGAATTTAATAAACGTATTCAACTAAAACTATTAGTATGATTTTGATATTAATTTTGAAATTTAACCCTACAAGTATTACTTGAAACATTTTTGTCAAGTTATTCGGAGAGAAAAGAGATTGACACACAATTTTCCGATCCCATATTCGGACGCTCTATTGCTTGCTGACAACAAAAATAGGGTGTCACATAATATTTTCAAGTTAACCTTGGTTTGCCCTTGAATCTGAAGGTCAAGGTCAAATTAAAGGTCACCAGCTTATTGGTTTCTTGATATCTGAGGATTCCGGTTTTTTTATGATATACTGTATATAAACTCTGCAAAAAAATTAAAGGAGCAGTTTTTTATGATTTTTGAAAGGCTGTAACTTTGTAAATAATGGTCGCATAGAGAAAAAAAAGAAACTTCTTCAAGATTGAGGGTTCTAGTTTTGAAATCTTGTGATGAAAAATTTTTTTCGGCGCAATCAAAGGAGATAATGCAAGGCAAAAATTTTACAATTTTTTTTTATTTCAAAACTGCTTATGGGCTCAGAAAAAAATTTCTGGTGGTATCCAAAACCTTTAATTTAGAGAACTTTGCATCTAGGTCGGCAGATCAGCTCCTTGAGCTTCACGTTGAGTCCGGAAAGGCAAGCTGAGGAGGGTTTGCTGGGTATCCAGGAAGCCTCGTCGTCTCCAAAGGCGAGCCCCATAAAGGCGGTGAATTACCCCGTGGGGAAACCTCTCGAGGTAGGTTATACGAGTACTTTTGCATTTTTAAATGTTTATAACGTTTTGGTCAGTAGCCAATCATTGAAAAAGTCATCCCTCACCACAACCAATGCGAATTGGTCGAAGACGTCAATATAAAGTTCTCGAACTGTGAAGGGACAGAGGTGAAAGTCAGATCAGTGTTGTTTTATTTACGTCAGTTGTAACATGTAACAGGAATGTTTCATTTTAATGTCTAAATGTACGGGGTGATTTATTGAAACCTGGGAATATTTTATTTTCGATTTGTGTCTTAATTCTCAGTAATTGGGAAGAATCATGTAGACACTCGCCAATGGTTTTTTAATTAAGAGGACTCTATAGCAAATTGCCAACGATCAATACATTTTTATAGATTTTATTACAGTTTGTCTAAATATGTATTAACGCACAAATAACAGACTTTCCTCCACTCTAACGCAGATTTTCTATAAAATGGACTTAGTTTTAAACTCAAATTACTTTTTGTTGTAAAAAAATTTGTAATTTGTCAACAAGCGATATCGTAAATTACAAATTTCTTTACACCAAAAAGTAATTTGAGTCTCAAATTAACTCCATTTTACAGAAAATCTGCTTTAGAATGGAGGAAAGTCTGTTATTTGTGCATTGATTCATATTTAGACAAACTGTATAATAAAATCTATAAAAATGTATTACTGGTTGCCTATTTGTTATAGAGCCTTCTTAATTTAGTTCAATAACTTGGCTGGTAAATATAAACAATTAAATAAGGTTGTTGTGATAAAAACATGTAACAAAGGAAACTTTGGCTTCTTAAGAATATTGTGATTAAATAATATATGGTCATGGTATAGAAAATTTTGCATGAAAACCACCAATAAGAACTTGTAGCTCGCATATAATGGACAAATCTTAGGAATCTATTTTTATAATGTGCCTCTTTGTTACTTATGGTGTGCCCCTTAAATTTGGGTTGACTGATCAATACATATAAGGTCTTGAAGTGTGCATTTAGGCAAGACCTTTCGGGTAAAATGTAGCCCTCTGAAAAATACTATATGGCGCATCAAATATGGCGTCCAAAAATGACTTGTCATGGCGTAACCTAATTGGACAAGCACACCTTCTCATCGATTTTCGGGGTTTTGAAATATATATGCCTCACAACTTAATAGATGGGGGAAAAGCGATATCCGCAAGGTACAAAAACTATGTAAATATTTAGTGAGCGATTTTTTCAGGATAGTTGATGAGCAAGTCCATCTGTGGCTCAAAAATGGGTTAAAAAGAGCTTGTGTCCGCCATCTTGGATCCGCCATTTTGAATTTTGAAATGTCGATGCTAACGTAGGGTTCAGAGACCCCAAATACCCTCAGCCGGTATTTTAAATTGTCTCAAAATATTCGCTGCGGCAAAGTGGTTCAAATGGTGATAATAATATCCACCATTTTAGATCCGCCATTTTGGAATATCGAATCTTAATGGTGGATTCTTAATTAGTGGTCTTAGAATCACTATTAGACACAATTTTGTTGCATATTTTACAAATTTGAAATTTTACAATCGTTTTTATTTAATATGTCATTTTCGAAAGCCTTATTTGATGCGCCACATTGTATTTTTCAGAGGGGCACATTTTTTCCAAAAGGTCTTGCCTAGACGAACATTTTAAGACCTGATCCGTCTTAATAATCAGTCGAGCCAAATTTTGTGAGCACTTGTGATCCGGTCGACATGAAATGTCCCATATATTTTTTTTGTGTAGTTCTTTTTGCCTCTTCTATTAACATTAAATCACCCTGTATATCTATTTTACTGCCTCTGCATAATTTAACCAAAACCAAATATTAATTAGATGTTATTTCTTACTATAATTTAACAAAACTAAGTAATCTTAAATGTGTGCATATATTGAACAGCCGTACAGTTTATTGTATAGAAACACAAGGTGTTCAAGAAAGACCCGAACCTCCCCGATAACTTTTCAAGATTAATTTTGGATAAAAAAAAATTTTTAACTGGTGTGACTTGGTTTATTAAAAACAATATTTACACATTTACGATTTACTTCATATATTAAATGTTGTTTCTTCATCCAGATCTAATTTTTTTTATTACTTACTGAGAATAATCAAATTAAATCGTCAGATGGCGATGCTTAGAGAAAAAATTCACTCAGCATTACGGCGTTAAGTCCTAACATGTGATTTAGAGTTAAAGACCGCTTTCCTAACCAGACTTTGACCTGCGTTTACAGATATATCTGGACGGGCCCTACGGAGCACCGTCCAGCCACATATTCCGGGCGCAACACGCCGTGCTCATAGCCACCGGAATCGGAGTAACACCGTTCGCCTCCATTTTACAGTCCATAATGCACCGGTACTGGAAAGCGAGACACACCTGTCCCAGATGCAAGTTTTCCTGGGCCAGCGAAATACCAGCCACCATCATGAACCTCAGGAAGGTAAAATATTTGCTACTTTCGAGTTCTCGTCACTAATGTCTGTTTAGGTGGACTTCTTCTGGATCAACAGGGACCAGAGGTCTTTCGAGTGGTTCGTCAACCTGCTGTCTCAGTTGGAGATCGAGCAGGCCGAGCTTGGCGGGGCCATGGAGAGGTTCCTGGAGATGCACATGTATATAACCAGCGCCCTGCAGAAAACGGACATGAAAGCTGTCGGGCTTCAGCTGGCACTGGATCTGTTACATGAAAAGGTAAAAAGGGGTAATTTTTACCATTTCTCGTTTTTTTTTCAGTTCCCAGCTTAGGCGTTTCCTTTCGTGTCATGTACGTGCAACTACTCTTTGAAGTAATATTTATGTTTTCAGGAAAAACGGGACCTGATAACAGGTCTAAAGACCCGCACCAACGCGGGCCGCCCGAACTGGGACAAAGTATTCAAGCACATCTCGGATCAAAAGAAAGGTAAGGTAACGATATTCTATTGCGGTCCTCCTCATTTAGCAAGAATATTGCGTATGAAAAGTGACCTGTACGGCTTTAGTTTCCGGAAAGAAACGTTCTAGTATGCGCTCTCTGTGTTTATATTGTATAGTATTTATTTTCCCCAAGTAGATATTTATTTTTATTTGTACTATAGTGTAATTATAGCGTAAAATACTTCTAGTTTCTTTTTTAAATAACGTCTTAGTGCTGTAGTCTATTTTTTTATGTATATATTTTAGCACCCTCTTAGCTGTACACTGTTTCAGTCTCGGACCCACTTATATTTTATTTTAACCACTTCTTTATGTAACTGAAAATAGTTTCGCGGTTATGGTATTTCATTTCAAGCTATTATTAACCGAAGTATGATTTTCTATGTAGGATTTTATTAAATAAATATTGTTACTTAACGTTTGTTTTATTTTTTGATCTCCTTATTTGTTCCCTTAGTATTGATGCATACGCTAGGAAGAGAGAAATAAAAAGACAAATTTCTTATGCAAAGAAAGACATAAAAAAACAGGAAGAGAAGAATGTTTCCAATTAGTGTTAACGTTTTATTTTGTTTGGTGAGTATTCCCCAAAGAAAACACAAATAAAACTCATTTCACACTGTCGTCAAATTAATACATTTTAAATTTTATTACTCGAATTGGATGTTAAATAATTCCGGATTAAATATAAATAAAGATACAACTGAACCACAAAATCATAGATTTGACAGAGAAAAAGGAACCAAATTTATGCTTCATCTCACTTTATGAATGAAAAAATAGAAAGTTTCCGGTAATATTCTACAAGTTAATCTTAAAACCACAGTTCCGGCATGAAGCCGTTTGATGGCGCTATAGCATGAACTTTTCAAAACACTCATAGGATCCATCTGTATTTTTTCTCTATGGTACTTGCTTATCAAGTGCAACTAACTTCATTTTGCATCATAGATCTATAAACTATGGACTAGCCCTAGAAAGAGAGGTCAATCGCGCTGATGTGTGCAAGGCAGATGAAGCTAGTGCAGGCAAATACCGGTGAAACAAATAACGGTACAAAAAAAACGTAAAAAAGCCTTCGAGTAAAAGATTTCTTAAATTTCTGTGTGTGATTTAGTGTATATCAAATATTAGTGAAAACTAAATATAGTGTAATTGTGTTCAGCGATCAGTTGTGTCATAGTTGCGTAAAGAGATGTTTAAGTGGAGAAAAATTTAAATTTTATAGGTAAGAGAGACGATACCAACATGTTTATAGTTTCTGAAAATAATTATCCAGTTGTTGATGACAACTTATTAGTTTATATTTTTTTCGCATCCTCAAAATAAGATGTCATTTTAACGTCAAAATTTTGCCCCCTTGCATGTGTCACTCTTCGAATTATTTTTTAACATCAAACTGAATATAAATAAACAGTTTCAACCGAATTGTGCTTATAATGTGCTTTAGCAAAAATTCTCTTTAAATAAAATGTCAAACAAACATATAGTTTCATTTTATGCAGTTTTGCAAAGCAAGTAAATATGAACTATTTAAAACAACTACGTCAGAAGAGCTTGCAGTAATTTTAACTGATCGAGCTTACGGTATGAGGAAATTAAATGGAGAAATACATAAACAAGGCATTATAAAAACTATTTGAAAAATTGTAACCATGAATATTTTTTTAAATATGTGTAGAATATTTAATTTTAAATTTCTAATTATTAGATTCATCCTACAATACCGCCAACTTATACAGAAATTTCATATAAAATGGTGCTTATGCTCTTATTATTCACAATATTAATTAATTAAAATACGGTAAGGAATCGTGTATGGCTAGCTGATTGGTTGAAGTGTAGCGCGTCATAGTTGAAGTTCTGTCAACGAAGCATTAGCCTACAGTAGTTGTATCTCTCTCTCGCAAAATGACGGTTGGGCGAGTCCAGTAGTTTATAAGGTCTATGATTAGAAGGTTTGCACTATTTTATGTTTTATCTCACTTCATTATGAATGTTGAAAAAATAGAAAATCGAGCATTAACACAGTCTCCGATAATAGCTCCATCTATAATTTTTTCTACACATTAATGTTTAAAACGATAGTTCTAGCGGGAAGCCCCTTGATGGCGCTGTAGCAGAACTTCTCAAAATACTCATGGCGCATCTGTATGTTTTCTCTATGGTAAATTCACACTTCACACATAGGCCACACGTAATACGTTGGCGTTATGATTTTTTCATAAGCAACGAGCAACTAACTTCATTTTGCATCTGAAATAAAGTTAGGTTATGCATGGATGAGCTTATGGCTTTGAGTAATAATCTTTTGAAACTCTCAACTGCCACGGCGTCTACGGTGTGGAGAGGGTAAGCTGTTGTAATAGCATAAACATTTGTAAATTAATTTTTTTGAATGGAATTATTACATAAAAATGTTCTAGATTCGCTACGATGGCAACAAACTGTAAAACACCGCGTTTAATAAGGAAAATAGGAACACACAACGGTGTTTTTCACTGCGATGAAGCGCTGGCGTGCTACATGTTGAAACAGCTACCTGATTACAGGGATGCTCAGATAATACGAACCAGAGATCCAAGCGTAAGCTTTTTTAACATTATTTGGTGTATTGACTAAAGTTCTTCAGATTTTAGAACAATGTGATGTAGTAGTGGACGTTGGGGGAGAATATAACCCGAAGACACACCGTTACGATCACCACCAAAGAGGTTTCGAACACAGCTTAAGCACCGTCCGACCTGACTTGACCAAAAATAAACACATCAAGTAAGAATTTACTACTTAAGTAGTTTATTTCTGTCACAATTAAATTGTATAACGTTTTTAGGTTAAGTTCGGCTGGTCTAGTGTATGCACATTTCGGTTTGGAGGTGTTATCGTCTATATTGAATGACGAAACTCGTGCTACCACAAGTGAATGCTTACGTTGCGTGTACCTGTTTATTTACGAGGGTTTTGTAGAGGAACTGGATGCCATCGACAACGGAATCCCCATGTATAGCGAAGGTAAACCCAGGTACAAAATAAGTACGCATTTGAGTGCAAGAGTTCACAGATTGAACCCGGAGTGGAACGCTGAAAATCCCGAATCTACCGACGAGTTATTCTACAAGGCGATGGATTTAGTCGGCAGTGAATTTAAGGAGAGGGTTTTAGAAGTGAGTGCAGTGAGTACAAAAACTTTTTAGACGTTTTGTAGTAATTTCTTCACTTTGTTTTTTAGGCTGCGAACATTTGGTGGCCCGCTAGGGAAATCGTGAGAAAAGCCATAGAAACGAGGACGCAGGTGCATAAGTCCGGGGAAATAATACTGCTCACGGAGAGGTGTCCGTGGAAGGATCACCTGCAGTCGTTGGAGGAGGAGATGGGGATCTCGGGGGAAATAAAATTCTGCATATTTCACGACAAGGGCGATTCATGGAGGGTGCAGGGCATCCCCATTCAACCCGATAGCTTCATATGCAGGTAGGTCGTGATCTTTAATTGTGATAAATTTTTTTATTTACGGTTTATTAACATTTAAAGCTTAATCGAAAATAATTCTTGTGAACATACTAAAAATTTACTATTTGTCACTGCATTTTTTTGTGTTTACGTCATATCATGTATACTGAGTGTTTGGAAACTACAAACAAAAAATTTGAATGTGGTTGTGCTCAAAAGAATAAAGATACAAGTTCTTATTACACTTTTTCTTAAACTCGGTGCTAGTGGATGTTAAAATAAGCTAACATAACCTCACAAAAAAAATAATTGTGACGTAACTTTTTTTGTCAGTCAAGCAATTTTTTTTAAGATTGAATATCAACGATAAAAAAAATCATTAAAATTCTGAAGTTTTGAAGTGATTAAATAGCTCTTGATTATTATAAAATTAATTATGTTAGGTTAGGGTTTTTCAAAAATGTAAATATTTATTTAAGATGAAAAATGAAAGGGTTGTTATAGTAATTGGCTCAAATAACAAATATTTATTTAAATTTGGCCAACTTTTAGTAACAAACAGCATTTTAATAATAAAATCGTCGAAATTCTGTCGCCGTAAAACATGTGAATAGATTTAAAATTCCTCTATTTTGTCATTGATTTATAAAGAATTGGCTCTAGTAATCGTTAGATGGCGCTAGTATTGCTACATATTGCTTTATAGTAAGTTTTGTCAAACAGCACCGATTTTCATAAAAATTTGAATTTAGGTTCTACTTATCTTCTACTTCAAAGTTGACCTTGAACCGGGGGTTGCTTTTACCTTGGAGGTGGATGCCACCCCCTTGTCAGGGGTGAAAAATGTTTTATTGAAAATGACTCCAGGAATGTATATATTGACTAATTCTAAGTAACTTTTGTTCTATAAAGTTTTTTCGACTTATTCGCGAGTGAAAGTATAAATTTTTTAACAAAAAAAAAACATTTTTTCAGACGGTTTTTCGGGAATAACTCAAAAAGTAAATATTTTATCAAAAAAATCATTCCTATAAGAAATGTAGCTTATAAAAAAACAAAAAGAATGGTGTGTTTATGGTGTCTGTAGACCCAATAAAAGCGGAGTAATAGCTTGTTGAAGGTTGGTTCTTATTCGTCAAACGCCAAAATTGAAAGTTTGAACGTGAAATAACCAAAAACCATTTTTCAGGGAATACTCATAGAACCTTTTTTAAAATGCTTGAAAAAAACCTTTATATGTTCGTAAATAGAAACTTGTTCAAGTCCTTTCAGCTCAAACCCCTACAGAAATAAGGGCTGAAAGAAAATTTAACTTATTTGATCTTATAGCCCATGAAAAACCTACAAAATGATTTTTTGAAGGGCTTGGTAGCATACAAACTAAGCGAGTTATGGGTAAAAAACCAATCACATATTTTTGCACATATCAGAACACATATGAATACACATTAAGTATAGCTATATTAGGAATAGAATACAAAAGGAAGATGAGAATGAAGAGGATTTATTTTTGATTATTTGTTATTTGCAATAAAAAATATTTTGTTATAAAAATAAAAAAATTAAAAAAATCCATATAAAAACAAAATTCTTATTTTCCCTATTTTTGATTGTAAACTTTAATCAGTAGGGTTTTTTTTTTAAGGTTTGATAAAAAAAATACATTACATTTTAAATAATAAAAAGATTGTATTATATTTTGAACTACAAAAATTTTTTAACTATAATTGTTCGATTTTTTTTGCAAGGGGTGGTTTTTATAAGGATTGAAACTTATAAATAAATAATACAAAATTGAAACAGTAAAGAAATCTTAATTTAATATCACTATATGATTAAATTATTCCAAGTTGCTGAATAATATTTCTCAACATTATTTTTTAATTATTACTGTCATAGGGGTGGTTTTTAGGGATTGACAATTTTCAATTCAACATAATGACTTATTTAAGGATGATTTCACCTATTACAGGCTCGAATCTACAATTGTATAATTATTTTCGAATAGGGGTAGTTTTCATCCCTAGAAAATAAAAAGCTGTTTGGGAAAATTATACAGTAACGACATATTTTACCTTCAATGACTGGACTAATAACAGAAATTAAGTTTCATTGATTTGCTGAAACATGAAACATAATTTTTTTTTATTATTAAATACAAGTACAATTATCAAATTACTACCAAACGATGAAAAATAGAATCATTGCAACGTGTACCACCTACCCATTAGTTTGAATACTTTTAGAAACTTTTATAATTTCCTAAAAAAATTAAGGAACAATTTAACAATTTTGTTAATTATTGAATGAGAATATAAATATTATCTGGTTTTGTAGAACATTTAGTTTTTAAATTCAATGTAAGAGGAAATTTCGTATAGGGAATTCTAAGACGTTCAATAATTTAATTAGGAATGTAAACATATTTTTAATAAAAAAAAACATTTATCAATGACCAAGATATATTTAAAAATTGGAAATTAAAAACATTTTTCTCGTATTTCCCAAAAAGATAAAGAAAAAGTGGTTTAGATGTCACAGATTCGATTTCCAAGAAAGTTAATTGGCGAAAACTGCATCCAAAATATCTTGATTAGTTTAAGAGATAGTGTTTTTCAATTTTGGCTGTTTACACGATGGTACCCTATAGCTTTGTTTGTGAATTCCGATCTTTTATAAATTGAGTTTTATTATTGTCTAAAAAGTTATAATAGCAACGAAAACTGTTGTTGAAAATAGGTCTTAAATACCTTCATTGCCTCTTTAATACGTTAATAGGGTTAAGGTAAATATTAAAATAAGTTTAATTTCTTTAATTTTTTAGAAAAGTGCCATAAAAACTTGAACCTTTATTTATGATCTAAATTTTTATAGTTTGAACTGTCATTGTTTTACATGGTGTTTTGTAGTAAACACTTTTCTGATCGAAATGAAAATGTCGCAGTTACCGTTTCATGGTAATTTTTTTTAGAGTGTTTCTGCACAAGGACTGGCGAGGCGTTAGGGACGAACAGCTCAGCAGCATCGCAGGCATTGAAGGCTGCATATTCTGCCACTCTACGGGTTTCATCGGTGGTAGTAAAACGAAAGCAGGTGCTCTCGAGATGGCCCTGAAGAGCTTGAAGGCTGCGTTGGTTGACAGGGAATAAATATGTTTGTGATTCCTTGAGTAATTTGGACAATTTCATAACCTTCGAATCTGAATATAGATAATTTTTTTGGAATTGCCCTAGAAAGAACATAATTGCTTTGTCACGTCTTAATTTTATTAAACGATAAGAACAATGCAATTTTTTATTGAATTTTTACACTTAAATCCAGAATGGTTGAATATGCCGCTCTAGAAATATTTTGTGCCGCTCTTTAGTACTGTTTATCACTACAGTTAGCTACACTGACACTAATGCTTTGTTGTCATTGGCTAGGATGGAGTAGAAAGTAATTTTGAGTAGATGGAAATTAGTTTTGATTGGTTTTATAGCACTGTGACATCAACCATTCTAGGTCACCCTGTATATTCCAATGAAACTCCCATTAATTACAACGCCATATTTTATTGTGCATACAATAATACAAGTATATACATATACACTTTTTAAACATACTTTTGGAAATATTTGGACAGAATTTAACAACAGATATTTTTTTCGAAAACGGTCAAACAGAACGATATAAACCAACGCAAGTAAACGGCAAGGGCGCAGGTCAGACGTTTTTTGAAAACGTCTTCGCCTGCGCCCTTTTTAGATTTTTATTGCATTTGTAATTCCAATGTACCAATAGATTGTCTATATTATAATGTGGTGACTTTTCGCCCGAAACTAACAATTTTTTCTTCAGTAGAAAATGCAATAAAAACGTCCCTTTATGAACACACTGTGCATGACCTTCGTCGAAAGATCTACAAATTTTATTGTATCCAAAAAAATATACGAGAAGATTTGAGCTACATATATTGACATTCGATTAAAGTTTTTTACATTTTCTTTTGATATAAAATGAGCACATCTGTATTTAAGACACCATAAATTCAAAAACGGTAGTTGATGGGTCGTTTTCACATCGTTAAATGGTGAGATATTTGGATTTTTACAACAAAATCACAATACGAGGCGTCGGAACCAAAGTGGCTGTTTTTTTTTTCAGTACAAATGAACAATTATATTTTTAATAAAAAAAAACTTATAGGTAAGTTAAAAACATTTGGTTTATGCAAAACTTTATAATCGAAACAATGATCTGACTAGAGTATTCAAGTAGTTCAAAAGAACAATAATATTTTTAATAAAATGCCTACATGTTAAGAATTAGAAGTTTATGCGAAATTTTATAATCGAAACTATAGATTTCCAATAGTTCAAATGAACAGTTATACTTTTAATAAAGAAATTTTTACACAGTTAGAAATAATTTATACAAAACTTTATGATCAGAACACAATGAACTGGCTACAGGCTTCCAGTAGTTCAAATAAACAATAACTGAATAAAATTATTGTAAGTTAGAATAGAAATTGTTTATGCAAAAGACAAATCAAAATACTGAAGTACTTATAAATTCCTAGTAGTTCAAATGAACAATATTAGTTTTACTGAATAAATTGTTACAAGTTTGAAAATAAATTAGTTTACTTACGACCACCACTGTAAATACTTAAAAACACACTGTCTGCTATCAATGTAAGATTCCTATTACGTATGGTAAAAAAATCGTACAGTTTTCCTAGCAACCGCCTAGCAACGGTCAATACAATACTCTTTGTATTTAGTATTTAAAGTAGCGGTCGTAAGTAAAATGCTTTTTACAACACTTATTACGTGATATACTATTACGCCGAAATTTGTACTCAAAACTCCAAACCGACTGTAAATTTCCAGTAGTTCAAATGAACAACAGTCTTAAAGAAATTATTGCAAAATTTGGTCTACGCGAAAGATTGTAATCAAAACACAATGACCTGAATTTCTTTTCCAGTAGTTCAAATGACCAATAAGACAATAAAAAAGTTATGAATTGATTATAGATTCCCAGTAGTTTAAAAGAACAATATTTTTAATAAAATTATTGTTAAGAATTAGAAAAAAAATAGTTAATGCGAAATTGAACCTTTTAAAAAAGTAATTAATACAATTTAAAAATAAATAATTATACAAAACTCAAAATACAATGAACTAACTGTAGATACCCAGTAGTTCAAATGGACAAATCATGCTAAATAAAAAACATGAAAAAATTTAATTTAAAACTAATTGAAACACAATGAACACCTATAGACTTGCAGTAGCTTAAATGAACAAGTATTATTTTAATGAAAAAAAATTTATAAAATTAGAAAATAATTAGTTTATGCAAAAGTTTTTAATCATAATGTAATAAACTAAATATAGGTATCCAGTAGTTCAAATGACCAATAACGTAATACAATAATTGTTATAAATTAGAAGCATTCAGTTTATGCAAGAAAGCTTTATGTTTGAAACACAATTAACCGCGTGCAGATTCCCAGTAGTTCAAATGAACAATTATAATTTTAATAACTTACAAGTTAGAAAAAAATATATGCAAAACTATGTAATCAACTAATATTAAACTGGATATATTTTCCCAGTAGTTCAAATGCACAATAACAGATTTAATGAAAAATTGTTTACAAGTCGGAATCAGTTTATGCAAAACTTTGTACTATAAATATAATGAAGTGACTACAGGTTTTGAGTAGTTCAAATGAACAATAACAGAAATTATTTAAAGTTAGAAAAAGTGTTTACACGAGATTGTATTCAGAAGTACAGTGAATTGATTATAAATTCCCTGTAGTTCAAATGAACAATTTCAGTTTTAAAAAATAAATAATTTACGCAGAAATTTGTACCCAAAACGTAACAAACTGACTATAAATTTCCAGTAGTTCAAATGAACAACACTAGTCAAAGAAATTATTGCAAGTTAGAAACTAATTTGGTCTACGCAAAAGATTGTAACCAAAACAGTGAACTGAATTTCTTTTCCAATAGATCAAATCACCAATAATGCTTTGAATAAGAAATGTAGTTATGACTTATTCCAATTAGTTCAAATGCACAATTACTATTTTAATGAAAAAATTGTTACAAGTCGGAAAACAAATCAGTTTATGCAACACTTTGTACTCAAAACACAATGAACTGACTACAGGTTTTCAGTAGTTCAAATGAACAATAACATTTGGAAATTATTAGAAAAAAATTGTCTACGCAAAAGATTGTTTCAAAACACAGCGAACTGATTATAAATTCCCAGTAGCTCGAATGAACAAGTATTATTTTAATGAAAAAAAATTCAAAAATTTGAAAAAAATTAGTTTATGCAAGTTTTTAATCATAATGTAATGAACTAAATATAGACTTCCAGTAGTTCAAATGAACAATTGTAATTTTAATTGACTTAAGAGTTAGAAATAAATTAGCTTATGCAAAACTATGTCATCAAATAATATTAAACGGATATATATTCCCAGTAGTTCAAATGCACAAAAACAGATTTAATGAAAAATGTTACACGTCATCAGTTTATGCAAAACTTTGTACTAAAAATACAATGAAGTGACTACAGGTTCTCAGTAGTTCAAAGGAACAATAACACAAATTATTGTAAGTTAGAAAAAATGTTTACGCAAGATTGTAATCAAAAGTGCATTGAATTGATTATAAATTCCCAGTAGTTCAAATGAACAATTTCAGTATAATGAATAAATTGTTACAAGTTGGAAAATAAATTAATTTACGCAGAAATTTGTACTCAAAACAACAAACTGACTATAAATTTCCAGTAGTTCAAATAAACAACACGTCAAAGATTGTAACCAAAATAGTGATCTGAAATTTTTTTCTAGTAGATCAAATCACCAATAAGAATAAGAAATGTAGTAATGACTTATTCCAAGTAGTTCAAATGCACATGAATAAAATGATGCACGAATGAAATGAAAAAATTGTTAAAAGTCGGAAAACATATCAGTATGCAAAACTTGGTACTCAAAACACAATGAACTGACTACAGGCTTTCAGTAGTTCAAATGAACATTAACAGGAATTATTGTTAGAAAAAAATTGTTTACGCAGAAGATTGTTTCAAAACACAGCGAACTGATTATAAATTCCTAGTAGTTCAAATGAACAATATTAGATTTAGTGAATAAATTGTTACAAATTAGCAAATAAATTAGTTTACGGAGAAATTTGTACTCAAAATATAACAAAATGACTGTAAATTTGCAGTAGTTCAAATGAACAATTATATTTTGAATGAAAAAAACCGTTATAGGTAAGTTAAAAACATTTGGTTTATGCAAAACTTTATAATCGAAACAATGATCTGACTAGAGCATTCAAGTAGTTCAAAAGAACAATAATATTTTTAATAAAATGCCTACATGTTAAGAATTAGAAGTTTATGCGAAATTTTATAATCGAAACTATAGATTTCCAATAGTTCAAATGAACAGTTATACTTTTAATAAAGAAATTTTTACACAGTTAGAAATAATTTATACAAAACTTTATGATCAGAACACAATGAACTGGCTACAGGCTTCCAGTAGTTCAAATAAACAATAACTGAATAAAATTATTGTAAGTTAGAATAGAAATTGTTTATGCAAAAGACAAATCAAAATACTGAAGTACTTATAAATTCCTAGTAGTTCAAATGAACAATATTAGTTTTACTGAATAAATTGTTACAAGTTTGAAAATAAATTAGTTTACTTACGACCACCACTGTAAATACTTAAAAACACACTGTCTGCTATCAATGTAAGATTCCTATTAAGTATGGTAAAAAAATCGTACAGTTTTCCTAGCAACCGCCTAGCAACGGTCAATACAATACTCTTTGTATTTAGTATTTAAAGTAGTGGTCGTAGGTAAAATGCTTTTTACAACACTTATTACGTAATATACTATTACGCCGAAATTTGTACTCAAAACTCCAAACCGACTGTAAATTTCCAGTAGTTCAAATGAACAACAGTCTTAAAGAAATTATTGCAAAATTTGGTCTACGCGAAAGATTGTAATCAAAACACAATAACCTGAATTTCTTTTCCAGTAGTTCAAATGACCAATAAGACAATAAAAAAGTTATGAATTGATTATAGATTCCCAGTAGTTTAAAAGAACAATATTTTTAATAAAATTATTGTTAAGAATTAGAAAAAAAATAGTTAATGCGAAATTGAACCTTTTAAAAAAGTAATTAATACAATTTAAAAATAAATAATTATACAAAACTCAAAATACAATGAACTAACTGTAGATACCCAGTAGTTCAAATGGACAAATCATGCTAAATAAAAAACATGAAAAAATTTAATTTAAAACTAATTGAAACACAATGAACACCTATAGACTTGCAGTAGCTTAAATGAACAAGTATTATTTTAATGAAAAAAAATTTCAAAAATTAGAAAATAATTAGTTTATGCAAAAGTTTTTAATCATAATATAATGAACTAAATATAGGTTTCCAGTAGTTCAAATGACCAATGACGTAATACAATAATTGTTATAAATTAGAAGCATTCAGTTTATGCAAGAAAGCTTTATGTTTGAAACACAATGAACCGTGTGCAGATTCCCAGTAGTTCAAATGAACAATAACAGATTTAATGAAAAATCGTTTACAAGTCGGAATCAGTTTATGCAAAACTTTGTACTAAAAATATAATGAAGTGACTACAGGTTTTCAGTAGTTCAAATGAACAATAACAGAAATTATTTAAAGTTAGAAAAATGTGTTTACACGAGATTGTAATCAGAAGTGCAGTGAATTGATAATAAATTCCCAGTACAAATGAACAATTTCAGTTTTAATGAGTAAATTGTTACAAGTTAGAAAAAATAAATAATTTACGCAGAAATTTGTACTCAAAACGTAACAAACTGACTATAAATATCCAGTAGTTCAAATGAACAACATTAGTCAAAGAAATTATTGCAAGTTAGAAACAAATTTGGTCTACGCAAAAGATTGTAACCAAAACAGGGAACTGAATTCCTTTTCCAGTAGATCAAATTACCAATAATGCTTTGAATAAGAAATGTAGTTATGACTTATTCCAAGTAGTTCAAATGCACAATAACTATTTTGATGAAAAAATTGTTACAAGTCAGAAAACGAATCAGTTTATGCAAAACTTTGTACTCAAAACACAATGAACTGACTACAGATTTTCAGTAGTTCAAATGAACAATAACATTTGGAAATTATTAGAAAAAAATGCTTACGCAAAAGATTGTTTCAAAACACAGCGAACTGATTATAAATTCCCAGTAGCTCAAATGAACAAGTATTATTTTAATGAAAAAAATTTCCAAAATTTGAAAAAAATTAGTTTATGCAAGTTTTTAATCATAATGTAATGAACTAAATATAGACTTCCAGTAGTTCAAATGAACAATTATAATTTTAATTAATTTACGAGTTAGAAAAAAATATAGTTTATGCAAAACTATGTAATCAAATAATATTAAACTGGATATATATTCCCAGTAGTTCAAATGCACAATAACAGATTTAATGAAAAATTGTTACAAGTCATCAGTTTATGCAAAACTGTACTAAAAATACAATGAAGTGACTACAGGTTTTCAGTAGTTCAAATGAACAATAACAAATTATTATAAGTTAGAAACAATGTTTACGCAAGATTGTAATCAAAAGTGCAGTGACTTGATTATAAATTCCCAGTAGTTCAAATGAACAATTTCAGTTTTAATGAATAAATTTTTACAAGTTGGAAAATAAATTAAATATATTTACGCAGAAATTTGTACTCAAAACATAACTGACTAAATTTCCAGTAGTTCAAATGAACAACACTAAGATTGTAACCAAAATAGTGAACTGAATTTTTTTTCCAGTATATCAAATCACCAATAAGAATAAGAAATGTAGTAATGACTTATTTCAAGTAGTTCAAATGCACATGAATGAAATGATGCCTGAATGAAATGAAAAAATTGTTAAAAGTCGGAAAACAGATCAGTTTATGCAAAACTTTGTACTCAAAACACAATGAACTGACTACAGATTTTCAGTAGTTCAAATGAACAATAACATTGGAAATTATTAGAAAAAAATTGCTTACGCAAAATATTGTTTCAAAACACAGCGAACTGATTATAAATTCCCAGTAGCTCAAATGAACAAGTATTATTTTAATGAAAAAAAAATTCCAAAATTTGAAAAAATTAGTTTATGCAAGTTTTTAATCATAATGTAATGAACTAAATATAGCCTTCTAGTAGTTCAAATGAACAATTATAATCTTAATTAATTTACGAGTTACAAAAAATATATAGTTTATGCAAAACTATGTAATCAAATAATGTTAAACTGGATATATATTCCCAGTAGTTCAAATGCACAATAACAGATTTAATAAAAAATTGTTACGTCATCAGTTTATGCAAAACTTTGTACTAAAAATACAATGAAGTGACTACAGGTTTTCAGTAGTTCAAATGAACAATAACACAAATTACTATAAGTTAGAAAAAATGTTTACGCAAGATTGTAATCAAAAGTGCAGTGAATTGATTATAAATTCCCAGTAGTTCAAATGAACAATTTCAGTTTTAATGAATAAATTGTGACAAGTTAGAAAATAAATTAAATATATTTACGCAGAAATTTGTACTCAAAACATAACAAAGTGAGTATAAATTTCTAGTAGTTCAAATGAACAACACTAGTCAAAGATTGTAACCAAAATAGTGAACTGAAATTTTTTTCCAGTAGATCAAATCACCAATAAGAATAAGAAATGTAGTAATGACTTATTCCAAGTAGTTCAAATGCACATGAATGAAATGATGCATGAATGAAATGAAAAAATTGTTTAAAAGTCGGAAAACAGATCAGTTTATGCAAAACTTGGTACTCAAAACACAATGAACTGACTACATGTTTTCAGTAGTTCAAATGAACAATAATACTTTGAAATTATTGTGTTAGAAAAAAATTGTTTACGCAAAAGATCGTTTTAAAACACAGTAAACTGATTATAAATTCCCAGTAGTTCAAATGAACAATATTAGTTTTAGTGAATAAATTGTTACAAGTTAGTAAATAAATTAGTTAATCAACAATACTTTTAATAAAAACATAATTATGACAGAAGCAAATTTATGCAAAACTTTATAATCGAAACAATCAGTTGGCTATAGATTTCCAGTAGTTCAAAATAACAATATATTTTTAAAATACTTGTTACGAATTAGAAAAATAAAGTTTATGCTAGATTTTATAATCGAAACACAATAAACTAACTACATATTTCCAGCAGTTCAAATGAATAGCTACACTTTTAATAAAGAAATTGTCACAAGTTAAAAATAATTTATACAAAACTTTATGATCAGAATATAATGAACTGTAGATTTCCAGTAGTTCAAATGAACAATGTAGCTAAATAAAAAATTGTTATGAAAAAAATTAACAAACTTATATAACTATAATTAAAATACAATGAACAACTATTTACCTGCAGTAGCTCAAATGAACAAATATTATGTTAATAAAAAAGAATGTTCAAAATTAGAAAACAATCAGTTTATGCAAAAATGTTGAATCCTAACGCAATGAGTTATCTATAGATTTCCAGTAGTTCAAATGACCGATAATATACCTTTGATAAAAAAACGTTGTTGACAAACAAATTTAGTTTACGCAAAACTGTAAATCGAAACACAATGAATTGACTATAATTTTCAAGTAGTTCAAACGAACTATATACACAATGAAAAACCTTGTAATATATTTTTGTTCCTTAAAACTGGTGATGAGAATTATTTCAACGTGTATGTGCGATACCTTTTCTCAAACAAAAAAAAAATAAGAATCTCAAACGAGTAGGTAGCAAATTATGGAAAATATTATTACAACGAATATTCATTCAGTCACTTTGGTTCTGACGAGGATATCATGCTACATAAAGTAGATTAAAATTTTAATCTCAGGTACGGGTAGGGTTTTAAATAATATGTACAGAAAAAGCGAATGTATGCAACACTGTTTTACCTCTACAGCTGCAGAAAACTAGTGCAAATCTAAATTTTTCATGGTAGACGAGCCAAGATAAAATATTGTTGTTATCAGAACTATAATATAATTTAGAAACACTTCACTGACTGCTGATTTTTTGTCATCTATTTAATGAAAAGCTTCCGAATGAGATGGATTTGCACAAATTTTTCTGCAAGCTCGGTGAACTAGAATTTCGGATTGAGCTCTACCTATTCCCACCACTAGTTCGACTCGTTGGCGGAGTAGGGTTCAAATTATATATCCTTTGGCAAATTTAACCGTAAAACCTCAAACATTTATAAAAACGATTCGTTCGGCAGGCATTATTGACAACATAACGGCTGTCGAACGTTCTTGTAGAATATAGATCGTAATATTTAGCCTATTTACAAATATACAAGCTTGGGTACTAAATATGTTACATGACACTATTTTATTTAAGTTGGCACAACACTCGTGGGGCTGATATAGTCGATTTTAGAAATTATCGACATAGGAAGTCAGTAAAAATGCAGAGTTGATCCACTGCAGTAAGTTGTAACCTTTTAACGAGATAAAATAGAAAAGAAATTCTAGGCAAAATTTTTATCAAAATTATTATCAAAAACCTGATTGGTTAAATTAAAACATCCTCCATAATTGCAACCAATCAGATCCATCGATTTTAAATTTAGAATTTAGTTTCATTATCGATCACATGTTCAAGTGAAAAAGTTCAGTGTCCTTGTCCAGAATATCTACTTTTACAATCCACTTTAGAGATTACACCTTACTTCAGTGTTTCAGTGCACAACCAAGCAATGAAATAGCGGAAAACACAGTTAAGAGGGCTCTAAAGCAAATAGGCAACCAGCAATACATTTTTATGGATTTTATTACACAGTTTTTTGTGCATTAATTCGTATTAGATAATCTGTGTAATAAAATCTATAAAAATGTATTGCTGGTTGCCTATTTGCTGAAGAGCCCTCTTAAAATTAATTTGTTGCGTTTTAAATGAGCACAGTCCGCATAGGGCTTATTGTAGGAAACGTAGACAAATGATTGTACTCGAGCTTCACGATTAAAAAAATACAGTGTCAAGTCACATATAGATAACAAAAGGTGATTGTAAACTAGGGAAACTGACGGTCATTTTCGGTTAGATTTAACATTATCACAAGTAAACGTTTATTTTTTTCTTTTCTAATATTATTTATTAGGCCGTTTTATACAAAGGAAGTCAACTGAATGGAGAAAGTGCAAATAAAAAGTAGTGTAATATAAAAGATAAGTAAACAAAAAAATATTTTGTTGTAACGAGTTTGCTGATTAAAAAATAAAACAGCAAAAAAATGTGAAGAATTTCTTTCTGAAAAATTAATGTAACATAATACTATTTTTATGGAAGCTGTAACTTTAAGTGGGGATCAGTTTTTAGGGGTACACTTTCCCCTGATTACGAATATAATACTTGTGTACGCCAACACTGTAATACAAAATATGAATTGTAGGCAACCTACAGTGCATGTGAAGGGAGATAGTGCTGGTAACAGTGATGAAGCGAAGGGCGTTAGTTGTTCCCCAATTGGAGACAGTACATCTAATATGAATGTGAATTTGAATGTTTTTCATTGCTGGAAGCAATCAACACACTATATATTTTTTAAGGTATGAAAATTACTAAAAAAAGGTTACAAAAAATAAATTTTTTACAACGGAATTTGGGAAAATAAACTATTGATTCGTGTCTCTAGAGGTCAAAGGGAGCCTCTGTATAAATATGACCCTCACTCAAAGTTACACCCTGTATAAATAGTTCATGTTCCAAAAAGAATGGTTTTGATACATAATTAAAATTTTTATTAAATAAAAAACCATCGATTCTATTTACAAATTTTTTAAGACAAAAATTTGTTTTGAAATTTGATAGCCAACAATAAATATGTATGAAAATATTAGTTTCATAATATAATATGTTGATAAAAATTAGACTTTTTTCCATTTGAGCATTTGTTTCAATTAAATCTTAGAAAATAGAAATTTGCCGAACTCATTTGTATTATTTATATATGTATCTATTTACTATTTTGTGGTAATATTTCGATGATTTCGTTTTCACAGTTGCGGAGTCCGTATTGTATCATGTATGAAATAAATTGTGGCGTATATATCTAATTTTTAGTTCTTGTGTTGATATAATTCTTAGGATTATGATAGAACCTTTAAAAACGGTCATTACTTACCCTTGAGAGTGTCTAAATGGAAGCCGTGAGAAAAAAAATAAGTAAAGAGGGAGGTTGGACAAAAATAACTTTATTCTCAACAACAAAAACATTAAAATTAAAAAAAGCGCTTAGGTAAAAGTTCAACAATAGTCATTTAAAAAACGATTTAAGGTACCCATCAGATGAACGATATACATAGTTTAAAATGGCCGTCAGTTCTAAAGAGGTACATTGAATATAACAACAATTAATTGATAGATCTGAGCACCTGATACCTATGACTACCAAAAATTCTGGCCCAGTCTGGCGGCCTGCCGCGGACCGGGATGGACCCTGTATATATATATACACTTATCTACTATCTAACATCTCCATGAGCTCAAGAAAACATACAGCGTCTCAAAAACATTTAACAGCGATTAAGCGCTTAACCTAGGTTTAACGTCTCTTAGACATATAATAAAAACACCGATACATAAATAGATATACATAAACAAAATAAAGTGGATTGTCATTTTTTTTAATGGAAAAAACGCGGGAACGGCGCCGGTCGCGCGCAGGCCTCTAAATTTTAATCTAATATCATACATACAATAACATGTACAAATATTTCATTATAAGTATTAATATAGATAGATTCATAGTAATAGACTTTTTAAAAAGATCACAACACAGAGTTAATAGTACCCGCGTGCTTTCAGCACCCTCGGTACATTTGAGTTAAAAAACCAAGGAGGCCGCCCGCCGCCCCGGGGGCGCCCTGTGGCACATTTTTTTACATCCGTATCGTACAATTCAACTAGATTTTTTTTACAGGGTAGTAACTAATATCCTGTCGATCAATTGCGGCGCGCTCGAGAATAACGTGAATCCTAGGGTTAAAAAAACTTTACAAGATCCTTTCCGTTAAATTTTTTTTTAAAGAATATGGCAGTCCAAGAAATTTTCAGAGATTTTTTTATGGACACATGTAGTGAAAAGCACTAAACGTTTAGTGTGACAGAGCAGGAATATTTTGAGCTTTTGTACCGTCTAGCGTTCGAGAAAAATCTACAATATCCACCAGAACAATACCTGGCAATTTTGTTTTATTTTCTTCTTGAAAATGAAACTGTTTCACGTATTTTTACAGCGGAAAAGTTAATTTTTAGAAAATTCACTTTAACGCCCTCTATCAAATCTCTTATTCTGGAGCGCCCCGTATAACCGTCCCGTAACAGTACTCGTTAACCTATAATATAGTATTAGTAGCAATTTATTATTAAAATAATTCTTATTTGTAAATTTTTCTAACACCTACCTCCTACGATAACTAATTTGTTAATAAATATAAAAAGGAAGAGTTAAAAACACTCGCATTTTGAGCAAATCCACATATACTTTTTGTTTGGGCGGCAACGGGGCGGGCTAGGCGGTCTCATTGAAGTTATTATATTATTTATAATACGTATAGTTCATACAATAATTATTTATTATTATGGCCGTTTTGATATTTGATTATTAACACTTTGAGTTCAGATCTATTGCTCATATAGCTGACTTAACGAAAATGATACTCTAAAGCGTACGCCGGAAATACCACACCCGCAATATCGCGATAGATACACCGGAATCCGAATCCGGGGTGAGACTCCGGGGACAAACTCCGGGGAAAAACTCAGGGGACAAACTCCGGGCCCGACTCAAGAGACAGACTCCGGGGTCAAACTCCTGGGTTCGAATCCGGGAGCAAACTCCGAGGTCCAACTCCGGTTACGACTCCGGGGACAAACTCCGGGGTCCGACTCCGGGAACGAAGTTCGGGGTCAAACTCTGAGATCGGATTCCGGGCCATACTCTAGGGCACGACTCCGGGGTCACATTCCGGGGTCGTATTCCGACTGTGGGTCAAACTCCAGTGTGCGACTCCGGGGTCCGACTCCGGGTACAGTCTCCGGTGGGCTGACCTTGAAGTTTGACACCGGGGTCGAATTCCGGAGTTAGACTGCGGGGACAGACTCCGGGGTCCAACTTTGGGTTCAAACTCCGGCGCCAAACCCCGGGGATCGACTCCGGGGACATACTCCGGGGTCCGACTCCGCAAATCAATGCCTAATCTAATGAATGGAAATTATTAATAAATTTCTTGTATATTTATTATTGGATACAAGTATAATTTTAAATATACAGGGTGGATCTTGTTTCATTACCCATTATTAGCGTCCCAAAACCCACAGAAAGTTACAATTTTACAAATTGAAATTTGTATATAAATTTAACATTATTTTGCTACAGCTAACGCGATTTAAAAAAAATAATTAAAACTAGAAATTAATTTGGCATATTTCACCAAGATTTTCTTGTACTCTGACGTAAAATAAAAAAAAAATTGACATAAAAAATATGAAGACATTTTTCAATCAAAACTGGAAATGAAGAGTGCCTCGTATTCCAATGCAAACAAATAAAATTTAGGAAAAATTAAGGAAAAAACAAATCATTTCAAATGTCTTATCACTGTAATCACAAAAAGCTATATTCAAAGTTGCAAAAATCTAAAATAATGCCTAAAAAAGGTATTTTATTTATGTTTGGATCAGGAAGCATAGAAAAAACACTATGTCGACGTTTTGCCGTTTTGTTACGACCATCATCAGAGCTATTAGGTCACCTTCCAGATAGAAATTTTAATAAAACCAGTGTCTTGTATTATTTTTTTTGTGTTTTGTTTTCTACTTTTTTCAAAATTCGTTTTCATTATTTGTTGAATACCATCTTTGAGTTATACCAATGCGACCAAGGGTTAGGTGTTAACAATAGGAAAGATCAATATTCCCAATTTTATATTTAAAATGTCCCTATACAGGTGATTCACAACTTATCCAAAAAAAATTTGGGATTAGATGCGGCATAAGAAATGGAGTTAATATTGTAAAAAAAATTTTTGTAAAATCCTTATAGTTTTCGAGAAAAAAAATTATTGAAGTTATAGTACATTCAACCACTACATAGCTGGACAACTGTAGTCTCTAGCGTCATTCGCAATACGCGTGGAGAGCCATGTGACTCCTAATACTGAAATCCGTCGTTGCGGTAGTTTTTACCTGTTATCTGTGGTGTTTACAACAGTTTTTTAGTAGTTAGTGTCAAAAATAGTTTGCGTGTATAGCAACTCAGAGTTGATGGATGGAATTAATAAAGGCAAAAGCATTTGAATTTGCCGATATAAAATAGGTGCATTGTGCGAGGTCAGGTTTTACAGTGGACCAGTTTCCAGTGCCGTGCAGAAGAGTATTTTTAAATCAATTTCGAACTGCCCTTTTTGATTTTTTCTTTACAAAATTGTATTTGTAAGGGTCCCCTGTACATCCAGATTTTTTTTTTGATAATTCTGTATCACCCTGTATATATACTTATAAAATTTTTCACTCAATGCATAAACTGCTGAGGCAAGGAATAACAACCGAAGGTCACCAATCTACAAATTTTTTTTCCACTAAATTTTAATTTGTAAAAAATGGCAAAATACCAAATTATAGTGACCTGTCTTGCCCAATAATGATGCGCCATTTTTTTTTTAATATTCCAGATACAGTTACGAGACACCAAAGCGACAAAATAAACAACGGTTCACCCTGTATATGCTAAACTGTGTTTTAAATATAATAAATCGATTTTTCCACTCAACCCTGATAAGAACTTTCATCAGTCCGAAAAACTGTTGCAAATTAACTAAATAGTAATTATGACTTGTAATTTGTGTGGTACCGCAAGGACCTATTCTGGGACCCAGACCTTCCCTAGACCCGTATAAACGATCTAGGGGGGCGACGATATGTAATATATTTGAACTTGAAAATCATACAATGTTATTTTTGTTGCGAAGCTGGTATTTCTGGCGTACTTTATAAAATTTCTGAGCACTATTTTTTGAATACCAGATCGCTAATGGTAGCACGAGGCGCGCGCCCCCTGGGCGGGGGGCGCGGCTCCTTACATAGTGTCTCAGTCGACATTCGAAAAGGCACTAACGTTACGACACCGTAACGTAACACAACCCCTATTTTATATTAAATATAAATCTCTGTTAATATGTGGTTTGTAATTTGTACACTATTACTCTACCTATAATTTTTTTACCTACACTCTTCTAAAGTTTTGAATAACAAACATGTCTTTTTTTTTCATCTTCAAGAAATTATGTGATGTTCCTTCGATCTGACTCTTTAATTATTATAATATTATTAATTTTTTGATTGCCCTTTACCTGTTTTTGATTCGTTTAATGTAAAAGTTAGTTTCTGAGCTAGGACTAGGTACTAAAGGGGCTTGGCACGGAAAGTTCGTAGCTGGAGCACGAGGGGGCGTCTTTCTCTTTTCTCCTGACGGGCTCTGCGTCGGGCGGCCTGTGCGATTTCATGTGGGCACTACGACTTTTGATCTTTGTGAACACTCTGTCGATAAAAAAAAGAGCTTGTTTAGTTCGTACTGTGGAACAGCGAGGTCCAAAACTTTAGTGGTGCCAATCTGCGATTGATTTACATCGCATTATGAAACATAAAATGCAAAAAATTTACTTTACATATTGATGAGACTCCTCAAATTAAGAAAAAAGTTCTTCATGAGTCCAAAAATGAAAGTCCTAAAAATGCTTTTTTGAATATTATTCTCTCCTTTATAAGATATATAATATGATACTATGAACCAGAGCTATCCAGTAAAATTGATAGGCTAGATACAATTTTTGATCTCGTTTTTCTTAGGGTAGCATTTATCCATTTATAAAAACTAAAACTTGAAAGTTTAGACTGTTTTTCTAAAAAATAAATTTTCAACAGTACAAATGATACACAGAAATCAGTGTAAACAGTTTCTATGGCTCCTAGTGCGTATGCAACCAAGGAAGCGGAGGAAGTAGAGATCAGGACTGTAATGAGAAGTTTTTAAATTTGAGGAATTTTATGACAAAGTCAAGTTTCAGGTTCAGGATACTTTGTAGATAGCTCTGTGTACCGGGTGTTTTGAAAAAAGATACCTCAGATTTAGGGGCTTGTAGGACACAGAGAAATAAAGCCAATTTTCTTCTATGGCTTTAAAACTACGTTCTGGTTATATCTTTTACAAAATGCACTGTATTGAACTCAAATTTCGTACATGTAAGTTATTAATAGGCCAGTCAATTTGTCGAAAGTACCTCGATTTTTGCCAAAATTTAGCTCGGTAAACAAAAACATAAAAATTATGAAAAATTCCGTAGAATTGAATAAACTACTTTACCCCAACTGAATGTTAGGGCTCCATTTTCAAAATGGCGTCCAAAGTTCGAAAAAGTCACTTAATTAAAAAAAAATAACATTTTAGAAAAAAATGTTTTAGACAAAAGTTGTAGAACTTGTTATAACAAAAATTTTGAGGCCAGCCCGATGTCAAGTGATAAACAAATGTATTAGTTATTGTAAAAAATCGGCTAAAAATCACATTCTTTAAAAACTCCAAAATCTTTACAACGAAAGATTAAAAATACAAAAGTTTTTACAAAATGCGACATTTAGTCGTTTTTTTGCAATAACTTTGTTATCAATCAGTCTGAGCTCAAAATCTTTGTTCTACAACTTTTGTCTAAAACATTTTTAGTTTTCTTTTAATGAAAAGAATTTTTGCAAACTTTGCACGCCATTTTGAAAATGGAGCCCTAACATGTTCAACTGGAGTAAAGTAGTTGGTTCATTTCCACGGAATTTTCCTTAATTTTTACTTGTCTTTGTCTACTGAACTGTTGGCACGTAAAAATCTAATTTGATTGGACTATGAGGATTCTAAAAACATGAGTGATATTTTAAGGCCTATATTTTGAAGTTGAATTTAATAAACAAATACTGTCAAAATAAATGAACACTTTATATTTTGGACCTCACTATCTCGATATGTATTCTATAAAATAAAATAGTGGCTAAATTTGATTTTTTTTGTAAAAGTGAAGATAAGAAAAAGAAGCAGCCTGAGAAAAATGGAGTTTCATGCCACATCGTGGCAGTCCGTCGGCCGACCAATACCAAAATTCACATACGACTATTCCGGCATTATGATCGGCAATTTTTTTTTGTTGTGACGTGCTCACGTGCATCTGATTTATTTAAGGTTATGTTTACTGAACACGTGGGCAGACGTACATTTTCTTTCTGTTATCATATTCTAGTGAACATAGAGACAACAAAACTCCAGTAGCTTTAAGAAGTTTTGCAGAAAAATACAAAATATATAGAGCATGCTGAAACGAAAAAATAACGAACAAAGGTGTACAATTAATGGAAAATTTAACTAAAAATAGGTATCTCTCCGCAAGTTGCTTGAGAGATGAATAATCTTTGGGAATATAGCCGGGGGTCATAAGGCGGCAAGATGTGCATTTTGAAATTTGTTTAGTTAATTTGCTACAAAATATGTTCGGAATTTTATGTAGAAGTTAATTTTTAACATAGTCTTCCAATATGTTGTGCACGAATGGCATAAAAAATAAGGGCAGGCGCGTTCATACAAACTTTTCTTCAAAAATAAAGAAGATATACCCATTCCAGTAAATAAATGAAATACTTTTTATTCTTCTTGGAGTATTTTGATAAATTTAAATTTACCGCCATTATAGTGCAGCGACATCTATTAGACAATATAATAGAGGTTCCTCTAATTGTGGTTTTCCATGCAGTTTCCTTAAGAGGGGTCTATAGCAAATAGGCAACCAACAATACACTTTTATAGATTTTATTACAAAGTTTGTCTAAATATGAATTAATGCACAAATAACAGACTTTCCTCCATTCTAAAGCAGATTTTCTGTAAAATGGAGTTAATTTGAGACTCAAATTACATTTTGCTGCAGAGAAATTTGTAATTTACGAAGTCGCTAGTCGGCAAATTACAAATTTCTTTACGACAAAAAGTAATTTGAGTCTCAAATTAACTCCATTTTATAGAAAAATCTGCATTACAATGGAGGAAAGTCTGTTATTTATGCATTAATTCATATTTAGGCAAATCGTGTAATAAAATCTATAAAAATGTTCTGTTGGTTGCCTATTTGCTATACAGCCCTCTTAATTATTTTATGATCTGTGGCTTCCGAGTGTGTCGTTTGCCACACCAGCTACAGATGGCGCACTAGACCGCTGCTGCCGACTGAAGACATAATAAAATCCTCTTATTTATTTACTCGTATGGATATAAAGCTCTAAAGGATGGTAGTAGATATTAAATTTGTCATCTAGACACTAAGAGAAGCACCAATTGAAAAAGTTTCTATACTATTAAGGACAAAAGTAACTTCTGTTTAATTTTAATTAATCGAACTGCTTTCAAGAAATTCAGGGACATACAGGATGTTAAAGAGAAGTGTTGAAAATATCGAAAGGAAAGAGTACTCTCAAAAATTAGAAAAAAAAGTTCGTATTGGCCCACGACAAAAAAAATATTTTGTGATCGAGTTATTTTTCCATTTTCAAGGTCATTTGAAAGTCAAATCGCCCTCTCGAAGTTCTCAGGTTGGTAACTCGTCAGGATAGCAAGATATCGGGAAAATGACATTTAAAAAAGTTGTTTGGATCATCGGAGACCACGACCTAATGACCTCAGATTTGACCTTACATAACCACCACCACGACTATTGGTGGTGGTTCCATAAAACGTGACAACAGAATGACGCTGCAACACTTAAAATAATTTAGTATAAATTGTGAGGTTTTACAGAAGTTTTGATCGATGATGCTGCAAAATAGAAACAAGAGTTAACCTTGAAACAACCTTGAACTTGACCCTCAAGGTCAAACCCAAGGAAACCAGACGATGGTCCCAAAGCGGCACAAGTAAAAAAAAATAATAAAGGATGATTTTCTTTTAAAGCACGCCCTATGACCCGCCCGCTACACCCCCACACGAACTAAAAATACCTTTCTCCGCACACTGGATGTTGTATTTTCGGAAAGTAACGGACAGTATTAGCACGTAAGCAGAGGACGCAACACACCGATCATTTACCTTAAGTATTTTTATGACGGTTCGTGTACACTTACTTCCCGCATATCTTGCAGGGGTACTCGTCCGTGGAGTCGGGGTGGCAGACGGTGGAGCTGGCGGGCGCCGTCCTCTTGTCCGGCGCGGCGGACGGCGACGGCGTCGGCGAGTTCCTGGCCGTGCCGCCGTGGATCCGTATGTGGCCGTTCAGCGCCGCTCTGGAATTAAAACTCTGAAAAAGAAAGTTATAATGTTAACATTTAAACGGAAAATTAGCGTGGTAAGTTGTATCAGTGTACTGTCGACGTTGCCAGTTTTTGCCTCTTTAAAATAACTGTCAGAGATCGACAGCGGAAAATAATAATTTAGTAAAGCATATTGCTTCGTATAGCTTAGCTGCGTGTTACTTTAAAGTCACCATGTTGTTTTGATATCGATGTGGACGAAGTGCCGAACATCACTTTACAATTTTTACTAAATTTTAGTCAAATTCTGACCTATTTTTTGTTCCACTTTGTATTTGATGACTTATAAGGAGAAAAGTAGCAACAAATTGAGGGATTAACAATTAAAAAAATATATCTTACAGCTGAGCATTCGGGAAATTCGCAGACGAATCCTCTTGGCTCCGGAACGGGCATGGGGGACCCGCTGTCTGCGATCTACAAAAAAAAAGAAAAAATACATTTCCGTGCTAGGAACGCTAAGAACAGTAATTTACCCCCAGCAATTTGGCATCTGGGTAGAGCTTCTCGTCCATGTCGGATTCCGAACCTTTCAAATAGCTGTTCCTCCGCTCCCGCATCTGTTTCAACCTGCGGTACTCGTCAGCGCACACCTTCTTCCAGACGTAGTAGAACTGCACGCATTGTTTTATGGTTTTTGTCCGAATCTAGAGCGCGAAAATAAAAATATATGAGTGATGTAAACGTGTTTAGTCATTTCTCAAAATTACTAATATTTGTACTTTATGAGAAGCGCTGTTCACATGGAAAGGAACCATTTACGCGTGCGCACCACCGAATTACGAGTTTGCCACGTCATATGTCAAGGAATCCATTTAGAAGAAGACTTAAATCTTTTAGTTTCACACTACGTGCCAAATTTACATAATCTTAGAAAACAGTTTACAATAATTTTGCTAGAAATGTCTAAAAATGACTGAGATGTTGATCACAATGTCAGAAATTAATTTTGATTTAGTTTTTTAGACCTACGGTAAGATTTCAGGTAGAAATATTTCCAAAATTTGTTTCTAACTATCTAATTTAGAAAATGACATCTTTTCATCACGATATTTGATAACAAATTCGACAATGTTTACCGGATATAAATATGTCGGCATCAGTCTTGTAACCGCTTATGAATTCTTCGCCACTCGAGGAACTGTCACCGTCGATGGATTGTTCAAGGGCTTGTTTTTGTTTATGTTTAAAATACGAAATATGTTATCTTTTCATGGTTAAGTTTAAGCCTGTGCGTGAAAGACCATCATTATCGCACTTTTGTAAACACTTCCTTACACGGTCATTTTCGGTAAAAAGTAAACTGATAGGATAGAGGAACGCACAGGGAAACGTCCCTGCTAACGGAACAAAACTAAAGGCCCCGGAAGCAACCGCAGCGTTCAATTGATGAAACAATAATAGCCGTGTGGCTTTTATTATTATAATTATTGTTATTATTGTTTTGATAGAAAAGTAGTGAACAGGTTGTTAGGGCTGACAGTGGCTAACCGTTACTTGCTTAAAAAAAAGGAAGGGAAAAATATACTATGCGTGACCCCTTTCGAAAAAGCTTTCGACGGCGCCCGTGCCCGGGCCGCTTTCTTTGGGCACCGATATTCGCCGTGCGCGTTTTTTCGCTTAACAGGACCAGTACAAGGCAGACAAATCACCGTAATTACCTCTTGAGCTATGCTGCGAAAGTCTTTATCATATTTGAGCAGAGCCTTGTGGAAAATGTCGGTTTCCACCGACGACCATTTGTCAGTTTCGCTGTATTGATAGGCCAGCAGCGGGTGGTCCGTCGGGAGGTTGGGGGAGGGCTGCATCAGCCGCAACATGGCGTCCTGTTAATGTAACAGATCAAGTTTACATCCGGAAATGTGTTCGTCTTCGGTCGAAGTTATAATTTAATGCAACTAGTTTGGGGGATGGGGTGGTTCGGGGGGGCCGTGCGGTGACTACCGCGTAAGCAATTTGGATAGGAGAGGGACGTCTACTTGCGATATTTATTGCCGCAATAAATTAAAATTTGAAAATCAGTTTTGTTGCATGTACAAAATTTTTTATTGAAGGGTACAGTATTTGAGTTTTGTATTCTGCTATTTCTGATAACTCTCGCAAGAAATGTCAGACATAAACTGAAAAAAAAAAATGTGCAATAGAAACAATAATTTGTATTTGTATTTGTGTAAAAGAACATTGACATGTTTTTGCGACCGTTATTACCCAATAAATGTCGCAAGTATTTCAACTAAGCGAGATCTCATCTATAGACAAGTATGTCAGAACTTTCGGTTAATATGAAATTCTTTCAAAGTCCACTTGCGACATTTATTGCCCCAATAAATTCGAATTAGAAATTCGCGTATTTCTTTTGTTGCATGCACAAAACTTTTGATCGAAGGGTACAGTATTCTTTGAGTTTTGTATTGTGCTATTTCTGATAACTCTCGCAAGAAATGTCAGACATAAACAGAAAAAAAAATTGTGGAAGAATAGTAACAATAATTTGCATTAAGTATTTGTGTAAAAGAACATTGACATAGTTTTGCGAAATTTAATGCGCAATAAATGTCGCAAATATTTCAACTAAGCATCTCTTTTGGAAAGAGATCTCATCTATAGACAAGTATGTCGGAGCTTTCGGTTAATATAAAAATTTTTCAATGTCACTTGCGACATTTATTGCCCCAATAAATTCGAATTAGAAATTCGCAGATTTGTTTTGTTGCATGCACAAAACTTTTGATTGAGGGGTACAGTATTCTTTGAGTTCTACTATTTCTGATAACTCTCGCAAGAAATGTCATAAAGATGCAAGTATTTCAACTAAGCATCTCTTCTAGAAAGAGATCTCATCTATAGACAAGTATGTCAGAACTATCGGCCAATATGAGATTCTTTCAATGTCCACTTGCGACATTTATTGCCTCAATAAATTCGAATTAGAAAATCGCATATTTGTTTTGTTGCATGCACAAAACTTTTGATTGAGTATTCTTTGAGTTTTGTATGGTGCTATTTCTGATAACTCTCACAAGAAATGTCAGACATAACAGAATTTTTTTTTGTGGAAGCATAGAAGCAATAATTTGCATTAAATAATGTATGTAAAACAGCAGTAACATGTTTTTGTGACAGTTATTGCGCAATAAATGTCGCAAGTATTTCAATTATGCATCTCTTTCGGAAAGAGATCTAATCGTATAGCTAATCTATAGATAATAATTATATCAGAACATTTGTTAATATGAAATTATTTCAATGCCCACTTGCGACATTTATTGCCCAAATTCGAATTAGAAGTTCGCATATTTCTTTTGTTGCATGCACAAAACTTTTGATCGAAGGGTACAGTATTCTTTAAGTTTTGTATTGTGCTATTTCTGATAACTCTCGCAAGAAATGTCAGACATAAACAGGAAAAAAAATGTGGCAGAATAGTGACAACAATTTGCATTAAGTATTTGTGGAAAAGAACATTGACATATTTTTGCGAAATTTATTGCGCAATAAATGTCGCATGTATTTCAACTAAGCATCTCTTTTGGAAAGAGATCTCATCTATAGACAAGTATGTCGGAGATTTCGGTTAATATGAAATTTTTTCAATGCCACTTGCGACATTTATTGCCCCAATCGATTCGAATTAGAAATTCGCAAATTTGTTTTGTTGCATGCACAAAACTTTTGATTGAGGGGTACAGTATTCTTTGAGTTCTACTATTTCTGATAACTCGCGCAAGAAATGTTAGACATAAACAGAAAAAAAAAAATTGCGGAAAAATAGAAATGACAATTTACTTAAGTACTTATGTAAAAGAACATTGAGATGTGTTCGCGACAGTTATTGCGCAATAAATGTCGCAAATATTTCAACTAAGCATCTCTTCTAAAAAGAGATCTCATCTATAGACAAGTATGTCAGAAGTATCGGCCAATATGAGATTCTTTCAATGTCCACTTGCGACATTTATTGCCTCAATAAATTCGAATTAGAAAATCGCATATTTGTTTTGTTGCATGCACAAAACTTTTGATTGAGTACTCTTTGAGTTTTGTATGGTGCTATATCTGATAACTCTCACAAGAAATGTCAGACATAAACAAAAAAAATGTTTGTGGAAGAATAGAAACAACAATTTGCATTAAGTATTTGTGTAAAAGCACATAGACATGTTTTTGCGAAATTTATTGCGCAATAAATGTCGCAAATATTTCAACTAAGCATCTCTTCTAAAAAGAGATCTCATCTATAGACAAGTGTGTCAGAACTATCGGCCAATATGAAATTCTTTCAATTGTCCTCTTGCGACATTTATTGCCCCAACAAATTCGAATTAGAAATTCGCGTATTTGTTTTGTTACATGCACAACAAACTTTTGATCGAAGGGTAAAGTATTCTTTGAGTTTTGTGGTGCTGTTTCTAATAACTCTCGCAAGAAATGTCAAACATAAACAAAAAAAATTGTGGATGAATAGAAACGACAATTTGCATTAAGTATTTGTGTAAAAGCACATAGACATGTTTTTGCGAAATTTATTGCGCAATAAATGTCGCAAGTATTTCAACGAAGTATCTCTTTTGTAAAGAAATCTCATCTAAGATAAGGTAAGAACTTTTGGTTAAAATGGAATTCTTATGAGGTTCACTTGCAACATTTATTGCCGCAATAAATTCAAACTGCACGAAACTCGCAAAAAAAATTGTTATCGTTATATATCGTTTTTTCCTCGGACTTTTAAAAGTATTACATTATTTTTGATAACTCTCACAAGAAATTCCAGAACAAACCAACACTTGCAATAAATGTCGCAAGTATGTCAGCTCGTCAACACCAATTCTTTGCACCTAACCGCGGTAAATGCATTTTACAGTAAAAACGTTAGATTGTCTTGAAAAAAAAAACAAAAATGTGTGAAAAAAATACTTGGTGACTTACGTGGATGTTGCCCCCGCACATGTGCAGCAGGTGCATCGCGTACTCCTTGTTCCGTCCTCCGCCAGGGACTGCAGCGCAGCACGCGAAATCCAGATACATGTCAACTGCACATATTCAATGCTAACATGCCTGTTGGTAAGCCACTCCGTGGCTTAGGCAACAAGCCACTCATTTTTAAATTAGGCCAATAAACGACAACAATCAGATTTAGTAAACATTCTGTTAGCGATATCTGCAGTACAGTTATATGAGACGGTTGCTGTCACGTTTCCAAGGAAAAATATCCAAAGAGACACATCTAAAACATTTACCCATTGTCGACACGATAAATTGGCCAAGAATTGGAAGATATTTTTCCTTACAAACCGACTGTGACACGATAAGAACTTCTGAATAAATTACCTTCACTGTCGGTGCAGTTATTAATACCGGGATCCCAGAGCAGATCCTCATAAGTCGGTTCCGGGTTGGCTCTATTTGGAGCGGATGTAAAAGGGGGTATGTTGCATTGGAACTGGGCTCCTATATTGACGTGAGGGGTCGAGTCCGTTTCCGGTATGGGTTCGCTGCTCCAACTTACCCCGTCATCGTCTGGAACAATAGAGGTAGTTGGATAAGTCCCTACCTTCCTTCAGATCCCGCAGCAAACTTACTCTTGTTCTTCAAATTGGAATAAAGTCCCGTTCCTATTCTTTGGGGGTTGAGTATCGGCTGAGGAGTGTACGGAGCGGACCCTTGGGGTTTACTTCTCGTCGCCCTCAGCTTGGACTGGTGGAAGACGGGCAGCTGCAGGGGTTCCGTCCTAGGCCTTTTCCTTGACGTCCGCACAGGACTAGCTGGAATCCTAGCAGAGGAAAACAATAAATTGGACAACATGTTGGTACGATAAACTACTTCAAGTATTATTACACCAGGAAAATTAGCGAAAAAAGTACTATCCGCGAGATTATTGTAAAATTGTCTAAAGGGACATAATACAAGACATCTCTCATCTCGTGAGTCAAAAACTTTTATTAGCTAACTTTTCTATTTAAACAAATAAGTGAGGAAAACAGTTTTTTCACTTTGCAGGAAAAACCATCAATTTTAGCGAAAAGTGACTCCCAGACAGCTTGTAGAGAGTAAAATTACCTACAAAATGAGACTTGTTAAATTAAAATCGTGTAATAAACAAAAAAGTTATTGCAAAAAACCAAGAAAAGTGCCCATTTTTTAATTTGTTTATAACTATCGCATTTATTGTTAAAATTTTATAAAACCTATGACAAATTGAGGGTTTTGTCATACTTTAAAAGTGTGCCAAAAGTGGGCGCTGTAGGTGCAATAGTTTTCGCACAATTCTATTTATTTATAACGGAGGCTCCAAAACTTATGAACTTTAAGCCTCTGTACAGGCGTCAATTTTCAACCAAACATGATTCTGAAAGCGTCATTGTAATCTTAAAGACGTAATTAAGCGACCTATTAAAAGATATCACCGATTTTTTGACATTAACATTCTCAAATTGTGCATTAAAAAAACGTGCGTTTTTTACTTATAAACAATTTGAATAAAATTGTTGCTATTTATGCTACCTCACCGAAAATAGATGCAATGGATAGCTGGCAAAAAATACATTTTTTTTTAAAAAAAAGTACCCTCTACGACCAACAGGAGCCAAGATAAGATTTTTTTTCTTAAATCGTAGCGCAATTGTTTATAAATATTAAGATTTGAATTTTTCGCAAAATAAAGTTTACGACGTAAACTACGATTTCCCGTGAATTGCATTGAAAAATGTGGAAAATTAACGAACCCTTTAAAGAGAAGGTACTCGCTAAGTAAAGTGGTGTGGGAGAAGCTCGTCCAAGCGAGTCCCGCGCGCGAGAAAAGTTCAAATTGATGCGCGCTGTAAATTTTGCAATATCTCGGCTTCTATTCATCGTAGAAACTTCTTTTTTTAAACTGGGGTAGCTCGATGAAAAAATAACAATGGGCATATTTACGAATTCGTAGAATAACCCTGAACCCCAGAATAAATGCATCTTTTATACTTAATTTTTTTTAATTTGCAAATATCACAAAAATTATTGTTAAACGAAATATTAATTAAAATTTCAATTTCGGAATTATTTTACTATTATTAAATAAATAAATGAAGCTATCGTTCATTTAAAAAGTTATTTTTTTACATATTAAGGCAAAGTAAACTTGTTTTTTTTCAATATTTTGTTAGTTACGATTTAAAAAAGTAAAAATTCACAAATTATTTTCAAATTATTATTTATTGTTAAAAGATTTAAAAAATAATAAAAAGCATTTGAATTTATTATCAAAATTAAAAAATATCAATAAAAATAATGCGGTCGATAAAATTACATTTTTTTATTATATTTACAAATTTTATACAAAAAAATTTTTGCAACATAATAAAAATTAATTCAAAAAATATTAATCACAACCATTTTGAATAATAGATATATTGCAATACAGGGTGTTCCTAAATAAGTGTCGCAACGGAAAACTGTAAATTCCTCTTGAAAAAAGAAACATTATTTTCCTCTTCCATTTTTCTCTCCGGACTTTCATTTTCGAGATACACGGTGTCCAAACTTTAATTTTTTTTTAGTTTTTCGCCAATATCTTAGGAATCGTTTGAACTACAGGACTGAGCTTTTGTACACACATTACCACTATTAATAGCTACTTTTTCGCACCCTTCTCGAGTTCATTGGACATGCCAGTGGTGGAGATTTTAAGGTATGGTAAGGGTTCCCGCCCCCCTAAATTTTACGCCACTGGAAAAATTGACTTTTGACAACAAATTTTAAAGCGCCAATGAATTTTATACAACAAAAGTTCTCTTTGTTCATTGCTCTAAAGTCAACCGTTTTCAAGAAAAATGACTTTGTGAACAAAAGCAAACATTTTGCTAACGTTTCGAAAAAAATGTTTCTTATTTCAAGAGGAATTTACAGTTTTCCGTTGCGACACTTATTTAGGAACACCCTGTATAATACAACAATTTAAAATTTAATTTTTTTTCTATTTTTATGAGAAATAATTTGAAAATAATTTATGAATTTTTACTTTAATTTTACATTTAAATCGTAATTAAATATCTAACAAAATATTGAAAAAACAAATTTATTTTGCCTTAATATGTAATAAAAATAACTTTTTAAATGAACAATTTATTTATTTAATAATAGTAAAATAATTCCGAAATTGAAATTTTAATTAATATTTCGTTTAACAATAATTTTTGTGACATTTTTCTAAATTAAAAAAAATTTAAGTATAAAAGATGCATTTTTCTGCGGTTCATAGCTCTTCTACGAACTCGTAAATATGCCCATTGTTATTTTTTCGTTGAGCTACCCCAGTTTTAAAAATAGAAGTTTCTACGATGAACAGAAGTCGAGATATTGCAAAATTAACAGCGCGCATCAATTTGAACTTTTCTCGCGCGCGCGACTCGCTTGGACGAGCTTCCCCCACCACCACGCCGGACATTTTACTTAGCAAGTACCTACTCTTTAAAGGGCTCGTGAGTCGTTAATTTTCCACATTTTTCAATGCAATTCACGGGAAATCGTAGTTTACGTCGTAAACTTTATTTTGCGAAAAATTCAAGTCTTAATGTTTATAAACAATTGCGCTACGATTAAAAAAAAATCTTATATTGGCTCTGTTGATCGTAGAGGCTGATTTAAAAAAAATTGTATTTTTTTGCCAGCTATCCATTGTATCTATTTTCGGAGAGATAACATAAATAGCAACAATGTTATTCAAATTGTTTATAAGCGAAGAACGCACGGTTTTTTAATGCACAATTTGAGAATGTTAATGTCAAAAAAAACGGTGATATTTTTTAATAGGTCGCTTAATTGCGTCTTTAAGATTACAATGACGCTTTCAGAATCATGTTTGGATGAAAATTAACGCCTGTACAGAGGCCTAAAGTTCACAACTTTTGGAGCCTCCGCTGTAAACAAATAGAATTGTGCGAAAACTATTGCACCTACAGCGCCCACTTTTGGCACACTTTTGAATTATGACAAAACCCTCAACTTGTCATAGGTTTTATAAAATTTTAACAATAAATGCGATAGTTATAAACAAATTAAAAACTGGGCACTTTTCTTGTTTTTTGCAATAACTTTTTCGTTTATTAACCGATTTTAATTTAACAAGTCTCATTTTGTAGATAATTTTACTCCATACAAACTATATCAAAGTCACTATTCGCGAAAATTGATGGTTTTCCCTGCAAAGTGAAAAAACTGTTTTCCTCACTTATTTGTTTAAATAGTAAAGTTAGCTAGTAAAAGTTTTTGACTCACGAGATGAGAGATGTCTTGTATTTATGTTCCTTTAGACAATTTTACAATAATCTCGCGGATAGGACTTTTTTCGGGTAAAAATCTTATTTGCTTGGCCTATATGGAATCTGTATCTAAATAGATGTTTAAGTGACCACAGTTAATGGAGATAGACCTCAGGGAACTCTTCTAGGTCCCATTCACTTCACTATTTATAATCAACTCTCTGGCAAGTAGTCTTCAAAGATGGTACAGTTAGCATGATTAAAAAAAATAATAAATCAATTCCATGATCTACTTACGTTGTGGGGCTGAGAAAAACGTCGTTGCTCTCCTCCTTCTTAACTTCTACGACTTGCTTAGGCCTAGTGATGATCTGTTTCGTTGGTATGGCGCATTGTACTGTCTTTATCACCTTTTGTACTTTATTCTTGTCGTCGTTCTCCTGCGTGACTATCTGGGTGTTGGTAAGGACGAAGTTCTTCGCCTGGAAGGTGTTCCCCCCGGTCTGGATGAGCTTTATCTCGCCGTTCGCGTCCACCAGGATCCCGGCGAAATTCGAACTGTTCAGTTCTATGAGGCCGTTGTTGCTTATAAGCCTGAGCGGGACGCCGTTGAATTCGAACTTTTTCTTCGAGACGAAGTCCTTCGGGCTGCTCGACAGCAGGGGATCGTCCGAGTTTGGAAGCATGACGCCGTTGCACCAGTTATTGGACATGGAGAAGGTCGAGGTGTTCGGCGAAGGGGAGAACGTCGTCGATGGAAGAGGAGAGGGGTCGGAAGTCGTCACGATGCTGGATATCGGGGATGGCACCGGGGTTAGTCCAAGCGGACTCTGGGGCGTTGGGGAGTTGGTGAGGGGGTAAATTGGTTCTCCTGGCAGTACCTCTTCCAGGGCTTCCTCAACGGCCGCCGAGCTCGACATTGTCGAGGTGAAGAATGCCGCAGACAGAGGGGACGACGCCTGAGGCGGGTCGTACATCCCTGAGAGATACACGAATGTTTACTTATAACAAAATTAAAAAATATATGAATTTTGGAAATGTGCATACCAAATTACACTTGGAGAAAAAAAAAATTGTTACCTAGACTTTTATAAGTGGAAATGGTAAAAGGGCTTATAATAAACCTAAAAAAAATAAATGCGTGAGCAGGGGCGGCGGAGGGTTGATTTGGGGGATTGAAAAGTTAAGAAAAATTGTCTCATTGGGATTTCTGGCGAAAGTTGACGTCACACAAAAAAAGTATCTAACACGAAAGTTGTAGATCATGCAAAAATCTATAACTTTTGTAGAAGTCATCAAAATTTCCGAGAAAAATGCGTAAAACAGGTTTTTTTCTGATTTTTCGTTTTTTATTTCTCATTTCCGCAAAAAATCAATTTAATTTTGACGAAACTTGGTGAAAGTATACCTTTCTCTGGCTTAAATAATTTCCAATTTTTTTAGATAAACGAATTAAGAAGCTTCCGAGATATTCATTTTTTTCGGCCTGAAACACTTTTTCTTCAAAGAAAAATTCTACTTAAAAAAATCATCGTACAGAGTTCTGCCGGTAATCATTTTTATCGTTTTGACATATACTTTTTGGTGAAATAAAAAAATCTGTAATAACATTTCCAAAACATGCTCAAAAATGCAAAAAAATAAAAAATTACTTGCAACAATGAATTTTTCAGATATTGTTGATAATTTGTTTAAATTAAAAAACATTCAAAAACTGATTACACCATTCAATTCTACGGAAAAAAATAAAAAAAACTGTGTCTCATTGTTTGACCCAAAACTTTATTTTTGTACAGTATTGCTATAAACATCTAAGTCGAATTACAAATGCACAAATAATAAATTATCTCTGGACGATTTGAGATTTCAGCAATACAAAGTATTAACAGCAGAGTCTACTGTTGACGCGAAATCGGAAAACCTGAAAAATTTTGCAAAATCGTTTAATTTTTTTTCTGGCTTTATTTGAAAACGAATTTTAAATAAATTGCATATTTACAATGCCACATTATTCGCTCTATCCAGTGGCGTCAACATTTTTGCAATTCCACGTTTCGTTTTCGACGGGCCATCATCAGATTAATTTTTTTAAATATATCGCTGCTATTTTTATGACAAAATCTAGTCATTTTTAATTCTGTATTAGGTGATATTACTATTGTAAAAAAGGTTTTTAGCTATCATTAAAAAATTTTCCTGAGTACGGCTCTGAACGTTTTCAAAATACCTGTATCTATTAGAGAGAGAGAGGGGGGGAGAGGAGAGAAAGGAGAGAAAGGAGAGAAAGGAGAGAAATGAGAGAGAGGAGAGAGAGGAGAGAGAGGAGAGGAGAGAGAGAGGAGAGAGGAGAGAGAGAGAGAGAATAAAAGTCAATACATCACAAAATATCCAACAATTTTTTTAATCCATAATTTAAAAAGTTGTACCTAATAAAAAAATAATACGAATTTATGAAATATTTTATTATTTCTAATTAGTATTGCTAATAGTAGTAAAAAACCGTTGGATATTTTGTGCAGTATTGACTTTTATACTGTTATGACTTCATCCAATAGATATTTTGAAAGCGTTCAGAGCCGTACTCAGGAAAACTTTTAAATGATAGCTAAAACAAGCTAAAATTTAAGCGAGTACAATAGTAATATCCTCTAATTCAGAATTAAAAATGACTAGATTTTGTCATAAAAATAGTAGCGACGTATTTAAAAAAATTAACCAGATGATGGCCCCTCGAAGACGAAACGTCGGATTGCAAAAATGTTGACGCCATTGTATAGAGCGAAAAAAGTGGCATTGTAAATATGTTATTTATTTTAAAATTCGTTTTCAAATAAAGCCAGAAAAAATTACACAATTTAGCAAAATTTCGGGTTTTTCCGGATATCTCCGGAACTACTCGGAATTTTAAAACTTTCTAAACGGCATATTGTTAGGTATAAAAAATCACAACTTTTTTCAAATTTGAGCCACCCCGTATCTTTTACCGTTTCCTAGATACCAATGCTATCCCATCCTTATCTTGGACACACTGTATATCTATGAATTCATCAAGCTTTAAAAAAAATAAGTACAATAATCGATCCTACGCAAAAAAAATTATTTATTTTATTTATTCACTATTCGACTTATGTTTATGGCAATACTGTTTAAAAATAGTTTTGGGTCAAACAATGACAGTTTTTTTTTTATTTTTTTTCCGTAGAATTGAATGGTGTAATCAGTTTTTGAATGTTTTTTAATTTAAACAAATTATCAACAATTACTGAAAAATTCATCGTTGCTAGTCATTTTTTACTTTTTTGCATTTTTGAGCATGTTTTTGAGCAGTGATTAAAATTTTTTTTATTTCACCAAAAAGTATATGTCAAAACAAAAAAAATGATTACCGGCAGAATTCTGTACGATGATTTTTTTAAGTAGAATTTTTCTTTGAAAAAAAGTGTTTCAGGTCGAAAAAAATAAATATCTTGGAAACTTCTTTATTTTTTTATCTAAAAAAATTTGAGGTTATTTAAGACAGAGAAAGGTATACTTTCACCAAGTTTCGTCAAAATTAAATAATTTTTGCGGAAATGAGAAATAAAAAACGAAAAATCAGAAAAAAACTTGTTTTTCGAATTTTTCTCGGAAATTTTGAGGTTATGTTAAAAAGTGACCTCTACAAAAGTTGTAGATTTTTGCATGATCTACAACTTTTGTGATGGATACTTTTTTGTTTGACGTCAACTTTCGCCAGAAATCCCAATGATACAATTTTTTATAACTTTTCAACCCCCCAAATCAACCCTCTACGCATTTATTTATTTTCGTTTGTCATAAGCCCCTTTACCATTTCCACTTATAAAAGTCCAGGTAACAATTTTCTTTTTTTCCCCCCCCTCTAAATGAGTTATTTTGATCGGTCTAAGAGGTACCAAATAACTTACCCCTTTCCACGATCTGCCCGAATTCCTGAGTAGTGGGTGACACCATCGGCAGCATGGTGTTCTGGCCGAAACCGGGACTCTGCCCTTCGTGACTAGCGGGCGGTGTAGGGTAAGCAAAACCGGGCGAGTCGTGCCTTATCAGTGGACTTTGCAGCGGCGACTGCGCGGTGATTGTATGAGGAGACCTCGCGTACTGCGCCGGCGAATGCGTCTGGTACCCTGGGGAAGGCATATCCAGATTACTCGTGGAGTGAAACGTACTGAACTCCGCTAAACTCTCCGGCAAAGGGGAATCCAGCACCGCTTGCAGTTCCTGGTTAACCGAATGACTAGATTGGTACGACGGGGACTGCTGGACGACGGATTCCTGGAGGTTGATGTCTTCCAGTTTGAACTCTGGCAGCTGTTGGTCGTTCTGGTCTTGCAGCAGGGTGTCGGTTTGGAATTGTATCGAGGCGAGTTGGTTGGGATCCACGCCTTGCAGGAGCATGGTGTCCTGTACCTGGGTGAAGACCTCGTCTTGTAGGGTGGACGAGATGAATTCCGCTTCGTCCGACTGGTACGTCACGTTGGCCAGGGTAAAGGAATCCGCGGATTGGAACTCTATGAGAGGAGAGGATTGCGACTGACCCGGATCTGACGTGGTTCTCTTAACGGAGGCCTTCTCCCTTTTCAGTATGAGATCGGCCAGGGCCTGAGCTTCTTGCTGAGTGGTGGAAGTCCTGAAAGCTTCTGCGTCGGAATGTCTTCTGGTTTTCTCCGCCGTCTGCTGGGGCGGGGCAGGGACCACGAACGAAGAGATCTTCGACTCCAGGTCAGCGTTTCCTGAGGAATGCACGGTTAGGGGGAACAGCGGGGGGGCGTTGGATTTTGCTTCTTCTTGGGGCGTGGTGCTGGATGCCGGCGGATTGGTTATTCTCTTGTTTATTATCTTCTCTTCTATCAAGGCCCGCACGCTGACGCTGGCCGTCTGGAGAGGGGGGCCGGTGGAGTCTTTCTTTTCGCATTTTTTGTTCTCCGAGTCCTGCGGAATGTAAATGTCGCTAGAGTGGGAAATGTAGGAATGCGACAGCGAAAAGATTAATTTAAACAGAGTTGAGAGAGATAATTGGTGTTTTCTCAGGGTCATACTAATAATAACCATTCACGAAAAATGATTGTTCGAAAGTGATGCTCAAAAAAGTTTTTCATCTCAAAATTTCAGGACTAGAATATTGGTTCTTGTTTTTCTGGATACGACATTATTCACGAAGTTATAGCCTTTCAAAAATCACTAAAAAATTTGGAAATTTTTCTGTTCCTTTAATTTTTTTGGTATAGTTCATAGGAAAAATTATTTAGAGAATTGAATTTCAAATCGAAAAAGCTTATTTAAAAAATTTCAAAGGAAAATTTTATGCAAAATAATCGTTAATAAACAATTTGAAAAAAGTAAAAAAATCGATTTTCTGATTTTTTTTATTTTTTTGCCTCTAGTTTTTTTTTAGTAAAGATAGGTATAGCCATTGCTTCATAGAAGTAAAAGTAGATAAAATTTCCTTCAAAACATAGGGTATTTTTGGATGAAAATTGACTGATATATATGCTCAAACTTTGCCAATTTTTCGATTTTCGTCGCGTTTACCCTTATACGTTTTAATTCTCATTTTTTGCAAAAAAGGAAAGAAATAAGACGTTCAAGGATTTTCATCACATGACTTGTTCGAAGGGTCATTAAAAATGAAACCACGGGGTGCTCTTAAATTAGAGGGTTGAAATTGAAGATAGGGGTGAAAATGCACTTTTCCAGTTTTTTAAATATAGCACGAAAACGAAGTAAAATTTCGGTATAGTTCATAGGAAAAATTTTGTAAAGAATTGAATTTCTCATCGAAATGGCTTATTTAAAAAATGTTAAAGGAACATTTTATGCAAAAAATCGTTAATAAACAATTTTAAAGAACGCAAAAAATAAGATTTTTTGATTTTTTTTTACTTTTTTAATAAAATAATTTAGTAAAAACCTGAGAATTTAAGTTTATTAATAATGTATATACAGTGTGTCCACGGATGGAGTTGACACACAAGAGGAGAAACTCTTTTATTTTTGACTTTATCGAAAAATGTCACTTCATAAAAAGTTCTGCCCCTCGAAAAAATGAGACTTGCAGTTTTTTAAATATGGCACGAAAACGAAGAAAAATTTCGGTATTGTTCTTAGGAAAAATTTTGTAGAGAATTGAATTTCTCATCGAAATGACCTATTTAAAAAATGTAAAAGGAAAATTTTATGCAAAAAATCGTTAATAAACAATTTTAAAGAAAGCAAAAAATAAGATTTTCTGATTTTTTTTTTACTTTTTTTAATAAAATAATTTAGTAAGAACTTGAGAATTTAAGTACAATAAAGTTCATTAATAATGTATATACAGTGTGTCCACGGATACAGTTGACAAGAGGAGAAACTCTTTTGTTTTTGACTACCAAAAAATGTCACTCTTTATAAAAAGTTCTACCCTTCGAAAAAATGAGATTGTCATACAAACATCTTAGAGTAGATGTACAGGGTGCTCATAAATTTAAAAAAAACACGAAAATACTCAAGAGAGAAGTACCATTATTTATTATTTTACACAACATTTTTATAGAACAAATCTGTTATAACCTCAAATAATGTTTTAATACAAATTTTAAAATAAAAATTTAAATTTTTGGGGTGAGCTATACATATAGATTAAAAGTCAGAATAGAAATTTTTATTTTAAAATTTGTATTAGGACATTATTTGAGGTTATAAATAGATTTGTTTTATGAAAATATTGTGTAAAATAATAAATAGTGGTACTTTTCTCTTGAGTATTTTCGTGTTTTTTTTTAAATTTATGAGCACCCTCTATATCTAATCTAAGAAGTTTGTAGACAGTCTAATTTTTTCGAGGGGCAGAACTTTTGATAAAGAGTGACATTTTTCGATTAAGTCAAAAACAAAAGAGTTTCTCCTCTTGTCAACTCCATCCGTGGACACACTGTATATACATTACTAATAAACTTTATTGTACTTAAATTCTCAAGTTTTTACTAAATTATGTTATTGAAAAAGTAAAAAAAAGAATCAAAAAATCTTATTTTTTGCTTTCTTTAAAATTGTTTATAAACGATTTTTTGCATAAAATTTTCCTTTTACATTTTCTAAATAAGTCATTTCGATGAGAAATTCAAGTCTCTACAAAATTACTATACCGAAATTTTGCTTCGTTTTCGTGCTATATTAAAAAAATTGCAAAAGTACATTTTCACCCCTATCTTCAATTTCAACCCTCTAATTTAATAGCACACCATGGTTTTTTAATTTTTAATGACCTTTCGAACAAGTCATGTGATGAAAATCCTTGAACGTCTTATTTCCTTCCTTTTTTTTGCAAAAAATGATAATTAAAACGTATAAGGGTAAACGCGACGAAAATCGAAAAATGTTTCTAAGTTTGAGCGGCCATATATCAGTCAATTTTCATCCAAAAATACTTTACAACCTCTTGTTTTGAAGGAAGTTTTATATACTTTTTTTTCTATGAAGCAATGCCTATATCTATCTCTGCTCAGAAAAAAGTTATTTGCATAAAAGTAAAAAAAAAACAAAAAATTTAATTTCTTGCATTTTTTTATAAAATTGTTTTTAAAATATTTTGCAATAAATAAATTTTTTAAATAAGTTATTTCGATAGAAAATCTCATTATCTACAAAATTTTTCCTATGCAATACCCTCAAATTTTACTTCGTTTTCGAGATATACTCAAAAAAAACCGGAAGGGTTGCATTTTCACCCCTATCTCCAATTTCCACCCTCTAATTTAATACCACTCCGAGGCTTTTTCATTCTAAATAAACATTTGAACGATTCATGCACCCATCAACGTTGTAGTTCCTTAGTACCCCTGTTTTTTAAGACATAATCAATAGCCTAGATATCAAGAAAATACTTTTTTTAAATAACTTTTACACCTAATTATAATCTAACTTCAATTTTTTTGTAACTCATCTTGGCAACTGCCTATTCCAAAGCAAGCGGAGGAGGCAGAATTTAATTTTGAAATCCAGTCCGTCCCGCGTCCCCGTGCCGGAGCGAGTACGGTTTCCTTTGGAATCATCCGAGCTAAAGTTATGCAAAATACCTCGAAATGAATCAGAATATTCTGTCGAGGGGCTTCATTAGCCCAACGAACTGCATTTAAAACGTGACTCTCCTTATAATCACCTTAGAAATGCCGCCTCGCCCCGCGCTTCTTCCTCTCGTAATTCCTCACAGATCCCTTTTAAGCCGAAATTAATTTGCCTTCAAAATATATTTCAATTCCCTCATAACCCGGTAATTACTTTATTAAATGCGGAGTTTCTTTCCTCTCCCCCCCCGTGTTCTAGGGAGGGCGTTTCCAGCCCCGCACTTTCCAACTCCAATTAAAAACGAATAAGTTCGGCCCGTTTTTCACCAATTAATTAGCGTTAATTCCCCAAACAGATGCAAACTTCGTGTTTTGAACTCGACGGAAACGCCGGACCGGGCTAATGGCGTGAATTTGTTGCGTCTGATGAACATTCCCGATATCCGGTCGCCATTGGTGCGAATCAAAGCACTGGGAGATAAAAAATCTTTGACATTTTGTTACTTTTTAATTTTTTTGAAACCATTATGTATAATCAAACCTCGGATGAGCAGAACTTCCATTTTTTAAATTTAGTTTTTTTACACCATTATAAAGTCTGTTAGACCGTACTCTAAAAAAAACGTGAGCGCCATAAAATTGAAAAATACTGATCCCGACTCTGAACTGGAACCGTACCGCCTACATACCTTCTTGAAGTAGCCCCCATGCAGCCTCATATGTCCATTGAGCGCCGGTATATTCTTGAACTTCCTGTGGCACAGATTGCACTCCACCGGTTTCTGCTCCGGCTTCCCCGTTGTGGAGTTGACCGGCGACGTCGTGGGGGTGGTGGTGGTGACCTTGGACTGCGGACTGTGGGCTCCGCTGGCGATTGTTTTGTTCGACGTGCTCTGCTGCTGCTGCCCCCCCTGCGAACAGACACAGGATTATAACGGTGCAACATCAAGAGTCGTTTCGGTATGTGTTATTCAATCCAAAATATTATAGACGTAATATTTATAAAAAAAATGTGGCAATTAGGTTTTTATGTATATTATCTTCGTCTGTGTTACAATGAACTGTTTTCGGAATAAATAAGTGTTTGAAACGGGCAGCAACAAATTGTTTAATGTATTTAGTTTATTTAACTTTGCCAAAGTTCAAAATCTACTGAAAAGATTTAACAGAAAACAAATATTTATAGACCAGGAAATATAGAATAGGGCGAGACTTTTTGTTTCGGCAAGCTGAATTTATCACTATAGATGCTAAATATTATGTGCAATAACATATTAGTTTCCACAGTCATAAAATGGGGGGGGGGTAAAGATTGTTTACAGGGTGGTTAATTCTATAATATTTACGTAAATTCAGGTTTTTCGCTTATAACTTTTTTCCGTTCATTTCCACGAGAAAATAGTAATGCACTTTAGTTTTCGTCTTCAAAGGACCTACAGAACTAGCCCTCGACCGTAAAAAAATATTGATTAGATCAAAAGTTATAAACAGAAGAATTTTATTTATGACTTTGGAATTAAACCAAATTATTACCAGAACGTTTTGGCATCTCATCCTCTCATTTCTTATCACTGTCTAATAACTCACACGAAATCTAGAATCGTTGATAAGCTATTGACTATGTCAAAAAAAAAAGAGGGTTCAAAGGAACTACAACGTAACAGAAATTTTATTGTTTGATATGTTCAATTGACCCTAAAAAATGATAAAACCGCGGAGTGCTACCTTTTAAAGGGGTGCGTTTTTGAGAACGAAGTAAAAAGGTGGTATTTTCAGTTTTTTGAGTTTTACTCGAAAACTATGAATTTTTTCTAAATAGTTGTCAACGGAAAAGTTGTAGCAAATTGAATTTCCAATCGAAATGAGACCTTTTAAAGTCAAAAAAAAAATATTTTTAACAAAAAACGAGTAAAAAACCCCGAAAAATGCGTTTTTTTTGGTTTTTGGCCCACAACTTTTTTCTGAGAGGAGTTAGGTATAAGCATTGATTCATAGAAAAAAAAGTTAATGTTTTTTCCTTTAAAATATCCTAATCCTTTATAGAAGTACCTACGACTAATAGAAACCGAGATACATTGGATCAAAGTTGGCTACTTCTTGGATTTTTGGCCAATTTTTGCCCTTTTTTGATGATTTTCGTCTTATAACTTTTTTCTGAGTTAATTTAGGTATATGTAATGCCATATTCAAATGAAAGCTGGTTTCAAGACCTTTAAAATGGTGCCTGGTAGAAGTTTGTACAATTAAAATCAACCGAGATATGTCAATTTAACCAACGATACTTTTTTCTGTTTATAAAATTTTTATTACTTTCGGTATTATTTTGTCTAATAATTTATTTTTGTGAATGTGAAAGTTAAAATAAGTTTCTAGGTCTGTTTTTACTATTGTTTAAAAAACTGATTTATCTCGAAAACAGTTCATTTTCTTCATCTTCATCCATCTAAATAAATGAACAGTATATTTTTTAAAGAAAACTATTCAAAGTATTTAAAAATAATATTTGATGACCTCTGTCTAAAAAAAATATGTCGGTATGTACCGAATAAATTGAATATGGCTTAGGAATATTATCAAATACATTAAGAACATTATACCCAACGTTACTTTCCTCAAATTGGCTTGTCTTCGTGGTAGCTAAACAGACGACATGAATGCAGTTTTCATACCTAGTTGGAAGGAAGTCTTTTCTCTGTTGCCGTTCGACGTAAATAATGAGAACCATTACAATGAGCCTTTACTCAACTTTTGAGCCGAAATATGCCTTTTTGCAGAAAAGAAACCCTGGGAAACGCTTGTGGCAAGCGAGAATTATATTTCGTATTTAGTGTCCTTTTTGCGTTATTCAAACAAGGATAAAACAAACATTTGGATATATTTTTGGAAAAAAATACGCAATTCCCAATAGATTGATGTAATAATATCAATATTTTTCATAACTCGTAATCATGGTTGGGTTATGCGAACAAAAAGGTATTGTTTCACATTATGACGTAAAATGCCCCTGGTAATAATTAATTTTCATAAGTTATTGATTTTCGTAGAACATAATAATAATTTTAATTAAACGGCGAAATAAATTATTTAAATCACGGTTTAATCACGATTAGATACAAAGGAATGCAATGAAAGCACGCAAAAGTACAAACGTAAAGCAATTTATTGCAAAATTGAAAATATAAATTGAATGTGTATATACACCTCGCATCAAAATTAATGCATTTCCATTTGATTTTCTCATGAACGGCATTCTGATTGTGGTATTTTTTGTAATTATAGGTTTGTTGTTTAGTAACGATGTAAAACAAACATGTTTATTGTCAGTTTTTTGCATATACAAAGTATTAAATTCCAGAAACTGTCCATAAAATAGTTGTAGCAGATATATGAACTGTTAAAAAACAGTTGAGATTTATTCATTTCCCCAGCACAAGTTACTATTAAATGACAGACTTTCAATTTCACTTAAGGAAACTTAGGAAACCACATAATTACACGTTTCTTGGCAAATTTTACGAAAAAATGAGTTGAGTTAGATTTTTTTTAATATTTCAGCGTATATTTTATTATTTATTAAATTTACTAACATATTACGAAACTTAATTATTCTATTTCATACTAAGACTAAGATGACATGGATATAAAAAATACCTGAGGAATCCTGTAGCCATAGTAGTAGCTCCAATAGTTCATAGTCACCGAATTAAACCCAAAAACTTATCACATTTTACGGTTTACGTGAACAGACCCTCAACGGTAATGAACAACACCGAAACGCTAGGTTTATGACATCATCTATTTTCAACTACTAAAGTTTTCATATTAAGTCTTACATTAAAAGGGGATGAATCTGTGGAAGGTGGCTATCTCGTGACGTCACGTTTGGTCCAGATAACCGGATTAAAACTAATGCCGCCGCCAGTGGCGTACCGCAAACATTAGAAACAACCAGAATAGAAACAAGTACTTAGATGCGAGGATATCTTTCGAGAAGAGATTTGCACGAAATTCGCATTAATGTTAGGAAGAATGACCAGGTTTTTGTGGTGTTGAACTTAAACAATTCTTACTTATATTTTTGTAAATTTTCCTATTAATATCACACCATCAATTATCGAATTTAAAATCGATATTTTTACAGAATTGTAAATTGTGCTTAAAAATTAAACGTTAATTCTTTTCAGTGTAGGTTTATATCACATACAGACATTGTGCTACTAATATAGAAGCATATTTCATATCTAGAGTGTCCTTGAGACCTAAATACAGTTAATTAATGTCCGTTGATTAGCTACGATTGTTCAAGATAGGGAATTGTCACTCTAGGTGAGTAGGATAATTCGACAAAGCTTGCCCGAGATCTACTTCCACAACTAAAACTGAAACCAAGTACTAGTATTACGTTTATTTAATCTACACCGTTCGTATTTTCGACGCCACTGGTAAGATTTCGTTGAATTTTTTACCGAGCAACAAAAGAACAACTGATTCGACGCTTTAAAAAAAAAACAACCTGTTTGTGATTGTGAAAAATCCAACGTACGCCCATGTGTCGCGTCCGCGTTAGCCGTGTCGTCCGAGGGATGCTGTGAGAACCGAGTGACCTCCGACCTCCGCGTTCCTCCGGAGTGACCGCCGAGCAGGGGCGCCAACCCCCTACCCCCCTCGTCGACGTCTCAACTCCTCACCGCACTTCCCACCCCTCCAAGAAGGGTTGGATGTGCTCGCTTAAACTGTGTAGTGATTAATTGTTGCGTCTCATTTAATTCCAGACCGACTGAACGTGCCTTTCGGTCCGCAGAAGAATTCGGACCGAGCGTTTAAATAGAGTGGAGAGGGTTGAGGGAGAAGTGGTTATCTTTAAACGAGTTTTTTTTTCATGATGACGTCAATCTATGCTTGTTTATTATATTGTGTTTGGTACCGTCTACGAATAACGTCTTCTGTTCTGTTTATTGAGTAATTTGTAATAAGAAATCCGGCTCGAAGGACCAAAGACTTTGACGCTTGTGAATAGATCAAAGAAATGCAGTCAAAAACAGTTTTTGTACGTGTTCTGTAGGTTGGTTTTTAGTAGCTGCAGTAAAATTTCAATCAGTGAATGCAAAAAAGTTCTAGTTCTTTCCATGAAATTATTATGCAATGTGTGGTATTTCGTTTTATTGCCGAAACAAAAAGTCGCGTCCAACTCTATATTTCCTGGACTACGTAGTTAATTCTCGACATTTATTTCGGATACACCATATATACATCCTGGATTCTCTTTGACGCGAAACAAATTTTAATTGCGAATTATCCCGCTCTCCCCAGCGCTAATTAGCTTTTTTAAATTACCACCACCGGCAATATTTCCGTATACCCCGCGCGAAAAGCTCCTCTTCTTCTTCTTCTTCTTCTCCTTCTTCGTTTCGTTTTAACTTCCCTAATTATTTGAACTACTTAGTTTCGGGCCAGCGGGATAGTGAAAAGAAAGTTGAAAGGAAGCGGAATCTAATTCGGGCGAAAAAGAGATTAAATATTTGACAAGAGCTGAAAGTTTCACTAGGGCGAGGGTCGTCGAGGTTGGCCAGCGACGCTTATTAGATTTTTTAATTAGAAATTCTGAGGTTTGTGGAATACGTTGAAATAATCGAGGCGGGCGGTTTCTTAATTATTTTGTTTCGTTAAGGCGGATCTGTCGACGCAATTTAAGCCACGACCTACTTCTAAATGTACGAGATCATTTACATAACATTATATCGTCGTTGCGATACGAACACAAATTAGTTGTTTACTAGAAAACTGTTTGTTTTTGTGGTTATTTCGGCTGCTTGTCGCTTTGAAAACAACTCGTGTGTTTTTGTGTACCCCCAAAAGCCAATCTTTGACGAAATTAACCCGTAACCGCTACGAAAGCGATAGCAGACACGCAGACAGTTCAAAGTCGTTATACGTCTGGAGGAGAGATCAGAACCAGCCATTCTTGCCACGGCGCGGCGGTTATTAATTTCACTAAGTCAGTATAAATATACAACCGGAGGAGACAAAGAGCGCATTTAGGTATACACGAGATGATTATAATATTCGCAATGGCAAATACCACGAATACTCCAAACAGCATTAATCCGTTTTGTTGCTTTTGTGCCCGCGCCTACCCGTTTTTCATTATTCTCCGTTGGAATATGAATAATTTCGGGTGAAATGTATGCGATTCGCTTTAATTAATACCCCACCCGCCATTGTGTGTCCTAATTAATTGAACGCGGCCGTAAATATTACGAATTCGTCAAAGTGGGGATTATTATACTACATTTATTGTGCCATTGGAAACGGAGATCGGCCATTTTAATGCCCCTACCGGCTAATTGGAGTGTCGGCTCGGCTCGCGGGGCCCCCCTACATTTTTCCCCGGCGAAAAATACTAATTAATTTATATCTTTGGATAAGCTGTTTACCGCCCCGGCCAATTAGCTAAACATAATTAATATTCGAGTGCCTAATTAAAATCCGCATCCCCAAGAATCTGAATTGACAGCCTACGGTTCGTTTCTGGGAAAACACTGACGTTCTGTTCCGTTGAAGTCCATAAGTACACAGTTAATAGGAGTTTTTCGAGAATTATACCCAGGTGACATTGTAAACGAAGTAATTGGATTAACAGAATTGTGTAAAATACCCCCACCCTTGAACCAATATGCTCATAATTTTGTCAAGGGGTTATGCTACAGATTCTATTTCTTTTGGTTTAAAGATGAAATATTTGTTAAACACATTTTCGATTCAATCTTGAAATAATTAGACCGATCGATTTAGGACTCATTTAGAGGAAAAAAAAAAGAAAATTGTTACCTGGACTTTTGTAAGTGGAAATGGTAAAGGGGCTTATAATAAACGAAAAAAATAAATAAATGCGTGAAAATTGTACCATTGGGATTTTTGGCGAAAGTTGACGTCAAACAAAAAAGTATCCAATACATAAGTTGTAAATCGTGCAAAAATCTGCAACTTTTGTAACCACTTTTTAAGATAACCTCAAAATTTCCGAAAAAATGGGAAAAACAGTTTTTTTTCTGATTTTTCGTTTTTTATTTTTCATTTCCGCGAAAATAATTTAATTTTGACGAAATTTGGTGAAAGTATACCTTTCTCTGTCGTAAATAACCACAATTTTTTTTTTGACAAAAAATCAAAAAGTTTCCGAGATATTCCTTTTTTCCGGTCTGAAACACTTTTTCTTCAAAGAAAAATTCTACTTAGAAAAATCATCGTCTGCCGGTGTACATTTTTTTCGTTTTGACATATACTTTTTGGTGAAATAAAAAATCTGTAATCACAGTTCAAAAACATGCTCAAAAACGCAAAAAAAATAAAAAATGACTTGCAACAATGAATTTTTCAGTAATTGTTGATAATTTGTTTAAATTTAAAAAAAATCAAAAACTGATTGTACCATTCAATTGTACGGAAAAAATACAAAAAAAAACTGTCTCATTGTTTGACCCAAAACTTTATTTTTGTACAGTATTGCTATAAACATCCAAGTCGAATAGTGAATAAATAAAATAAATAATATTTTTTTTTCCGTAAGATCAAATAATGTACTTATTTTTTTTTTAATTTTGACGAATCCATAGATATACAGTGTGTCCAAGATAAGGATAGGACAGCATTAGGTAAGAGATACGGGGTGGCTCAAATTAGAAAAAAGTTTTTTTATACCTAACAATATGCCGTTTAGAAAGTTTTAAAATTCCGGGTAGTTCCGGAGATATCCGGAAAAACCCAAAATTTTGCAAAATTGTTTAATTTTTTTCTGGCTTTATTTGAAAACGAATTTTAAAATAAATTGCATATTTACAATGCCACTTTTTTCGCTCCATACAATGGCGTCGACATTTTTGCAATCCGACGTTTCGTCGTCGAGGTGTCATCATCGGGTTAATTTTTTTAAATACGTCGCTGTTATTTTTATGACAAAATCTAGTCATTTTTAATTCTGAATTCGAAGACGATACGTCGGATTGCAAAAATTTTGACGAAAAAAGTGGCACTGTAAATATGCAATTTATTTTAAAATTCGATTTCAAATAAAGCCAGAAAAAAAATAAAACAATTTCGCAAAATTTTTGGGTTTTCGGATTTCGCGTCAACAGTAGACTTTGCAGTTAATACTTTGTATTGCTGAAATCTCAAATCATCCAGAGATAATTTATCATTTGTGCATTTGTAATTCGACTTAGATGTTTATAGCAATACTGTACAAAAATAAAGTTTTGGGTCAAACAATGAGACATAGTTTTTTTCCGTAGAGTTGAATAATGTAATCAGTTTTTGAATGTTTTTTAATTTAAACAAATTATCAACAATTATTGAAAAATTCATTGTTACAAGTCATTTTTTACTTTTTTTTGCAATTTTGAGCATGTTTTTGAACTGTGATTACAGATTTTTTTATTTCACCAAAAAGTATATCTCAAAACGAAAATAATGATTACCGGCGATGATTTTTCTAAGTAGAATTTTTCTTTGAAAAAAAAGTGTCGGGCCGAAAAAAATGAATATCTCAAAAACTTCTTCATTTTTTTTATCTAAAAAAAATTGAGGTAATTTAAGACAGGGAAAGGTATACTTTCACAAAGTTTCGTTAAAATTAAATTATTTTTGCGGAAATGAGAAATAAAAAACAAAAAATCAGAAAAAAACCTGTTTTTCGCATTTTTCTCGGAAATTTCGAGATTATCTTAAAAAGTGACTTCTACAAAAAATTTTAATTTTTGCATGCTCTACAACTTTCGTATTTGATACTTTTTTGTTTGACGTCAACTTTCGCCAGAAATCCCAATGATACAATTTTTCACAACTTTTCAACCCCCCAAATCAACCCTCCGCCGCCCCTGCTCACGCATTTATTTTCTTTAGGTTTATTATAAGCCCTTTTACCATCGTCACTTATAAAAGTCCAGGTAACATTTTTTTTTTCTCCAAGTGTAATTTGGTTGGACTAAATTACTTAATTTTAAACGTAATTTATTTGTATGATCAGTGAAAGCAATTTTAAAAATCTAGTAAACACACCTAGGATATAAGCCATTAAAGATGCTGGAATCATTCATAAGTCCCAAGCCTGATCCTAACTCTGTTTACTAGATTCCTAAACAAGTCCCTGTCTAATAGATTACACTTTTTGGCTGTTATAAGACATAAGCTTCCCTTAAGTGCACTAGTTTCTTTCAAACAGTTTGGAAATCACCATAAAGACTTGAGGAATATAATCTACACCAAATAGTGGTCAAATGGAAGGCAAAACCTTTGTTTTCCAATTCGCATACCTAAAAAGAAAACAAGCACATGCACTCACCGTCGACGTCCACGCTGCCTTGCCCTGGGTCTTGCTGGAGGTCTTGGCGTTGGATTTGGCGGCGGGCTTGGAGGCGGGTTTGCTGGAGGCGGCCTGCGACTGCCTCTGGGTCTGCTCCATTATCTGGTGGATCAGGTCCAGCTGTTGTTTGGTTAGCCCGTCATTGTTGCTGCCGCTGCCGCTCTGTAACGCGAAATAATTAGATCTCTAGCGTTGTTTAGGGGCGGCATTCGTGATTTCGGCCGGACAAATATTGGTCGACAGCGGACTTGATTCCGCCATTGCCGATTGCGTTATCTTAATCGGCTTAGCTTTAGATGGGCTGGGATAGAGGAAATCCATTCGGTACGGGGCGAAGCGCCGTTTCTAAAAACACTTGGTGCTCCAGAAGTAATAATTTCAAACTTTTTCATTAGAAGAAAACAGTCTTAATAAACAAAGGTGGAAAATGCCTTTCTTGAGAACACACAATCAATGGTTTGTAGGAAATATAATTAGAATTTTTGAATTCAGTAATCATCTTGGTATTTTGGTGCGAACAATATTTAATGCTCTGTTACTGAGACATCGAAATTACAATTTTAAAGGTACAAGGAATAAGATAATAAGAAACTAATTTAAATTCAATCAGAAACAGATAAGACCTCGCAAACTTTAGACAACAAAACTTTATACAATAAAATGTTACAAAAAGTTACAAGTAACACATTTACTTCAGTACCAATGAATAGTTTAATGTTGGAAGGATACAACGATATTATAAAAAACATATTCGAGCTAGAGAAGTTGTTGGAGAAGGTTCTAGTCCAAAGTAGAAGAGAAAGATCCCAATACTGAACTGGTTGATTGACCAAGGAGTTTACAATCGGTTATGTATGGCCAGAAAGAACAACCTCTTCTTACTTGCACCATTAACGACAGAAAAGGCTTAGGAGGCGGCCGAAAATTTAAAAAATTAAATGAGTTTTGGATATACAGCTTCTAACGGATGGGTACAAGAATTCTGTTGATAACACAGCTGAAGTTGACCTAGATATATTGAAGTATAAAAACCAAAGCTACACATAATATTGCACAAAATATTCAGAAAAATGTGTACGGTCCTGACAAAAGCGAACTTTTTTACCTTGCATTGTGTTAAATATGACTTAACGGAAAGGGAAATTGATTTTTCTGGTGAAGAAAAATATTTTCCTCTCAAAGCATCGAAAGCTGCAGAAAGTGCAGTCAGAACTCACTTGTCAAAAATCTGATGGGAAAGAAAACTTCTAACAATGTGTTACTGGTTTATTTTCGATCTATGAAATTTGCTAGGAGGATAGGCGCTTGCAAAAGCTCGCAAATTTTCGTTACATGTTCAAAATTTTCAGTATTAAATAAAAAGTACGAATTTGACTGAAATTGGATGAAACTAGAGGAAAAGATATCTGTGCTCAATAAATACCCGCAATCTGGACCCCCCAATTTCAAAATGGCGGCCTTCTACAAAATTAGAAAGTCGAAAATGCGAACGCGTCTATCTTCTTACCAAGTCAAGATATTGAAATTCGGTAAAAAAGAATCGAAAGATAATTACATTATCTCGCGTACGAGTAAATTTCAGATTTTGAAGTTGCAAAAGTTATTAACAAAAAACCAAAAAAAACGGTAACTAGGATCCTTATCTCGGCGGTTTTTTAATATACAGTTTTCAAACCAGTTACATCAAATAGTTCTTAAAGAAACATGAATTAAAAAAAAGCATTTCGATCCGACCAATGGGAGCCGAGATAATTTTTTTTATTAAAAACTGTATTCCGGCTACTATTTAATATTTTGTAATAAACTTGGGCTCGTTGTAAAGTAAAATACTTCTTTTATACGCTAATTTTTTTGAATGGATTCGACAAGAAATGACTAACAAAACCACCAAAACCAGAATGAGAGGCGGCCCACGCGTCTTAACGGTAGCCAGGAGAGGGGAGCTCTGTGACGTCATAGTGCCCTTGCTGCGCTCGCCTTCTCAAAATTCTTACTTAACAAATGGATTGTGCTACTTAGAAAGCAGCTACCGGGATGCTTTTCTTTAAAATCGAGTCCCCTATAGTTATCTTTTCCTGTAGTTTTATCAAATTTCAGTCAAATTCGTTTTTTTTATTTAATGCTGAAAATTATGCATATTTTTTCTAATTTTGCAATGTAAAAAAAATTGCGAGCTTTTGCAAAAGCCCATCTTTGCATAAAATTTCCCCAGAAACAAAAGAAATATAAGCAAACAACTGAAAAAAAGCATTTTTTTTCGTTTGTTATAAACAGTGTGACGCTCGACCTCTACAAATATACAAATTTGGGCTTTTATTCTGTGTGTTTTTTACTTAATTTTAAGCCCATAATTTTGGTCTAATTCGCCCGGATTCATTTGAGTTACAAAATTTGTTCAATTGAATTGAATTTATTTCAAAAATAAGTAGTCAGTAGACAGCTGTGTGAAAATACTTTTTGCTCTAGAACAAACTTTCCAACTGACTCAAGCGGCGACACTTAAGAGACATAATTAAAATGTCGACATTTTTATTCAGTTCTCGAACGATGTAATATTGACGACATTTATAATATTATGGGTACCTCGTACATCCTCCAGGAAGGAAAATATTCCGATTCCGTCACCGAACCCCCGATTTATGTATTTTTTTACACAAATTGCTAAAACGTATGATGTACGTGCCGGCTACAAATCGAAACCCAGTGCATTTTCCAGTCGCGCAAATTGCATTTCAACCGCCGATCGGACACGTGCTTTCGGATTTATCGCCGCCCCCGAAAAATTTACGGGCGGGCGGGGGAAATAATCCCATCTAACTGAGAACTGGAGATCGGCGATTGACGCAAAGTGGGACATTCCTCATACGCGACTTAATATTTAAAAGTCTCCGTCTCCGGACAGCTTGATGTATGTACGGAGGTATGTTCGAGCATTATTACTGGGATTACCGTGGAGCCCTAGCCGGCACTGACATTATTTCCTTAAGCGTTACAAATTACAACCTTCGGGGGTGATTTAAGCCCAGGTGTATTTTTCTCCGGGAAAAAGTTAACTCTTCACGAACAGGGATAAATGCCCGGACATTTCTCTTCTTAAGGAAGCGAGCAGTTAGCCGCCCCGCTCGAATTTTTATTGTTATTGTAAAGTTGGCGGCGTGTGTTAAAAGTTACTGCTGGTTTTATAAGTCCTAAATCCTCCCTCCCCCCGGACGGGCAGTTTGACTTCTGAGTTAAACACTTTTTCGATGCTTCAAGTCTTCACAATGTACCACATAGTTGTTTACGCTACGTATCTTCCATCGTGCTCCTTCTCTTAACTTTATAATGGGGAAGGGTATGAAAAATGATAATATCAAAAAAGTAATTCGAGAGAAATGACGATGAAAGTTAGAAATTTGGAAATAAGCTCAGGGTCAGGCAAAAGCCGCTCGGGAATTCGCTCTTTTTATATTAAATAGAGCTTATTTTTACGGTGATTTAAAGAAAAAGGGGCGATTTAAAAAAAAGAAATGACCTACGCCTCTCTGTTCCCTTTTTATAACCCCCCCCCCCCCATAAAGTGCAAATTGTCTACTAATAATTTTTTCATTCTAAGTAGGAATTCTCATGGATTACCAATCAGCGTAGGTAACTACATTGCACGATTGGCCCTGTCGACTAAAAATCCCTAAACCCCAGCAGAGTGGTTGAAGGGCTTACAGATGTACGAAAATACACTGTACCATCATTAAACCCAAAACGAAACGCGGTGTCGATATATTTGGCCATTCTCGTATAGTGGTTTGGTCTTCAAGTGAGAACAACTCTAAGTAGCATGGAAAACTTTATTCTACTAATTTCGCTGGTAACACGAGTCACAACAGAGCAGGCTTCAAGACTTCTGGTTCGTACCGCGAAATGTTTTCGGTTTTTATCCTTGTCCCCAGGTACCTACTTTTATTACCCCATCCTAATTAACACTTATCCGGGTCATTACCTACTCGGTTTGTGCTTATGTACCCTAATAAACAACAACTAATTTATGTTTACAGCCTACTTATTCTAATCTCATTTGCTAAATACATTTATTTGGGATAATCTCGGATAATTCAAAGTATAATTTATATGGCTCGTAAATTCCCAGAAAGCAAAATATATTTATTGGGGCTGGTACTAAATGTAATTGTCGCGTACCGTTACACTCGTTTCGCCAAATTTTTGTTTTTTAACCGTTTATCATTCCTTGTCGTATCATATTTCAATCGTGCAAATAATGATTAAGCACGTGCTGCTGAGAAACTATTGTTCGCGCTTTCATACAGAACCGGACTTGTATCCCGATTTCATTCCACGCGTATTATTCAGGGTTTAATTTTGTTGCTGTTTTATTTATTTCGTGTTAGTTTAAGATGTTGGGAAACGATTCGGCTGTTGAAATGGTTGAATAAAAAGAAAATGAAAGAAGAGAAAAATATCTTGCTCTAGAGCTGTTCGTTTGAAGTAAACAGCATTTGTTTTACACACATGGAACAGCTAAAGTATTTTTTTGGTGAGTGTTCTATACTAAAGTAAAATTAAGTGTTTGAGCATGACTGCATCTCATTTGATATGACTTATATTTGACATTTCGTTTGACATTTAAAATTATTGAGTTGAATTTAGGTTTGATAGATTTTTAACATTAAACGAAAAAAAAATACCTCAACTGTTGTATTATCGTGAGGCTTTTTAAAAAATCATAAAAATTGTCCTTTGCTGCACATACAAAAAGTCCTGGAGAGTACAAGCTTCAATGCATCGCTATTACAGGGTTAAAGATTCTATCTACTAGTACCGCCTCGAACATAATTTTTTTTTAAACGACTTACCTTAGCGGGGTCGGTGGCGAGCAGCTGCTGTAATTGACTCTTGCCGGCGGACGACGTCGACGCCGACGACGACGACGCCGTGGATGTGGGCGGCGGCGCGTACTGGATGCAGCTGGAGCCGTGCGGCGACGCTGCGTCACCCGAGGCGGCCCCCTGGGCCGGCGACATGGTGGTGGACGTAGTGTTCGCCGCCGACGAGCTGTGGTGGTTCTCCGTGTGCCGCCGCAGGGAACGCGCGTCGCAGTAGCTCTTGCCGCACCCCTCGGCCTTGCACTCGTACGGTTTCTTGTTGCGGTGCGTCAGCATGTGCCCGTTTCTGTAACAGAAACAACCAAAAACTTTGCGCGTGACCTTGATATAATTGTTTTAAAAGAGGGGCCCGAGTACAGATCCTTGAGGAATTTTAAACTCAAAATTTTTTTGATAACGATGTTCATGTCTGTGACGCTAAATGATATTGTGACAATGTGTTAGTTTCCAATTTATGACAGAAATCAACGATGCGATGAGCTCGGCCCCATTTACATGTTTTATTTTTGACATAAACCTGTACAAAACATTGCCTTTACGACCTGTTCGGTACAACCGGTGGTAATGCAATAAACGAAGGTGTTACAGCACCGTGACCGACACGTAATAATAATATTAATAAAAATATCTGTGACTCGTTCGCGACGCGTCGCTACTAAATTTTTCATTTTCATTTTAACAACTGCGTCATAAAATTACGTCCATTTAGACACCGGGATAACAAATGGTTTATTGGAAACTGCAGCTGCCGTGTTGTTTTGTATATCTATCTATTTTTTATTGGACTGTAAAACGTGAAATATAGAAACGCTTGTTTTTTTTTGTTCGTTTCAAATGACGGCGTCCGATGATTTTATTGTAATCCATTTCTGCAGTCCATATAACTCGGCGTACTATTAAATTGTTATTGATACGGAAAAAGTTGGAAAGAGGGGCAATTTTTATGTGTATCGTTCTAGCTCGTTACAAAAGACAGAGAATTGTTTTAGATTAAATATATTTTTTAGTAGGGGATACTTACAAATGATCTTGTCTTTTGAAAGCTTTCCCACACATGCTGCAAACGTATTTCCTCTCATCGCTGTGCGTCAATTTGTGCTTGGCCAGCGCCGAGGCGTTCCCAAAAACTTTGGCACAAACCTGAAATAAAACTTTACTTTTAATTTTCTTCTATTTCCTTTGTACCACCTTTGACTTAATACAAGTTAGGGTTAATTTATCTTTATAGACCTTATAGATCTTTATAGACCGTAAAATTCAATGAGACTCCATGACAGATTTTGTTAACCCCAGCTTTACTTTGCAACATTCGGCTGAAGACCGCAATGATACTAAATCTGAAAGCCTAAAATATCTTGTACGGATAGAAAAATAAAAATTCCTGGGAAACACGACCTCGAAAAACTGAACTATAACAATAGGGACGTCGATTTAATAACGTAAACGCAAACAATACCGCCGCTCTGTTGGATATACGGTCAATTTCTTCCAGGGCGTTGTCCGGCCAGATTGTGATGCCGAAATGTTATATTACAAATTCCATGAGTGAGCAAGGCATGTGATTCGAGTTTGATATATATTAGGGGTTGTTCCGGATATAGCAGAGGCCTACGGCAGCGACACGACGAGCTGCAGGCACTGCGGAACAATGGGGGAAATATTAATAGTAAACATGCTGCCAAACGAATAAATGGCACGGTTTTTTGTTGGATAGAGCTTAATACGGATACATGAAGATTTTAAGGTCCAATACAGAGTTACAAAATGTTACAATAGTGCGACTGGTGATTTCAACAAACTTTTTTTATTTCTTCCTTCGATTAAATAAATATAATTGTTTTCATTTCACCTAAAAGCTTTTGGAGAGGCAGACCTACGGGTCTATAATTTTTGACATAAATAAATGGTCTTCCAATAATGCCAGTTCAAAACAGAACTGGTCCAAGAACTGATCCTTGTGGTATTCTAACGTTATTGGTTTGTGTTTTGATTAATATTGTACATTACTCTAGAGTTTTATAAATAAGAATTGTTTCCCCAAAGCTTGCATTATTCCCATTTAAGTTTCTCTAATATTTCTTAATAATGCATATTAAGTAAACAAATTTGTTTGATATGGTGACATTTTTTATTCAATTTACGTCTATTAAAATGTCATTCCGTTTTATTATTCTCCCTTTCCTATTTAAAACTGCACAATATTTCCCCTGCTGCCTTTTTCCTTTCATATCGTACACATAATAATGAAACAAAATAAAAAATAAACACGGGATTCATTTCCCGTCCTCAAACAAACTCCTCCGCGTCCTTTTCCCCAACTAATAATGTTTATTAAATGGAAATTTCTCTTTATCCGCTGGGTTTTCATTTGTCTGAATTTGCTTTATTGCAGCCGGGTAATTTATACGATTTTTTCCGAGAATCTCGCGTTGTGAATTAAAGAACTCGGTTCAGTGAATCAAAGATAAAATTGAGAAAGTCTTACCTGGCACTGCTGGGGACCCTGTCGGTTTGGCGAGGTGGGCTTAGGTCTGGACCGCTTGGCGGACACCTTCACCAGTTCCGACGTGCTGCCCGGCTTCTTATCATCCGCAGTCGTTGTTGATACTGAAACAAAACAACGTTTTATTTTTCGCTGGTCTTGTGTCTAATTTCATACATTTTTTCATATTTTTACATCATTACCTGGAAGTTCGATAAAAGTTCAATTAAATACCCGCATTATGTCAATTCTGACGTATATGTTTGCCTGTTTTTTATTTACTTCCTTAAATTATCTGTAAATATCATAGAACCGTATTAGGGATATACAGGGTGGGCCATTAGTGTGAGAAAGTAAAGAAACTCCCTTGTTATTCATAATACAGAAAAAAAGTTTATATAAAAGTTGTACAGAATGAAAAAAACCTAAAGGACAAATTAATTTGAAACATACAGGGCGATGAGTAAAAACGGGACAAGCCAAATATTACATTTTTTAAATGGAACACTCTGTATATTTTTAAACATATGGATTTCTAAGAAAATTCTGTATATGGCAATATAAACAGTTTAACATTTTATTGCGGGGTTGCCAAGTTATGTAGAAAATTCTTCGAATTTTGGAATAAACATGACTTCGAAGAAGTTGTATTAACTTTCAACAAATGTTAGGTAAAGTCTCCTATATTAGCTAACATCGGTATTTTATACAGGGCATTTTTTATAATACGATCATTGTTAGAAAGTTCAAACTTGATTTTCTAAAATTTTTCAAATAGAACACCCTGTATTTTATTGTTGTATTTTATTCACATATCAGTCCACTTTAACTTTTATTATGTATGTTCTACACCTAAATTTGTTAATTTTTAAGATATAGCAACATTTCTGGAAAAACCTAAATTTTATTATTTTCGGTCTCACGAAATGGCTTTGGAAAAAACTGGCACATTGTGTCAACTTGTCAGTTCATAATTTATCGTCATTTTCAGTAAATTTTTTAGTTAGTTAAATTTATTAGTTGGTATTCTATAAAATAATAAAAATTAAGTTTTTTCAGAAATGTTGGTATATCTCAAAAACTAACAATTTTAGATATAGATCATGCTTAATAAAAGTTGAAGTTGACCGATATGTGAATAAAATAGAACAATAAAATACAGGGTGTTCCATTTGAAAAATTTTAGAAAATCAAGTTACTAAAAATGGTCGTATTATAAAAAATGACCTGTATAAAATATCGATATTAGCTAATATGGGGGGGAGCCTTGGTCTAACATTTGCCTATAGCTCTGTCTAATTATTTTGTTCCAAGTGTTAGTAGCTGAAAATTAATACAACTTCTTCGAGGTAACATGTTTTTCCAAAATTCGAAGAAATTTCTACATAACTTGGCAACCCCGCACTAAAATAAACTGTTTATATACAGAATTTTCTCGGAAATCCATATGTTTAAAACTATACAGAGTGTTGTAGCCCTGTATGTTTCAAATTAATTTTGTAGTATAGGTTTCTTGATTCTGTACAACTTTTATATAAACTTTTTTTCTGTACTATGAGTAACAAGGGAGTTATTTTACTTTCTCATACTAATGGCCCACCCTGTATAAACTAGAGAGAATTATCTATAATCGACTAAGAATAACGCCAAACATATTATAGGAATTTATAATACAATGCGAATATTAGAGCAAATATTTTGACATACAAATTGCCTTTGAATATGTTTATTGTTTATTCTAATTTAGGAAAACACAAAATTCCTACAAACTGAAACGTGTACAATATTTGTCTCAATATTCTTACAAACTGTAGATGTAGATCAACAACTACTGTTCTACTGTGGAGTCAATAACACTGCCTATAGGATTTATATCAGGTGTTCGAGGCGGCTTATCCAAGGATTTGAATAAGTTTCGTTTGAATTTTGTGTTGTTGGCTAAATATAAGCTGAGCTCTCGCATCTAGAGGTATGTACATAATCAAGAAATACTGGAAGTACAATTTATTTTTGGTGAATAATAAAATAGTAATTATAAGACATATTTTTCCGTGTAATTTTTGTATCTGTTTGTCGTTGCCCCCTCGAATATAGCCCACTTCCGCCCAATAAATGAATAAAACAGTTCGGCTATCATTAAACGTCTAAATCGGGATGGAATCAGGCCTCGTCAAACATTCAAATTTATTCATAAAAATACGAAACAGCGATCCGCGCCGCGCGAGTAATGAAAATTTCAGTGTCCGTTCTCGGGCCTTCGCTTTACATATTGTAGTTACACGGCTGAAAATTTTATTAAATTAGCATTTAATTCGCCATTAATGTTTTTACGTCCGCGCTCGCGTGTGCCCGTCCGGGCCGGTGGGCGCCGTGACCGTCGGCTCCCTGGGGACCGGCGGAAGGGTTGCCGTTCCCGGATACGGTCTCTGTGTCCTGGAGGCTATTAAAATGGTACTTTATGCGGCCTGACGGCTGTATTCTCCCTTCTTTACAAGCTCTAGATTAACGCCGCTACACACGTGTTCCTCATTACCAGGGAAATTAACAACGTCCATTTTTTTGCAAATTATAATGTACAGAGTGTCTAAAATTTTGCTTCCTTAAAGAGTTACAGACTAAAAATTTGACGTAGGGTACCTAAAGGTGGAGGTTTTGCATATCATTGTTAATCGCAACTATCAAAGCGACAATAAAGTATTTGGCCACCAATGATGAGCACTACCCAGAAACCGCAAAGTTACATCCTTTACATTTATTCACAGGTATTTTTATCTTACAATTATCTAAAGAATCACCCCTTTATTATCAGAACGCAGCACCCTATTCAACGGTAGGTACTGCTGTTTCGATCCTTCACCTGGTCCAGCCGGCAATTAACGAAATGCAGACATAAAACATTAATTGATAGGCTTAATATTGACGAAGTTTCCGTATGTGCTAATTAAATTTATGGCCAAATTGATTCTGGACGCGGGAATCGATAACATCTCACTAATTAATGCAACAGCGGTTTACGTTTAATGGGTGGTGGATATTTTGTTTGGAGGGGTGCGGGGAGGAGGGTTCAGTATTATTTGAGACCGCGCCGGCTATTTTTGGAACCAGGACGGTTAGCTTAATTGACGGTTTTGATTGCATAAATAGTAGCACGAATGTAAAGCCTAGATTTCCCGTGTTAGAAATAGCAAATAAAGGATACCGCCATTCGACGGACATTTTCTGTTTACAGGGTGTTCCGTAGAGGTTGGACCGTTTGATTGCAGACACCTGGGAGCAAAATAATATAATAAAGCAACCTAACCTACATATACATTTCGATGTTTTTTAATATCACACTAAAACTGTTTTAACTAGAAACTGTTTATTTAGCACATATTTTTATTTGAGTAAAATATATAGGTAATATATTTCTTCGATATGTAAGTTGCAACATGTTATTCATTTTGGAGTACCGAGTACAACTATTTAATTTATCTTTTTTTGGTTTCACCTGATACGTCTTGGTCACTTCGATCAGAACTATTTTAGAGTAGCAAAAGAACACTTTGTAGAAAAAAGATGATGTCAAGGAACTTCTTTTGAGCCAGATACGTCGAATGTAAAATATATGTACCCCTTGTGGAATCACAGAAAATCCTTATGAACAAAAATGTAGCTTATAAATAAACAAAGAAAATCGTTTTAAAAAGTGTTGTACGTCCCATACAAAACGAAACATGTTTAGTGGGAGGGGACTTGTTTTGGGGGGAATACGCTAATCGATGTATTCAACGTCATATAACGGAAAAAGGATAAATTTTACGTGTATAACGCTCCTGGAGTTTTTTGTAGTACTCAAAAAGACCTTCAAAATGAGCACTTGTAAAAGTTAATTAGAGCAAAATTGAAAGAGTTATCATCAAAAACAGATGGGATGCTCATATTTTTTAAGGAAAAATGAGCAGTAAACGTTGTACCATTTCCATCAGAATTAAAATTAATCGTATTCCCTTTACAATTAGTTTTGTTTTAGTGCTTATCATACGATCCTGAAGTTAGACCGGTTTAGAATGTATTTTTTGAATAATATACGGTAAAAGTTGAAAACGTATCTTTCATTATTCCAAAAAAAATTGCCTTATTTATATAATAATTCTGAAACTATGAAAGATACGTAAAAAATATAGCTTTTTTCAACAAATATTTTGCTTTTTTTTATTCCTATAGCATAAAAAATAAAGATATCGCCGCTTGAAGTATCCATTTTAGTGAAAAAACGACCTGCCTCTAGCCCTTCGATCATTTCTCTTTAAAAAACGAAGGACTTAAGAGGTTTTATATGCAAACGATCTTACAGCTCTTGAAATTATCTTTAAAATGTTTTTTTTTGTAGGATACTATAGCTTTAAAATTAACCGAGTTATGGTAAAAAACCAATGACATTTTTTTGGAGCAAAATGTTAGGATTCAAGTGCGCGTCAGCGTGTATAAAAGTTTATATGCAGCATAGCAATTCCTTTTATGATTGATTATATTTAAAAATCGATTATAATAACATATTTTACAATAACATTGGTAAATGGGTAGTTTATAAGAGTAATGGCAAAAGTAAAATATTCTTTCATAAACAATATAAGGGAATTTTTATTTTAAATTATTGCTCAATTATAGCATTCCAAGATTTAAAACGTAATTTTTTTATAATTTTTTTAGCATAGGGGTGATTTATAAGGGTTGAAAAGCGTGATGAGATACAAATTCTTTCATAAGCAATGAGGGAATTTTTATTTTAAATAATTGCACCGTTAAAGCATTCCAAGCTTTTAAAAAGTTATTTTTTTATAATTTTTGTCAATATAGGGTTGAAAGGGAAAAATTATTTTATTAGCTCTGAGGTAACTTTTATTTTAAATAATTGCACGATTTAATCATTCCAAATCTTTAAAAAGTATTATTAGTAACATTATTTAACTTTGTGCTTGAACAAGATTCTTATCAATAAAATGCTTAAAACTTAATGTTTTCAATTTTTTTCACTTAGGGGTAGTTTTTACCCTTAAAAAACAAAAAGCGTCAATCGAGCTTATGTCAGTTTTGAACTTGAGCCTAAGATGAGCCTTATTATAAATTTCCATGCACATCCATGCAGTTTCAAAGAATTCGGAGGTTACAGCTGATTTTCAGCTGCAATGACTTTACTAGAAATACGGTTCAATGTCTGAGCTATGAAGAATAGAGGCTAGGTACTGTTGATTTTTGAAATTCTCACGTTTTGTCCGACAGTTGCAGTTTTTTAACAAAGAATAAACTTGAAGAGATATTTTTAAATGTCACTGCGACTTTAAAAAAAATAAATTTGTAGATTTAATCAAATAACAACTTACTTCACATTTATGTTTAATTGACATTTCCAAAAATTTCTCCTCCTTTGCTAAGTTTGTACTCTTATACTTATAGATGAGATCTTTGACAAAACTGACAAACTTTAAGTAATGATTTAATAAAAATAGTCTAAAAAAGGATTTCTTTTTTAACATATTTTATTATTAGCTCTTACATTTTTACTAAAAATAAACCAAAGAGGACGTCATTGTCAGAATCTGTCTGGGCTAAATCCCAAACATCGCTTAAAAAGCAACAGCTTACCCCTAAAAAGAAGCCGCGAGCTTCGAGAAACTTTATTTACATACGCTCACCCCCCGTCCCCCGCCGGGAACCGCCCCCTCCGACCAACCCAACCCCTTCCCGCTCATCAGGTTGCCGCGATGATAAGAGCCGATATAAAAATCGAGTTATAAGACGGAGTCTTCTGTTCAGAATTCCCCGTGGAAATAAGTTGTTTGTGCTAACTTCGGCAGCCTATTACCCGTTGCGATAGGAACGGCGTTCAGTCAATATCAATAAATGGTCCGGGCCCGCCCGGATCCTGACGCGAGGGTAAATCAGAAATTCAGATGTGTGTACTTAACAGTCGGGCCTCTCCTCGGAGATAAATGGCCTTGGGGGATATGACGATATGGGAGGCCGGGGGCGGCGGGGCGGCGGGGTGAGGACCCGTAATGTAATTGCCGTGATGTATGCGGCTGCAGAAAGAAAATTTAATCTTCGCGGGGGGGAAATTTACCTCCACGGTCGATAAATTGGCATTAATATGGGAACATACTAGATGTAGGTGTCTTGTGGCATATAAGACAAAAGAAAACAAAGAAAAAAGCAACTTCCTCTTGACAAGCCACATTACTGTCGTGCATAGGCAATCAACATTGCACGATCGGCACTATCAACCAAAAATCCTAAAACTTTAGTGGAGTGGTTTTATAATGAAATAAAATTGTTTATGAAATTGATTAACGGGAACTGTTAATATTAAACTTAATACATACAATTTAGCATTAGATACCTACGAAAAATACTTTTGTAGGGCAAATTGCAAAATTTTACTATGAAAATAAAAAGAACACGATATGAATCCATAACAGTTCTCTATTCTCTATTTATTCGTGAATCAGATAAAATAGCATTGTAATAATAATGCTGTTTTTTTAGTTTATAGCAAGTGTTGAAAATGGTAGCTGTTGTTTTGTAGGTATTCCAATTTTTTCAAACTCGATGAAAAATATTGGTTCTTAGCCAGCCATTCTTACCAGCCATTGTTTATTTTCAATTTGAATGACACTGTATAGTGTATAAAAAAAGTTACAACAATTACAACATAAATTACTTTTATTTACAATTAGTAATGTATCTACGTAACAATAGTATTTAATATTTAATTGTATTTTTTTAAAAACAATGGAATGTGTTTTGTCCACATTGATATCAAAAAAAAATATGGTGACTTCAAAATAACACGTCGCCAAGACATATAAAAGCAATATGTTTTACAAAATTATTTTTCATTGCAATGCAACAATAGCTTTAAAAAAGTAACAACTGGCAAAGGTGGTAGTGCACTGATACAACTTACCACGCTAATTCCGAACAGCACGGTTTACGCTGTCCAGTAGCGGCGTACACAAGTGCAGTTTAAAAAATTAATATTATACCTCGACTATTTGATAAAAAAAAAAGAATTTCAGAATCACGAAAACATGTGCTATGGCCCCTAAAAACTACCCCCCCCCCCTTTACATCCTGTAAAGTAACGTAAATTACCTTCATTAATAGAAATTGTTCATAATTTTCGAGAACCATTCTACATTCTCGAATGCTTTTTAAAAAAAATCTCCACTCGAATAAATGTCATACTTCACAAACCAATATAAAAAATGACTATTTATGGCTGATATTGGCACAAAAAATAGTGATTAACACGGATTTTTTCTCGCCGCGTGTTCCATCTCTGCCTCTGCTCGATATCGATGTTTAAGTTCATTTTCAGTTTGAATAACACTGCATAGTTATAAATTATTGTTTCAAAAAATAACACCACCGAACCCATAGAAATATCCCAATTTATTGTGATTGAAATCTTAAAATTTTATTTAAATCGTTTTTTAAGCAAATTGGTATATAAAAATAGAACAGGACTTAAAGCTCAAGGTATTTAAAGGTGTTCGGATTAACTTAACGATGTTGAAGATGGATATAATAAAACATACGCACACGTTATGCAGGGTGTCTCAGAAAGACCTCCCGTAAATTCAGGGGGTAATAGTACGACAGAAAATAACAATTTTTGGTCTTATGAACAATATGTCTATCTCGTCTTGTTTTCGAGATACAGAGCGACAAAATGAAATTTTTTAAATAGAATTTTTACGAAAATTTCCAAACGGTGCGAAATATTTTAATGAAATTTGGTATTCCGGGGTTTTTAAGGATGCCAAATACGCTGGTCTAGTTATTTTTTATATATTTAATAGAGGGCGCTACATTCCTATTATATTTTAAGTTCTAATTTTTTTAAGGTTAGGTTTTTACCATTCGGGCTCCAATTTCTAATGTACAATTTTATTTTCTAAAAATAATGTACTCTTGTTAGAACTTCCTAATGTGGACGGTTTTCGAGAAAAAAGGCTTTTAACTGAACTCTTACAATATTATGGTGAAGAAAATAAGTGACTTTTCTCAAAGTAGGCTTATGTCAAAACATATTGATGGATGTCTCATAAACAACGTATACATTCTCAGTAATACTTTAAACTCTAATAAACTTTATATCAAAATTTTAGTGACTGTAATTAGTCATTACTAACTACAATCACTAACAATCACTAAAATTTTGATTAAAGTTAGAGTTTAAAATATTACTGAGAATGTATGCGTTGTTTATGAGACATCCATCAATAAGTTTTGACATAAGCCTACTTTGAGAAAAATCACTTATTTTACACAAATTAAACTTGTAACAGTTCAATTAAAAGCCTTTTTTCTCGAAAACCGTCCACATTAGGAAGTTCTAACAAAAGTACATTATTTTTAGAAAATAAAATACGTTAGAAATTGGAGCCCGAATGGTAAAAAAACCTAACCTTAAAAAAATTAGAACCTAAACTGTAATAGGAATGTAACGTAACTAGCGCCCTCTATGAAATATCCAAAAAATAATTAGACCAGCGTATTTGGCATCCTTAAAAACCCCGAAATACCAAATTTCATAAAAATATTTAGCACCGTTTGGAAATTTTCGTAAAAATTCTATTTAAAAAAATTAATTTTGTCGCTCTGTATCTCGAAACCAAGAGGAGATAGACATATAGTTCATAAAACAAAAAATTCTTATTTTCCACCCCCTGAATTTACGGAAGGTCTTTCTGAAACACCCTGTATATAAAATTATATTTCTGAGGACAAAGATGAATCGTGTGTACCACTTTCCGTGGTCCACTGATAAACTTAAAAAGGCAGTGATGCTCTCGACTGCTTGTTTCCACTGTAATAGACTAAAATATTTAACTTACACCGATATTTTAATTTTTTTATGATATAAAGGTGGTCAAAATTAAATAAAATCTTTGTATTATTTAACCTATTTTCATTTTGTGATGTAGCCAAAATTTTCGAGAACACCCCATTGCCCGGTGTCTTTATTCAGCTACAGACCAGTGTTGGGGTATATTTAAAAGGCAAGACTGCCACAGCGGCAGGTATAATCCAATTTTTGTCTCGCCTCGCGGAACTTACGTGACCGTCCGTCGCCGGTGCTTGTGTATCCAATTTACCGTAGGAAACACAATTTGGGAGAAGCTCGGCGGCGCTCGAATGAAATCTTTTCGATTTATGTCGGAATTGGCGTTATTAGAGACGGGGGTTTCGGCGGAGTCGCGAAAACAATTTCTCAAATCAGGAGCACAGGCGGCCGTGGCAGTGGCCCTTTTCAAAGGCGCAGGGCCCCAATTGAATAACCCCGGAATTTCGGATTCGACACGGCGCCGTCGCTAATGACCCCGGCCGCCCGGAAATAAAACACCAGCCATGTCACTTCCTGACTGGAATAATGACAACTGCCGCGCGCCCCCACCGCCACCGCCAGTGGCGGGATACCCGCGGGACAACACGCGAAAATTTATTATTCCGTTTCAAAAACAACAAACTAATTCAAATAAATTCAATTTTTTTTTCATTAAAATTGAAGACAATGTTCTTCCGTACCAGAAATTAGAGAGATATTAGTACGTCGCAACATCGCAACCCTATATATACAGGGTGTCTCACGGTGACGGCCGATTAGAATTATTTCAGAGACTATTTCGATTTAAATTTTAAAAATTTGGGATACCGGGTTTCCGAGCGTGCTCTTCTCAACTAAAATAATGGCGTCCACGTACCACTTCCGGTTATACCGGAAGTCGCCATCAACTTGCTTATTTTAAATGGAACACACTATATATTATTGCAATTGTGGATTCTACGTGTTATTTTAGGCAGACTTTTATGAAGTTCCTAAAATTAACCGTTTTCGAGATATTTAATTTTTTCAAAAAAATGGAGAGAAACAGTGGCTAGCTTCAAACCATGTGTATTTTATAGTATGAAAGATAAAGCAACAATATTTATAGGGACCCCTAAACATCCCATCCACACTTTCAAAGTGGCCTAATTGCATACAGGGTGCTAGAAATTTAATGCCAAGTTTAGTTAAATGGAACACAATGTATGTTTTTTAATATTCTGATACACAATTTTATTCTCTTTCGAACGGTATCATGGTTCCCTATACATATCTCTTCTACTTTTTAAGTTGTCTACAATTTTTTGTGTAATCACCTAAAATCATATAATTTCTTGCGAGGAGGGCTGTGGAATTTTTAGCAAAACTTAAAAACAAACAACTAAACTGTCAATTTGTTGTTTGTCTCTTGCAGTGACAGTTTAATTTAGCGTTTATAAAAAATGGAAAACAATACATATCCAAATGCTCATATTTTAAATTTATTATTCATTCACGGGCGTTGCAATAGGATTATAAGCAGAATCTGTACAGTTTTTAATGAGACATATCCAAATTTGCCACCAATGAGCAGAAAAAACTTAAGAAATTTAGCAAATTTGCTAGAAACTAGAGTATGGTCGAATTTGTGTGAAGGGATTTTACCAAAACCAATAACTTCAAATGAAGATAATGTAATAAATGTGCTAGCCTATTTGAATGTTCATCCAGATTCCTCAATTCGTGCCGCAGAGTATGACTTAGACATTTCACAAGTCCATTCACAGGATGCTAAGAACTAATGATATGCATCCATACAAATTTAAGCTACTTTCTGCTCTTCATCTGGGTGACGCTGTGCAACGTGTACAATTTTGTGAAACTATGTTAGTGCGATACCAAGATCCACAATTTTTGCAACATATTACGAGTATATGAACAGACAATTTAAATGCCGACATTATAATCTCAATATTTTGCACACGGTTGTGGCAGATTTTCTAGATGATATCCCTTTAGACCAACTAAGGAAGTGTTGGTATCAATTAGACGGGGCTCCACCTCACTGTCACAATCAAATCGATCAACAGCTGACTGAAATGTTTGAAGATCGGTGGATGAGGCGCCTAAGACCGTGCAACTGGCCAGGGAGGTCTCCCGACCTCACTCCGTTAGATTTTTATGTTTAGGGAGTAATAAAGCAAAAAGTTTATTCTTCACTCGTTGCTTCAAAAGAGGATTTGATTGCTCAAATACGAAGAGCGTTCCATAAATTGCCTGCAGCTGAAATAGCAAAAGCGGTGACTGATGGTGTTATCTCTTGAATCCACAAGTGCTTAGCTGCTAATAGGGGGTCATATTGAACACTTATGACTTTTTTAAGTCATTTTTTTTATTTCAGTGCATTATTATTATCAACATACATAATTATAATTATGTATTACTATGTATTGTTGATTTTTTTGAATTCTTCTTAACTTTATTCTGCTCATTGGTGAAAAATTGGGTGACAGTTTAGTTGTTTGTTTTGAAGTTTTGTTAAAAATTCCACAGCTATTCTCGCAAGAAATTACATGATTTTAGATGATTACACAAAAAATAATAGATAACTTAAAAACTAGAAGAGATAGGTATAGGAAACCCTGATACCATTCGAAAGAAAATAAAATTGTGTATCAGAATATAGAAAAACATACAGGGTGTTCAATTTAAAAAAACGACTTATGAAGGTTTGAAGTTAACTAAACTAGGCATTAAATTTCTAGCACCCTGTATGCAATTAAGCCACTTTGAAAGTGTGGATGGGAAGCTTAGGGGTCTAGTTATCCCCCCTATAAATATTGTTGCTTTATCTTTCTTACACATGGTTTGAAGTTAACCACGGTTCTCTCCATTTTTTTGAAAAAAAAAAAATCTCGGAAACGCTTAATTTTAGGAATAGGGAAACTTCATAAAAGTCCGCCTAAAATAACACGTAGAATCCAAAAATTGCAATAATATATAGGGTGTTCCATTTAAAATAAGCAAGTTAATGGCGACTTTCGGTATAACCGGAAGTGGTACGTGGACGCAATTATTTTAGTTGAGAAGAGCACGCTCGGAAACCCGGTATCCCAAATTTTTAAAATTCAAATCGAAATAGTCTCTCAACTAATTCTAATAGTCCGTCACCTGTATATATTTTTATAATACTATTTCCGTGGCACCTACAAACGATATTTTAAAACAAATAGCCACTAGTAACATTTCAGGTACCACTCGAATAAACTGGTTATATTTCAGTTGAGGGTAGTTTTTTTTTAAATTTCTCTTCGCCTCTGACGAGACAGCGTGTAGTAGACTCCGCAATGGATGGCCTCTTGCTGTGCTTGGAGCTATACAACTTTATAAAACCTGTCGAAATAGTCCGTGTCGAATAGTTACATAGTTCGGCGTTTCCATAAAAATAAATCGGCAAAAGTTGCCCGCCGTCGATATAAAATGACTTACTTTACTAAATTGATTCGCTCTTGGAACTGGAATGGCGTATTCCTGCCGCTGAGGGTTGTTAATTTCGCCTTTCGAAGGTCGGGATAATTTTCTGCTGGGTGCAGATTTTTGTATTACATTTAAAAAAAAATCTCTCTTCATCTCTTTCTTGATTCATATATCATACAAAAACATACATACATTTACACCAGGAAAATTAGCGAAAATAAAAGAGAAAGTGAGGTGAGGTGGCATAAATAGCAACAATGTTATTCAAATTTTTTTAATGCACAATTTGAAAATGTTAATGCCAAAAAAACGGTGATATTTTTTAATACGTCTTTAAGATTACAATGACGCTTTTATAATCATGTTTGGTTGAAAATTAACGCCTGTAAAGAGGCTTTTGCAATAACTTTTTTGTTTATTAACCGATTTTAATTTAACAAGTCTCATTTTGTAGATAATTTTACTCCCTACAAGCTGCCTCAGAATCACTATTCACTAAAATTGATGGTTTTCCCTGCAAAGTGAAAAAACTATTTTCCTCACGTATTTGATTAAATAGAAGAGTTAGCTAATACAAATTTTTGACTCACGAGATGAAAGATGTCTTGCATTATGTTCCTTTAGACAATTTTACAATAATCTCGCGGATAGGACTTTTTTTAAGTAAAAATTTAATTTGCTTGGCCTAACTGTAGCGTTACTAAACATTGAAATAATTAGCTTTATTAAAAAAGTAACAAAATGAAGCATTGATGAAGTAAGCGGCCGTACGATTTCGCCAAATTAACGTGGCAGTTTGTTTTCTACCCGTTTACCATCCGACATATCATACCAGGTGCGAAGTCAACTGGCAGTAGCAGTTTTTCAGAGACGGCAATACGAAATTTAACAGAACTGCGGAGGCTAATCTCTGTTGCCCTTCGTAAGCGTTCAGAACAAGATCGAATTCTGCTTAAATTTAGACTGGTTTCATTTCAATCAGACTAGTATTTTTATTTATTTTTGTATTACGTACGTTTTTTAACGGCAAATATAATTGTTTTAAAATATAAATTAGTTTAATTTTGTAATTAGTATCTACGTATAAATATTTAATCATCATATCATGTAAAAACTGACTGTTTTTTAATGTTCGTCACTTCATCCACATTGATATCAAATTGATATAAAAAATATGATGACTTTAAAATAACACGTCGCTAAACCATACAAAAATAATCTGTTTTACTAAACTACTTTCCATTGTCGCTCTCAAATGTCGTTTTAAAAAGATATCTGGCAACGTTGATAGTGTACTGATACAACTTACCACTTACCTTCATTAACAGAAATTTTTCATACTTTTCAAATATAGCACCAGTTTTGTATTCTCGAATGGTTTTTTACTCGCTGGAACTCGCAAAAAAGCTTCCACTCGAATACGAATGTAATACTTCACAATCCAATATCAAAAATTACTATTCTATGGCTTGTACTCGCACAAAAAACAGTGATTAACTCGGAATATTCCATGCCGTATGTTCGATCTTTGTCCCTGCTCGATGTGGATGTTTTCCCTCTATTCAAAAATTGAGTGCTTGTTAATGCAGGACGATGGAACAGCGACAAAAGGAGCGTCATTTTTCATGGATATCGGAACGAGGATTCGTATAATGTAACGCTTCGAACAGCGGAATTTCAAAATAAACTCTAGTTACGGCCAAATAAGATCCGAAATCAATTTGGCGCGTACAAAGTGGGAACGTCTGGATACAAAGCGGGGAAATATGAAAGGAATTGTTTCACTACCAATGACAAGGCAATAAAAACTTACAATACACACGTATTTTTTTATTGCACGGAACGGGAAAAAATTTTTATATTTGTAGGGGTCTCAAACGGGGAGAAAATTTCGACAAATTTAATTTGACTGATTTAGGAATATCAGACACGGTATCTATCGATATTTTACAAATATTAAGAAAACGAAGATGATTTCCAGAGACTTCATCGGTAAGATATATACAGGGTGTCCCATAATTCGCCTGAAAACTTCATTACCAGTCTACCAGTGCTTTCAAAAATAATGGTATAGTCTTTCTCTGTAGTTTTCTTCGCAATTTTAAATCAGAAAATTGTTTTGTTGTGGGATCATTGTTTTGATTATACGTTCCTTATAATTTTCACAATTTTTCCTCTACACATTAAAATAAAAGCACAATTTTCCAAAATTATCGCTAATTGTTCGACAGCCAAAGACTCGCCTATTTCATGTGACTTTTCACTATAGAATTCTATAAATTGTTTGCTTTAGACTTTTTGGTACTTTTAGGTATTTAATTTTGAACTTCCTATCGATTTATTGATCTTCTTTACCAAAAACTAATTATTTTAAAACAGTACACAACAATTTCGACAAAAGTTCACCTCGGTTAAACAATTAACGTCAACGTGACATCAACAAACCAGCACGTTTTTTTTACATTTAGTCCAGTCACTGAAGGCGAAAATAAAATAAAAGCTTCCAATTTTTTCGGATAGCATGAATTTTCCTTAAATTTGCAGACAAGTTCATCTGACCCCCCACTTCAAAAGTTATATTGTCTAGATGTGTGCTTTTTTCTATTTGGGGGTGAAAACTACCCTTGTACGAGAAAAATGCGAAAATCGCAGATTTACGTACGAGGTTATGTTTAATAAAAAAAATTCCCACCCTCCAGAAAGGGTTGGCATCCACCCCTAGGGTAAAAGCACACATACGCACTATATAACTTTTGTTTCTTGGGCTATTATTCCCTAGCTACAGTTCAAATTTCACGTCAATCCATTCCATCCGAAAAAATTGGTAGCCAAAATGCTTCAGTGAACTGGACTAATTGTGATTTCAATGATTCGACTTCAAAATGTCAGGTTCGATTTTTAATTTTATTATATTAAATTAAATTATTCCAGGAAATTTTTATTTGTTTTCCGATATGAATATCCACTCACGTAGGATTTTATATGAATTCGGCCCAATTAACAATGAACTGGATAAAAGTCTGCACAGTCGATGGGACGTGGAAGGAAGCAATCGTCGATAGAGATAAAAAAAAGCGCGGAGAGGCGGTTTCCACGGGTTAACCGGTAATTTCGAGACCGTAAAAAATTCAAAATCGCCTCGATACCCGCACGTCCCACGCCAGAAATCCAATCGCCCACGCCCATTCCAGACGCGCTGCATATGGATGAGTCCCTTTGTAGCGCGTGTTGTATTTTTGCGAATAATATCGGAGGAAAAAAAAGGCAATAAATACCGTTCGGTCATATAAATCAATATCTCGCCTTGTTGTTGTGAGCTTTGGTTCCAGCGCGTAATACGGGGAATAATATATTTATGTTTTCTATGGGCGTTCCTTTTGCACATAGAAAATATCTATAAATATTCGATGGGGGCATTAATATTTCATATTCAGCGTATGGAGGAAAAAGCGCCGCGCTACGGGCGTACGGACAGATCAAAGGACGGACGATGATGAATTCGCAGCGTTGGACGTTTGTAATGAATGGCAGTTTGAAATTTTGTACGGTCCCGCGATAGCGCTACGTCAAGCATATATTTGGTCTACGGGCTCGACTCTTTCAGGCATAATTTAAGGCGCTGTTAATAAATACTTGATTTTTGAACTGTCATCAAAAGTCGACATTTTTTTTAATTAAACAACACCTATACATTTTAAGTAGTATAACATTTCAATACAAAACAGTAACTATTATAAACAGAACGATTGCAATTTATTTTGCACTACATGTAAATTGAAAGTGTCGATATTGCAGTGAGTTAAAATGCCAGATCCAGTGCTGTCAGTTATCGTAGCTTTTAGTTCTGGGCGTTCAATGAGGCTGCTGCTGTTTAAGTTTACTGCGCACGTTGTATTATTGGCAAGTTCCGTTGGCTCTGCTAAAGATGGTAACAATTTGAATTTGTCAGTGTTGCGAGAAACAACTACTCCGAGAGCTGTATGCTTCTACCGGCATTGAATTATACTCGCAACAGCTAGGATCGTTTGTCAGAATTGAATCTTTGTCTTCTATATCATCGATCGTTATCTTTAGTAGCTCATTTCTTCTCAAAGCTCCACAAACACCCCAATTATTAAAATGACTTGAAAAGTTGTCCAAAATTTTTTAAATTGATCGATTTATATTAATTTGAATTACCTTTTCTAGCAGAAATCTATTAATCAGGTGCTTCTTGTAAAAATATCTCAATTTTCTTTTTCATTAGAATTCTGGACTTTTTCGAACGGTATCCAACTCATTTGCTTTTCAAATATGGTACTAGTTTTGTAAATTTTCTGATATTTACATTTTTTTGGCATTAAGTGCATTTTTAACATGGAATATACTGACCATAACGTCGAAGATTTAATTTTATTAATTTTATGATCGAAAAATGCCAGTAATGCCGCTTCGGACACTTTTGAATTTTCTTCGAACTATACCACCCTTTGAATTCGTTGTTGTCAATTTCGTACTGTCTCGGCTATATTTTGGGGATTAATTGTAAAACATCATTTTGTGCTGCTTCCAATACTTCCCCTGATAAATGCTTGTCTCCACTTTCCTAGCTCATTTTGAATTAAACATTTTTAGAATATGAATTACAATATATAATTCTGACACTACGTTTTCAAATAACTAACTTTTATTGTTCATTAGGTTGCTATCGTTCTGATATCACCGCGCCTGAACCGTCTTGATTCAAACACGATTGAAACGGTTTCAAATATAAATTAAATTATTGTATATAACACAATAATTGTCTTATTCTATTGCAGTTTTCAAAAAAATATTGTTTGCGAAATGCTTTTGCGTTCTCGAATGAATAATTAAAATAATTTCCATTCTTGAACGGAGATGTACCATTTCGTGTTGTAGATACAAATATTAACTGTTATGATTCTAAATGGTTGCGAAATATCGTTTTTGTGTTCAAGAATGGAGAGTTTGTCATATTTCCGAACGGATTTTAAAATTTCGCTCAACTTCTAACGTTTTTGACTAGGTTTTGAAAATTTTAAGTTTAAAGTTTAAGTTTAAATCAAGTTCTTTATGAAATTCTTTCAATACACGTGAGGATCCATAAAGAAGCAGGTTTATCTCATACAAGAGGGAATTACCCATTGAATGATGGAATTAGACGACATGGCGCCCAACGTGGGGCTCCAATGTCCGAAAAGCCAAAGGAATGTGATGAAGACAAGTTCTTTACGTACAAAACTGCAATTGTTGGACAAAAGCAAATGCTCTATAGTCCGCTCTTCCTATTTTACCTGTCCGTCTCTCATTATACACCGATGTCGCGGCTCGCCGTATACCAACAGGAGAGTAACGAGTCCTCGAAGCCTTTTTGCGATCGTCTCAACGAGCCCTCAAGATTCGGCGGGTCGGAGCAGCTGCAATAATCCGTCGAGTGTCATTGTGATCTAGAATATAGGGATTGCTTAGCGTTCGCGGTTATCCCGCATCTAAAAATTAGTCGCGCTCCGGTTTTCGAACGGAGCCGGAAATATTCTGTCCTGGTAAAGCGCCTTGAGTGCCCCTTGAATAATGAAAACGCTCGAGGAAATACCTTTTCAGAGACAATTGAATTAAAATTACACGAGGGGTAACGATAACTTTTGGAGTGACGTAATTATTTCAAGTTTGTATCAAAAATAAAAAATATATATATTCACTCGAAACTACTACAAGATTTTATAAAAGAGGGAAATATTTTTTACAAACATACACCTTCAGTTGCTTGCGCGTTCGCATTTTTTAAAAATTTTCTTTACCAAATAAGTTGCAAAACGTAAATTTAGACAAGTTCGCGTTAGAGTTTGCAATTTAACGCCGGGATTCGCACTGGATCGTAAATAACGCTTATTCGATACCCTTCCCTACGCACCTGTTGTCCAGAGAGCGTAAGCCCTTCGGTGCAATCCTCCTTCAGAGCCTCTCCAGCTAGCTGTAAGCTCGGCATTATTTCGAAACATCGATTTCGAGGGCACTGAGGCGAAATGTACGGAACTGCTTCAAGTGTAGTTTGATCCGCGATGCGATAAGTTCAATTTGTACGTAAGCGATCAATTGCTACCTGGAAATTCAGCTTCAGCTTAATTAGCCACTCCGGTGCGGCTCATCAATTACCCGCGGCTCGAATTTCGCTCCCTCCTCGTTAAATAAAATCGAAACATGCAGTTTCTATGCTCGGGTTGGTTTTGTACGTCTGAGTTCCTCGACGGGCTTTGCAAATAAGCACGAAGTAGAACACGGTTTAAATTTTAAAAAAGAAAACTTAAAAGTACTTACTAATAAGCATCTGATTATTAGGCAAGAAAAGAGTATTTTCGTGTACACCATGGCACAAATAAACCCTACGTTAGTCAGCTTTTATCGATACATTGTTAAAACATCTACTTACAATTTTTTTATACAGGCTGTTACAAATTCGCTTCTCACTACAGGGATCTCGGAAACGGTAAGAGATAAGAAGTAGCTTAAATGGGGGCAAGGTTGCATAATCAAAATCAAGGCTAATATGATTAGTTTTCGAAATATTTGAAAAAAAACTAAATTTTGGGAATCCGTTTTCGTTTCATTTCGGCCTTGTTTGAGGTAATTTGTGACGGTAATAGTTTAAACAACTAGGTGGATTTCACAGGATCTAACGAAATGTTCCAAAAAGTTTTTGATCCTTTATCAATGTCAGGAAAAGGTAGCTTCTATTTCCCCTATATTCACGTACAAGGACCAAAATATTAATAATCCATAATTAATAGTTCTACAGACTTATTCTCTCAATCTCGTATAAAACCGGGTGAATGTTATTTCGTAACAACTACAACAAATGCTAATGTGCTAAATAACGAGCGTTCAAATAAAAACGTGGTCAAGTTGGTTCTGAAAATTTGGACGTAAGGCGTAGCGTATAGCAAATGAACTTAAACGTCATCTGTCAAAGCGCTATATCGCCGCTATCAATTTGAATATTTTCGTTTTAAAAAGCGTTTAAAAAGGTTGTTTTCTCAAGAACAAAAAGTGTTTATCATAGAGTCCTACTTTAGAAATTGGCGCAAGATTGATGGAATATGGAAGTATTCTATTGAGGAATGTTTCATAGAATTTCAAAATCAATTTCCCGGCGTTGTTGAGTACCTACAAAATTTTTCAAAGTGCAGTTCAGCGTTGTGTTAATGTTTTTCGTGAAACGGGCAGTGTAACAAGAAAAGAAGGAGGCGGCCGACCTAAAAAGCGGACTGAAGAATTAAAAGAAAATGTCCAACAAATAATGGAAAATGCGCCAAGAACTTCTGTACGTGTTTTATCACAAATGGTGGGAGTATCAGTCGGTACCTGCCACACAGTGTTAAAAAAAGATTTGCGTTTCTTCTCCTATCGTTTAACTTGTCAGCAAGAACTTCATGAAGTTGATTTTCCGCGACGGGCTGTATTTTGTGAATGGTTTTTAAACAACTACGGTGCACTTCATAATATCACCTTTTTTTCTGATGAAGCCTGGTTTCATTTAAGTGGTTACGTAAACTCGCAGAATATGAGAATGTGGTCTTCTGAAAAACCAGATAACTTTTTTGTCGAGGGCCCTCTACACGCTCAAAAAATGGAGTTTGGTGTGCTCTCAATCGAAGGAGGATTTATGGACCTATTTTTTTAATGGTACTCTTACTGCGCAAAGGTATAGAGAAGAAATTATCGTTCCTTTTGTTAACCAGCTGGAAGAAAACGAAATTACAAACTTTTACTTTCAACAAGATGGCGCAAGGGCACATACGGCAGGCGAGACGATGAATATGTTGAGGGAAGTTTTCCAAAATCGACTAATAAGTCTCAATGCTGAACATGAATTTCCACCGAGGTCATGTGATATTACGCCGTGTGATTTCTTTTTGTGGCCTTACCTTAAAAACACTATTTTTGAACTGCCTATTCCTGATTTAAACCATCTGCAGGCTCGACTTATAGACAAGATTCGTGAAATTAACAATACCCCGAGCATCTTAGAAAATGTCTTTAATTCTTTGAGGAACAGGTGTGAAAAGTGCTTGGAACAAGGAGGGGGACACTTTCAGCAGCTGCTTTAATTTATAGTTATAACAAGGAGGGGGGCAGCTCCTTTAATTGTTTGTTATTGTTATCACGATTATTCTTTAAAATAAAGTTATATAGTCATTAACGTTATTGAAACTGACAGCTGTTATACAGCTCGTTGAGAAATGAGGTTAAGTTGGTCGCTATAAGCTACTCCCTACATCCAATGTGTCAGAGCCAACTTCGACCACGTTTTTATTTGAACGCTCGTTATAACATTGCATAGACTTGATTTTAAATAAACGACCTTGGAGTTACATTTGATCCTACTTTATCTTATGCAAAATTAAATGTACCTAATGTAAAAGTATCTTTGAAAGATGTCAATAGCATCTTTGAAAGATGACAGATATCTGGAAAATGAAGGCCGATAAGAAAAAGAAAATGTCTTTTTTCTTAAAATTTGATTCTGATCCAGATCACCATTTTCAAAGAGATCAGTCAATCGTTGACAAAACTGGAGAATTCAAAGTGCTTAACTCAGGCAACTAATTTTTTTTATTCATAAAAGGGGCTGGCTTCGCTGAAAAAATGAGATCTGAAAATGTGAGGTGTGATAATTTTCCATTGAGAAATCTGTTAATTTCGAACGCCATATCCTATAGAAATCACCGGTAAAGGCCGCCTCGTGTCGCTCGTCATTCATTATAATACCAAGTGGATGGAACATCGCCCCCATCGCACGCCCCGAATTTGCCATATTAACGTGGGCCGCAGTTAATTTACCGGTTTCGCTGTGCGCCGCCGAAACCGGAAACCTTTGATGCTTTCATCGAGACCGCAGGATATTTCTTCTAAACAAAGCCGGGCCCTTTGTTCTCCTCTCCCATAAAGGTGATTCGGTTTGACTATTCAACAAATAACTGACTAATGAACCGAATTCATCAGTCAGATTTAATTATGAGAGAGAGGTAGACGATTCTGCCGGACGGACCGCGCAATGCGACAAAGCGGGGGGGGGGGGGGGGCGAGGGACGGGTGGGGCGGCCTGCCCCGAACGCAGGTGGATTTATTCGACCGCTAGGGGACGTTCTGATTTGTGCGAATGTCCCGGTGGGCCGGGGAGGTCTTAATAACGCTTTCATTGTAAATAATACAGGAAACTGGTTGAAGAAAGGGGATTACGGTTCAAGTAACACGGGCTGTCCAGAAATCGATGTGTATATCGGAAAAAGATATTGTTTAAAGTATAAAAGAAAAAGCTTGAAGTGGTATAGATTACAACTAGGACACCTGGACACCAAAAGCTACGCAGAAGTTACACCCTTACTTGTGGATAAAGACACGGCAATTTCCTCGGGTACTGATTTTTTTGGTTACTAACAAGTCTAAGTGATGTGCCTAGTTTGGGACATTACCACAGAAGCCAAACCTCCCTGAGATTTTGCTGGTTACTTTATAAAGCCCTTAAGGATGAAAGGTAAAGCCCAAAAATGGTGGCAGGGACCCCTAGACAAAGGCAAGGCAAGGAATTCTTAAAAGGACCATTGAAGGAGTTGAAGGCAGGTCAATAAAAATAATAGTAAAATTGCTAATCGATACTGCAAATGCAGGAAACATCTAAGTAATATTGGCTTGGTAGGAGACAACCTGTGTAGGTCTTGTTAGAAAGAAAGACAAGAAAAACTGACAGCTATAAGCTCTTTGAAGGAGTCATTATTTAAGCATAGAGCATAAATTAGAAGACTAAAGAGGGATACTTGAATATCTAGACTCTGGTATTCAAAAACATTGTTCGATTTTATTTGATAGAACTTTGTTCGTCCTTAGTTTTAATCCAGCACCCACAGAATCGAAGTAAATCGCTAAAAATTTTTTTTTGTTTCATGTTCCTGTGTAATTGTCCTAATGCAATTCAGGATCTAAACCAATTCGTCGGCCTCCAGCCGAGCATCGACCGAGGAGTATCCGCCTGTCTATCTACTTATGTATCTACCAACCTGCATCGCTGTCCGTCGGGACGCCCAGGCTGTTGGAGTTGTCGTTGATGAAGGCCTCGGCTGAGTTGGTGAAGGTCTGGGGGGACAACGTGAGGTCCGGGCCGCTCGACGAGTCGAACAGGTCGAAGGTGGCCGTGACTGCGTCGCTTCCACCTGGAAATCAAAAAGTCCCTTGAGGTTCGGATGCTGCTGTGTAGGTGGCAGTGGCGGCTCGTGACTGGACGGGCGTACCACCGATTAGTCTTATTAGTTATCTTTTTTATTTAATTAATTGAAGAAAATAGATGCCATACAATGCCATACATTGTAAAAATAAGAGAAATATTATGTATTCAATAAAAAAAAATCCTGGACACATTATTGCACTGTTTTTAAATTCGTCCAAAAATTTATAACCGATATAGGTCTGTTTTATACTGCTTTTAATAGGAAATAATCCTTTCTTGATTAAAATACTAATTGGTATTCAACATGTAACAATAGCAAAAATGAAAAAAAAAAAACTTTTCTCCAATATTTTCTATTTTTTTGGGCCATGTTTGACAGACCTATAACATTTTGTTATTAGTTAAGCAAGGGGGCTACCAACGAACACCAAGGTCACTCCAGGCTACCACCAGACTGTTGCTGCTGGAGATCTGGTGCCAGCTCCGGATGGCGGCAGCCTGGCGGTAGCCTGGAGTGACCTTGAAGTGCGTTGGTAGCCCCCTTGCTTAACTACTTTTGTTGCTTCGTCAGTGAAAATTATGTGATTTTTTAAGTTGCGTTGTCTTTAACATAAATTTCTAATTCCCTCCCAATACTGTAATCTTCTGTCTGTATCATCTGGCCATAGTTCTTGTAAGACATTAACTTTGTAAGGGTGCTACTTTTGAGACTTCAGAGTTCTGTGAACTGAGGACTTCGACAAGTTGAAGTTGTCTTAGATCTAATGGATGAGTGAGGATTTTCAGTAACAGTGAGCAGCATCACATTTTGACGGTCATTTTCGCTTACCGTTCTTCGCCTTCCTGGTTCAAGTAAATCTTTTATACTTACGGTTTCTTCAAACTTTTTGGATACTTTACTCGCCAAAGAACGTAGCACTATCAGATTCCACATGTCATGAAACCCCTGTGTACCAAATTTAGTGATTCTCGTACAACAGGATTCTGTCACAAAAAAAAACGATTCTTAAGGGTGGATTTCAGGGGGCTGTAACTCCGAAAGAGTGAGCCATTTGGCAAAAATAAAAAATACGAGTCCTCTAAATTTGTCTTAAGAATCTATGACCAAATTTTGTTGCATTAATTTCGGGACACCCTGTATATGTGCTATGTTTTTCCAGTACCTTAAATCGATGTCTATAAACTATAACTGTTTCTAACATTTGTTTTCTTGTGATTAATTGAAAAATCTAAGGTACGTAAAAAAAATTGGTATCCGAAACACCCACAACAAATTTAATATTTCTGTCTACCCCCACACACCACTTAAATTCCTAGCCAGTAAAGCGCAAGCGTTTACTTGTACTCCCATTTACGTCCTCGATGACAAAATTAACATCCAGCAAGAAGAGTAATTATCTCGAGCCGTATATATTATTGTGGCAGTTCAAGAAATGGGCGGCGTTAAGTTATTTAATATTTCCAAGCTCAGATGTCGTGTTTTACGGTTATTGCGCCCAGGTTTATTGCAGCTGCAACGTCGTTACTACCTCTGTCATAATCCGCGCAAACCGCTTATTTTAATAATAAAACACAGCGTCGCCCGAGCGGCATAGGGAATTGATAAAGCGAGATTAAGTCGGGACAACTAGTGACGTCGAATTAACGTTGTGGTTCAACCGTACGTGAAAGTTCGTTCTGTACAAGCAAAACTTTGACTTAGCACCATACCTGCAATGTTGGTTGCATACCCCTTCATCTCGGAGATGAAAACGTTGTTCCGCTTTTCGCTCTGCAATTTCATTAAATCCTACTTATATATTTCATAAAAGCTGGCGTTAATTTTATAAAAACGGGAAAAATCCGTCACTTTTAATAAAGTTGAGAACTGGGACTTATCGGTGAAATAACGAAAAAGCTTTTTTCGCGGCCGATCGGTGTTCATAAAATTCTGATGCCTGGGTCCCAAATTGCTGTGCTTTTCCAGTCTGGAGGAGGATTTTATTACAGATAAAAAAAATGTCGAAAGAAATTTCAAGCGTCTACAATGAAATATTCAACGTGCGAAAGAATTTCCCACAATGTAATCGAAATAACCACCGCCGACTGAAACAGGTATGGCAATTTATTAAATTGTGACCTTTATAAAAGATCAATATTTGTTTACTTTTGCGGATAAAGGTATAGTAAATTAAAAAATTAAAATTAAATGTATATCTGCCTCTTGTTTACAACGGAAAAGCCCACATAGTTACAGTCGCTTGTCACAGTTATGTGTAAATATCTGAAGGTAGTTCCCCAGCTCTGTACAGAGTAAAAAACCAATAGCCTGTATCGCCATGTCGAAACGAGGGAATATTAAAAAGTTGTTCCTTAGCAGTATATCAACAATAAAGGTAAAGGTCGACTGGAAACTTTTCCATGCGTGACATTTCGACGGCGACGCCTACAACAATTTTCCACGGCATATTAGTGTGTGGGCGATATAATCAAAACGTTTCGACAGTGGACTCGAGGTGGAACAAACGCCGCGAAGGAAAACATTGACTTTTTTAATTCGCCAAAGTTAGTAGAGAGTAAAAATCTATTGGTTCGTTACCACCTAGATTATAAAGCCTCATTGTTTCGAGAGTGATGTCTCCTCAGACTTTAATACATTTAAATCCTTTTTGTAGTAAAAAGCGACAGTAATGTTCCATGTTAAAAGAAGATTCTATAAAGAGGAAGATTTCAAACTAGTGCTGTTAGGTATAACCATTGATAGTGACGTCAATAGGCAATGGCTGGTCAGAAGTAAGACCTTATACCTAGGAGCTCTTCGTACTTTGTCAATTAGATATTGGCGCAATTACCAAACCGTGTTTATTTTTACGGGCTGGAAAGCTAGGTCCGCTTTGACTTTTCAAGATCAATATTCCCGTGAGCCCGGCGGTACTACTCTGCACATTTAATTAAAACAATCTATATCAATTTCGGTCGGAGTAGTTAAAGGGATTAGTGCTGTTTACGCGCTGATTCGGAATAATTCCGGAAGGTAATTTCGAGCTGTTAGTGCGGAATGTTTCAAGGGTTATACGGCTTATCGAGCATTTATATTGGGTCGCCCCCCGCCCCCCAGCTCGGGCGACTATTATTGCACACGGGGAAATTTCTCCTGGACGTCTCGCATTTCCACCGACTGTTGTACCAATAAGCTTTGGCGATAACTTTTAAGTCGGCTAATATTCAGATATCACAGTATTTAAAATGCAGAAACAGAAATGTACTAATTAATTTAACGCGGTTAGAAGCAAAACTAGGGTGTCTTCGAGGAACTGGTCAGTTTAATTAATATTAACAGAGGCAATGCTTGAACGCCCATTGCGGAAGAAATCCTGGAAATAGCAGAAGAGAATCCGTCAATCAGTGTCAAGTAAAATAGAAACAGAATCGCATGGAATTGTTTTAGCTGGGAGACACCCTGTATATAAATTTTTCGAAACACTCAAATTAGAACTACGTTATTATAATGTAAATCTAAATGTTAAAAAATATCGTGTAAATTCAAATCAGTTAAATGGAAAAAGCCCGTTGTTAATGGATATTCAGTTTTTTTGTCAGCCTCTTAAAAAACCCGACACCTTCCTTCCGGTGTTTCCGTCGTGTTTCGCTCTCTACTAGCGTTATGAAAATTGCAGAACTTCCGCGTGGGGGCAAGTGACGTTAATGTAGTCTCCCAGGATTACCCGGATCGAGGGGATAATTCGAGAGTTTGAAGGAGAGATGATCGGAAACGATTACAACGTGGCGCGGCGCTTAAGAAAATCGCCTGAATAAATAAACGCCCCGGCGAGTTCCTATGACAATTAGCCGCGTCCCCGGGGGAGAACTTATAAATTTTCAATAGAATTTTCGAAGCCGGAACTCCTCCGGCGCTAATAAAGCGTTCGAAAAAAAATTCATTTTGACTTGTTAAAGTCCCAGGTCGGTGTGGTAATTTAATTATTTTTCGGTTTCTATTTCGCAGGCGTTAAAACCTCCCGCGAGTCATCATTAAACAAATTCTATACCTCCATCATGTATAAACCATTATTCCATTCTGAGTTGTAGTGGCACCTCGTCAAGTAGAACCGGGAGAGTGTTTTGGAGAAATTCTAAATAAGTTTCGCCATTTAGTCGATTCGGTAAAATAACTGGACCGATTAAATACCGATCAATAACACCGATCCAAACATGTATTTTAAACTCGCGTTGGAAATGTCGAGGAGTTACTGAATGAGGGTTTACATCAGAATACTCACGATAGTTATGCAAATTTGTAATACCCCTACGGGTGAAACAAGCTTCATCAGTAAAGGGAAGTTTCTTTTGGAAATTAATCCCTTGATGTAAAATAAATTGACAGAAATTCACTCGTTTAACTAAATCATTCAGTAACAATTCTTGGGGTTTTAGGATATGATATGGTGTAGTAGATTACGTCTGATCACTCGGTGCACAGAAGTTTGCGATACACCAGTTTGTCGAGAAAGAATTCTAGTTCAAACATGTGGGTAATCTTCTATTGTATTCAAAATAAATTCTTTTTCTGGTGCTCTGATTGCAATAACACATTCCCGAGTGTTACTAAAAAACTTGCCTGTTTCTCGAACCCGTCTTTCATCATTGGAAAATGTTTCTCAATGGAGGATTACACGATTTGGAAATCTTCTCCGATATTCTTCAACACTTCTGTAGTTTTCTTCACAGAAATTTAACACTAAAGCATGTCAACTTGTTCGCTAAATGAAAACATCCCAAACATTTTCAAAACACTCAGCAAACAATTACTAAAATTAAATGACTTTTTTTCTGATCGTCAAGTTTGACGTTTAAATTCATAGCCAACTTTTAAATTTTCGATGATTTTAATTAAGTAACAGCTACAATACGTATTATAGTACAGTCATTCAAGCTTTTCACCACAGAATTCTTTGAAACTGAACCGATCGACTTGAAATTTGTTAGATAGTTAGAGAAAAGGTCAATGAACATTAGTGACATAGCGCCGATTGACGCTTCCACTCTGTTGAGGGTTGACACCCCTTTTCGGGGGCGGACATTTTTGTTCAAAAATAATGCTGGAAATCGATAGAGAATCAAATTTTGAGCAAATAATATTCGAAGAATTTTTTCAGGAAATCAAGTTTTTTGGAATTTTGAGTGAAAAAAAACATGTTTTCAAAGTATTTTTCGCGAATAACTCAAAAACTAAGTATTTTATTAAAAAAAGTGTAATGAACAAAAATGTAGCTTATAAACTTATAATTAAACAAAGAAAATCGTTTTTTAAAAAGTGTTGTACGTCCTATACAAAGCAAAATATGGTTTGTGGAAGGGGACTTGTTTTGGGGGGAATACTCGAATCGATGTATTCAACGTCAAATAACGGAAAAAGGATTAATTTTACGTGTATAACGCTCCAGGAGTTTTTTTTTGTAGTACTCAAAAGTACCTTCAAAACGAGCACTTATAAAAGTTAATTAGAGCAAAATTGAAGGAGTTATCGTCAAAAACAGATGGGTTGCTCATATTTTTAAAGGAAAAATGAGCAGTAAACGCTGTACCATTTCCATCAGAATTAAAATTAATCGAAAACCTTTTACAATTATGATTGATTATATTTAAAAATCAATTATAATAAAAATATTTTACATTAATATTGGTAAAAGGGTAGTTTATAAGAATTGAAAATGGCAAAAGTAAAATATTCTTTCAAAAAAATATAAGGGAATTTTTATTTTAAATTATTGCACAATTATAGCATTTCAAGATTTAAAACGTAATTTTTTATCATTTTTTTTTAGCACAGGGGTGATTTATAAGGGTTGAAAAGTGTTATGAGATACAAATTCTTTCATAAGAAATGAGGAAATTTTTATTTTAAATAATTGCACCGTTAAAGCATTCCAAGCTTCTAAAAAGTAGTTTTTTATAATTTTTGTCAATACAAGGGTGGTTTTTGGGGGTTGAAAGGGAAAAATTCTTTTATTAGCTACAAAGTAATTTTTATTTTAAATAATTGCACGATTTAATCATTCCAAATCTTTAAAAAGTAATTTTTTATCATTATTTTTTGCAATTTTTAAGGGTTAAATAAAGGGTCGAAAAGATCAAATATATCATAAAACATGTTCGAGAACATGGAACATTATTTAATTTTGTGCCCGAACAAGATTTTTATCAATAAAATGCTTAAAATTTAATTTTTTCAATTTTTTTCATTTAGGGGTAGTTTTTACCCCTAAAAAACAAAAAGCGTCAATCGGGCTTATGTCACTTTTGAACTTGAGCCTAAGATGAGCCTTATTCTAAATTTTCATGCAAATCCATGCAGTTTCAAAGAATTTGGAGGATACAGCTGATTTTCAGCTTCAATGACTGTACTATTAGTTATTCGTGTTTTTGTTGAAAACGACAGTTTTTTGAAAACTAACCAGAGTAAGAAAAGTTGTAGAATTAAATTCCACATAAAATAAAGTAATAATTTTTTAAGTCCGCCAGCGGGTTAAAAAATTCTGTCACATTTTAATGGCGCATCAAGAAATTGGATTGTTTTTAGATCATCTAACAGTATAAAAAAAACATAAAACACACCACAGAAATGAGACAACCCCCAAATCCAAAAGCCAAAGGCTTTTGTGCGGAAGGGGGCTACACTTGAAAAAACGCGGACAAACACCCATTATCCATCGACATTGTCAGTGCCGAAACCGGGGATAGAACCCAGACCAGAGTAGGAAGCCTAGCCGAGAAATGCTTGCCACCGCACTCTCGACCGACTGCGCTACCATGGTATGGGTCATAAAAATACATTTTATATTTGTCTCATCATTGGGAAAATGCCTACGAAATATAATCAGTTCTTTACTAGACACTGCTCAGAGCGCTCGGTTCAATTCCTTGGATATGCAATGAAGTTTCAAAATAGACCGTCCTCGTCGGTATCGTATGAAGATAACTTTTCTTAACTCCTAGTCTATATTTGATCAGCAACAATAACTTTCTATATTAACGCCGTAGAAACTTCCCTAGCGTCTAATGCACGGGCGGAGCCGCCCGATTAGTATGCGGGTCCGTCGCCGGGGGGCGCCACCTGCCGGCAATTAGGCCTCCAGGTCCCGGGGGTCGGATATGGTTTGTTTTTGCACGCCCCTAATTAGGTCGGATTTACCGAGACCGGAACATCCTCCCTAGACGCAAACAATGGGCAGGAATAGTCGGTGGAAAACAGAGGCCGGCGTGTGTGTTGTGTGTGTGTGTTTGGATATTGCGTGAGGCAGATGGTGCCTGCTGAGGCGGATGTGCCCGTTATGGAAATTTCGGTAATCTCTTAATAATTGGGGGGCGGCAAAAAGTCGTAGATGTATTAATTTTCACTCTGAGGGCAAAAAAGGTGTTGAAGAGGAGTCTCGTCACCCTTTGTAAGCTCGCGAACCGCGATTAGGGTGATAATTCGGGGAATAGTCAAGGCAATATCCTTTTCTTGCTGATATAATATACGTACTCTTCTAAAAATAGCGATAAAATATTTCGTTTCATTGAGATGTTAGGCTAAATTGAATTAAAGTACTTTTTCTAACGTTTGAATAATCTTTTTTAATAATGTCATACTGAAGCTTGAAAATAAAAACACAAAAATACACTCTACCGTCACTAAATAATGCATTAATAATTACTTTACAACATTACACACTTACAGTATACAATAGACACTTCACAAACACCTTCTCGTAAACTAGTAACCTTAAAACTAAATTCAAATAAAGCGGTGTTGCCGTATTCGACCATTCTGCGTCTTATAAGCCATCAAAAACCTTGTACATAAGCACTAGAAAGTCCGATTCGCTGTGACTTAGCCATCTAGTTTCATTAACTGTATAGGAGAGGCTAGCCTCCGTTGATCTTCCTAAGCGTTCGAATCAGATTCCACTTAAACCGTGTCCAGAAAATTAAATGCAATTAAAAAAAACGAATTATAACTGGCCTGTTTATTTAATTAAAAAAAGAATTTCAGATTGGTGTTCTGGGGAAACCGTATTATTACCGATAAAGTGTTGCGCCCCAGCTTGTATAAGCGAGATGCTGCTAACGCATTTTGTCTTGCTGCGCCATAAACTAAAACAATATGGATTGCTACACGCGTTGGCCATTTGAACACCTGTAAACTGATATAAATGAAAACCACAGTAACACCAAATAAACAGCAATTTGTCAAATTAAGCCAGCTGAGGTATAGGACGCTCTGTGCTAAAAACTTATAACAGCTATACCCAAACCTAGTTTGCTACACACTCAACACCATTTTCTTTTGACAGCCACCATTATACGAGCTAAATTCCAGCGGTTAAGCCGGGACTAATTGGAGTACTTCCGTTATTCAAACGGCGAATTCTAAAAGGACGCGAGACGCTTTACCATCCCCAAATTACGTGTATGCTCCGTCCTCCCACGCTTATATGTTTCTGCATTCGGTTTCGTCTAATGTATGTCCCAATTTATTACATATCGGGCCAGAGGTGGAGTTATTTACATACCATTATGGTTAAATGTATTGCGAGTAAGACCTTCTCGTTATGCGTCTTTGAGCGTTGGCAAACAGACTCGCACTTAATTACAAAGCAACATTTATAAACAGAAACCCGGATGGGGTGGAGGGAAAGAGGAACGCCGTGTTGGTTGGGAACGTGGCACGTATATGATTCAGGTAGCATTTGAAATTTTATCCAAAGAAACCTCTATGATTCGGTCCTTGAAGAAGGATAACATATGCACAAGAACTAGGAGCTTTGACAGACAGTATGAGCGTCGAAGACAAATAAAAATCTGATGAAGCAGCAGATTATCATCAGTTGTAGGTCTGACATAGTTAAGAATCACGGAATTTTGAACAAAATACGTTTGTAGTAAAAATTTCATTACAAGGACAAACCAATCACCTGTTAATACAATTAAAATTGAACCCAAATAAGCTCAACTTGAAAGTAGTAGTGAAGAAATGGAACAAAGAGGTACAAAGAGCAAGATATTGGACGGGGATGCAACAATCTTAAAGATATCTTTACAGCTTAAGCTTCTGTATTAATGAGGAGGTAGGAGAACCTCTCCTTTGATTATTTTAAATGTTTTATCAGGCAGAACGTTCATCAGGCTCTGTCTCGTACTAGGTTAATCCGGCAAGCAATAACGAAGTGAACATTATGCAGATGGAGTCAATAAAAACGGTCCAGTAATAAAGGGGATCCACCTCGCTGCAACGGTAAACTTAAATGAAACCCTAACCGTTTTCCCCATTGGTTTCGGATAGAGCTTCGTTACGAAATTTTAATATGCGCCATATTATGGCCCTAGTTACGGCCGTAAAGATTAAACTGTAAAGTCCATATTATATAAACTTTTCGAATAAAGTTAAACTTATTAGCCCTGAGGTGACTGCGGAACAACAAAGTTTATCTAACCGATGGTAGCGGTTTAATTGGGAAGTTCACGACGTGGGTCACCTTTCTCTGATCCCATCCGCTCAATGTGGCAATTTTGTAACTTTAACTGCAAAAAATTAAGCTGTTTTTTATCCGAAATCTGAGCAATTGTCAAATCATTTCATTTCCCTTTATTTTTCTAGTTCATTTGCTCATATGTAACGAGCGTTCAAATAAAAACGTGGTCGAAGTTGACTCTGACACATTGGACGTAGGGCGTAGCTTATAGCGACCAACTTAACCTCATTTCTCAACGAGCTGTATAGCAGCTGTTAGTTTCAATAACAAAGCGGCGATACAGCGCTTTGACAGATGACGTTTAAGTTCATTTGCTATACGCTACGCCCTACGTCCAAATTTTCAGGACCAACTTGACCACGTTTTTTTTGAACGCTCGTTACTTTCTGGAAACTGTGTAATCGTTTATTTTATTTGCTATTTGTGCCCGAATTAAAATCCAGAACCTCTCAAACTGAGGGACCACACATATTTAGGTGGCAAACAGTCATAAGGGCGCTATCAAAAGTATCCCTTCAATATCATAATGTCAATAATCAATCATTCGGTATATCTCATTTAGTTGGTTCTAAACCGCCAGCGCAGCTATTTTGTTTATTGTGCAAACACAGGATTCAATTTGCTGTTTATTAAACATGAGCGTGGTCATAGAAATGGTTAATGTTAATTAAAATTTGTTGGCTGCCGAAGCTTTTTTTTGGTGCGGATTCGGAGAAAATATCATGATGATGATTGACAAAAAATTTTTTTTTTTTTTTTTCAAATAACTTGAAATATTCTCCATCCACTGAACCAATCCGCTCATAATTTTATTGGTGGTCATGCTAAAGCTTTGTACTGTTACAAATACAAATATTTTAGAAGAGAGACAAATTTTTAACACTCTTTAAGACAAAAATAAAATAGAAGCTGTAGCACGATCAGTTTTTCGTCGATGAAAGCGAAAATAAAAAAGATCAAGGTCAATTTCTCTTTAACATTTACCTTCAACGACTCTGGTAAACTCTGTCACCGATTTCACACAACCTGGTGTAACGTTTAATTTTTACCTTAAAAGAGGGCTTGTATTATTCTGAAAACTGAAACACTCAGTATTTATAAGGTTTTATTTCCTATTTCTTTAAACATCTCTATCCATTTAAAATTTGTGTTTTCACTCTAAAATTAACATCACACTGTATAGATAAGATTTGATCTTCTATGTTAAAAGGAAAAGGATATTCGTATAGTCCACCAATTGGGTTTTCCTTGAAGAGATTCCCTTTGCATACCTAGCTAAAAAGTAATTTTATTAATAAAATAAATAACATTTTGAAAAACGAACCTTTTTATAACGGTAGACAGGAGTGTTTATCGTTCCTTGGAGTTTTTGTAGGCGGCAAGTGGTATCTCGAAACGCAAAAATGCTGGGACCCTGAAATAAAGATTAAAATAATAGTTTATAAATATAAATTTTGTATAACCTAATTCATTTCGTGATATGGTTCAGAGATTATTTACGTATCTAACAATTAATTAACGTAGCTTACCTTAAAGTGTATCTCTTACAGGCTTCTTAAATTTAAAATTCATGTAGTCCACTGGGCATTGATTCTTGTTTATTTTATTTCAAATTTGACATCTCGCCATATTGTCTCCTTCTTCTTCCGTGATTATTGATCGACTTAAATTAAGTCAAGTAGAGTCTGCGCGGTACAGTGTTGCCCGATTGTGCATAGCATTTTTAATGTTGAAAACTCCCGATTATGACATCGTCTTATTTTAGTTAGTTAATTTACACTTAGAATATAGTATTATAGCCTTCCGTTGCATTGTTGTATCAGGAAAAACCAATATTTTCAATTATTTCCGACATGCTTGACTGTGATTGGCAGAGCTATTGTCCAATCACACTATGATTAGTTTCCAGGGGGGGTTTTTCCGCGCGTTTTCTGGGTGGAAAGACAGGAGAAGGTTAGATTTTTTGGAGGGTGTGTGTGAATTGGTGGCCAGTGAAAAATCTATGATTTCTGAAATCATCTTTAATTAGGAGCAATTTTTGTGGCCATTTATCAAGAATTTAGGGGTATATAGTGCTGTGGATTATAGTATTTTTGGTGTAAACCCCTTATTCTGACTTCTTATGAAGGATCACTGACACCACGCCGTGTGAAAATCGTATCCCCAGGAAAACGAATTGAGGTAGGCATTAGTTATTAGTTATTGTACATTTTTAGCGGTAATTCAATAATATTTAGTAATAGTTCAGTTCAAATTGCAAATTGTAAGAATTGTTTCCTTATCATTAGATACCATAAGGTCCGTATTCGTCTGTCCGCATACGCAGATAGCCTACAAGCGGCAAGTTTTATAAAGAACCCCTTAGTTAAGGGTAAGTATTTTTATTATAGTTATTTTTCTTTTGTTTTACATTTAGCCTTTTGTAATAAGCTCTATACTTTTGTAGCTGTAGTAAAATTTAACCATATAGGCAATGGCATGCGACGTTGCCAGTTTATTTTTATTACTAAAAATTTAGGTAAATTAATTTGTTAAAATAATACGTCACGTTGTGACCATATATATCATATGTATTGCGCCATAGCATTAAATTAATGTTCTTTTTTTAATTTTCCATTAGGGTTTTTTTTTGGGGACCACACACTCTTGGAATATTTCCTGAAAGCTTGATTCCTTTTGTTTTTGAAGCTGGTCTTCTACGTAACAGCATTTGGAACACTGTTGACGTTCCTGTACGTATTCAAATATCTCCTGTGACAGTCTCAGCCAAGCATTACGCAATCGGTGCTACCACGTCTACCATCATTCGTCATCCCATAGGAGTTTTGGTACAGTTCCATGGAAGATCCTCTACCAGACATATTTCTTGGATAATAAAGGATATCACGCAAGTTTTTGAAACAAACATTTCGCTTTTATTTTTTTTGCTCTATGCTTAAATTTTGATCGTAACATTAAATTATTAGTATTGGTAATTTGCTATTGCTTAGTAACATTTATTATTTGCTTAGCTTTACTGGCTTAGATCCGATTGTTTGCATGTTTGCGCTTTTGTTAATATTCTTTATTTATTGGCCATATTGGCACATTTACATTGTTGTTTTTTTTTTTATATATTTTCTCTTATTTTTCCGCTTTATTGACTAGATTAATTGACAGCATTTTGTAATACGCTTGCGGAAATTAGGGGTACTTATCTGCTTATTTACGGTATACACCTGCTTGTGTGTATTTATGCGCATGCGCCTGAGCTCAAGCGACGCCATTTCGAAGCCTATTGCCTGTCTTTTGCATTTTGCTTAAATAGATTTTATCTCCCTAATCTCTAATCGTTTGCGTAGCTAGTCTCAATATTTGCTTTTGCTATTAATCAAAATACTATTTCAATTTTCAGACAGTATTCAGTAAATATACAATTAACTCAATAAGTGTAAATACGTAAAATAAAATATATTTATCTTGTGTTGTACTATTATCGTATTTTATTTATCGTCGACCTCTTTTTGACTATTTTCGGAAGTTGACAGTCAACTATTAGGGTATTTATACGGCTATAGAAAATTTGTCTGGCACCCTGTTAACATCTAGAACCACTCCCTTCTCCACAGAGTTAGCCAAATACCCAAAAGGTATAACCTAGTCAAACATTGACGAGTTGTAGGTTACACTGGGATATACTCGGAGTAGTACATAATGTTATCCAGATGTAGGAATAGTACCCGCAAAATTGAAGCTTTTACCGCGTTTCTTTCTCCCTTAGCTTCGGATTGCATCCTAACGCAATACCTTCATATTCCTAGCGCCCACTTAATCGCCATACACCGAAATTAAAACAAAACGCCGAAGTCGTAAAATTACCATTTCAATTCCATTAAAAGTTTTGGCAAAGATAGGGAAATGCAAATTCCCGTCCCGCCTAAATTATGATCTGGGATAAAGGAGTTCGGATAGAGCCATAGATTCGGCGGGGGGGAGCCGTAAATTATCGCTAATGCATTTTTAGCGGTGCGAATTAAAATATTCGCAGGGAATTTAGCGGCCGCACCGGCTGATTGTGATTTGTTGGGGTCGATAATGGACTTCTGGTGTATCCGGGAGGGGAGGTGAGGGGCGGTCACGGTTTGCGCCCACTGGTTTGTTTTTAAAACATCGCCCAACCGGGAATATTAATATATTGAAGGATTTGTTTGAATATGGCAAAAATAATATCGATAAATGTCCCCACCGAGAATAAAACAAAAGCCACATACGTGGGGGACCCCTACAGGCGCCGCCCTTGAATGTCATTTGTTTAAGAACAAATGAAATAGGGGCCTTTAGTAAAAATATTTCTCCGTTACAATGAAGACAGTTTAACCGACGAATAAGATGTGTATGCTATTATATCCAGTTGCTCAGAATTATGTTTGTGGCATTGTTGAAGGCAAGACAAGATCATGTGCCCTACCTATTAGTTGAGCGTATGCAGAGATTTGCACAGGGCAATTTACTAACATTGTTTCCTGAAATTTGTAGATTTATTATTATTGCTTTTTTGGTAGTATTGACAATTAAATCTATATTTGTATCATAAAAAACGTATGCTTAAGTGAATAACATACATTGATTTAAGTCATAGTTGCGAAAAAACTGCCCTGAATAGAATAAAAAGCTAACCAAACAAAAAATAACTATAAGGTCGGTCGCTAGAAAAATGGAAAGATAGTTAAACTTTTTGCAAAGATCAGAACCAAGACTGCTTCAAAAATGCATTCATTAAAAGACATTTGATTTTTTGTCAATTTACAACATCAAACAAAGGACCTGTCTGGGTGAGGCGAAATTACGCTTAAAAGAAAAGAATCGATTTACATCCCGCATCCCCTCGAACCCACCGCCCTTTCTTGCCGCTCTATCCAAACACCGATGTTTTTATGACGCTCCCTTCTTTGATGCCTCAGAGATGAGAAAATCTCCACGGGACGATGATTGTTTGAAACTGAAAAGCACGCTAAATTTAACAATAACTGGATTACTGGGCGGGTTAACAGGCCTACTGGCAGACGGCGAGCTCATGGGATGGTAAGTTTTAAGTGGTCTGAGGTCAGATTCAGGGAAAGTGATATGTTGCTTTTGACTAGAGTTAAGGAGGTATATCGGGGTTTGAGGGAAGTGAGGAGCGCAGGAGGGGGGGTCCTATGCTTTTCTTATGAGACCCGCTGCCAATTTGAAAAAATTAAATTCTATTGAAATTATTTGCGATAAACATTATCTATATAGCAAAGAAATCTACTCATATGCACATAACATACATATTGACTAATTAACAACACGAAAATATCATATTTAAGTAGTTTTAAATTATATTTAATGAACGTATAAAGACTATGTAGATGTGGCAACAGCGCTAATAATTAACTAGCAGTTGTACACACTGCGAACCTACAAACAGACCTCGAACATCGGAGATATTGCGCGTCAAATTCGGGTAAAGATAACTATGTAAAATATAATTATTATATATAGCAAATATATCGTATTATCCTCGCGATGATTTATATCCTTTATTTAAAATCCGTAAATCATGTAAACTGGTAAAACAACGAGAATTGTGTTAATTTAGTACTAAAGAAATTAAATGACACTCGCGCCCATCTCTCGTCCAAGTCAAAGAAAATGTTGGATGCAATTTTGAAGGTTCTGTGATAGAAATTACATTATTACTCACTGTTGGTGTTTTTAATCTCTATTTTAGTAATGTTACAAAAGTTTTGCAACTATAACTAATTTTTTAGATATAAAGTTTGCTGAGAAATATTTATGTTCCTTTGTTATTCCGTCCAAATGCTTTTATCTCAAGTATTACTAATTATATTAATCAAGTGAAGAAAACTTTATGTTACCCTAAATGTTGCTGGGTAATGATTACGATGTTTTTATAAACCATTAAATATATTAAAAGGATTTATTAACTGTATTTTTTATTCCAATAAATATATCACAGCTTCCTAGTCTTTTTTAATTAATCTAGTTTTTTATAAACATTACAAAAAATCATCTGTTGTGAATAATTTATTGTTGATAATAATGTTCATGGGATTTAGGAAAAATGTATATGTTTGAAATCGATTTCGTTTTTATCAAGTCTTTCAAATGTATTCCTTCCTTGCTGTCAGCTGATTGCGACGTTGCCACATTAATCCTCAAGTCAGACAGAAATGCAATTATTGGTTTCTGTTTCTAATTAATACAGCTGTACTGTGTTCAAATCTTGCATTAGTTTTACATCAAAAATTAAAATAATACTAATACTACCTAATACTACCTATGGAAAAGTGATGTTTCACAATTTCTACATTTTTTTCTCAGTTATGGGCAAAAAAAGAGCCGCACCGTCCATCTTCGCCATATAAACTTATGTTAAAATGAACAACTTTCAACAACAATATCTCAAAATCTAGAATCAAAAAAAAATTAAAAAAATATGACGCACAGAGGGAGCACTATATAAATTTCAAGTACATCTGTGCATTTGAGTAAACCCGATATACCTCCTTAAAGCAATAAAAGCTACCGATACTGAAATGTAGAGATATTATCAACAATAGTTTTCATCGTTGATATAATTTTTTAGATATTTGTGTTGTTATATATTGGAATAGGTAATGAAGAAAGAAAATGTCTGGCATATTTATTTTTAATTTTTTTTTGTTTAATTTTAACCAACCAGCTTTCAGTGTTCGTCTTAAGTGGCCAAATACAAATAACAGCTTGTCAATATTCCTTTGCAGACAATTTGAAAAGGAGATCAACTTCAACCGACGAGCGGCTTGGTGTGGCTGCAGCGAAAGAAAAAAAGCACGAGGACGGAAGAGAGACAGACACATAATAAGGTGAACTCTGGCTCTTTCGGCTGAGCACGTCGTTTGAATGCGCTCCTCTGAAATCCATGTAAAAAAGTTATCTTAACAAAGGAGACATTTATACACTCTACTGCGCTTAAAATAGTGTTAACAGCGCGCACTATCTTTTAATCTCTGCATAAAGAGGGGCCCTTTCGGAAAGAGGAAAGAATTGCGCTTTCTTTTCCTCGCCGCCCAAGAAATTCGAATTTTTAGTTCCACTTTAACTTGTTTCGTCTCTGATTTACGTCTCGCTAATTACTGGTAGGCACTGTTTTCTTTTTCAGAACAAACGAGAAGGAATTTATTAAAAAATTTACCTCACTCAAAGGTACACCCTGTATATGAGTCATATCTACAAGCTACATCTTTCTACCGTTATGCTTGTATGTTTATAACAGCCACTTTGTTCTTATATACTCTTATATGTTATCCCGTCCTCTTTTGGAATTTAATATAGCTAGATCCTCCTTACGGAGGATATAATAAAAAAAACCGGGTGCGGCGTAAGTGAATTTTCATTAGACGATAATGAACCAGCTGCCTAACTGGCAAAGTTACAAACAGAAACGATGATGCCATGGAAACCCCGAGAGATTATACTCTCAAGACGTTTTGCATATCGGGGTTGTCATTTCGTGTAAATAGAGGATTCCTGCCGTGATGGATTAGAATCCGATACGTCTGCTGCATAAGCAGTTTCGACTTTGCGATAGATTAAGCGGGCCAAGTTTTAACTGCCGAGATGTTGCCATGGCGAAGATATGAGTATGTGGGCAGATCTACAAGCCAGTTAACAGTCTGTAAACAGATATCTTTAATAGAAACGAAAGTCTCCACTGATTGTACCGATTACTACCGGAGTATTTTCCATCATAACTAACATAAAATGGATATACAGGGTGTCCCAATTTAAACGCACTTTTCGTAGTATTCCTCCATACTCCAAACTGTGAACAGCATTTTCAATCCTGTTATCCCTCGATACCAATATTCCCAGAGTGCACTTTCTGTTTCAAGGCTCATCAAATAAAAGGATCACACGGAATTAAGTCAGGTGAACGTGGTGGCCAGTGAATTGAAGCGTCGTCTCCCCTGTCTATCCATCCGTCTAGGTCAAGGGTCGGCAACTGGCGGACCGCGGTTCAGGTCTGGACCGCGGAAAGTAAATTACTGGACCGCAAAAAATTTTTTGAAAGTATAAATTACTCAAATAAAATATTTAAAAAATGTTTTTTACGTTTAAGTGCCAATCTTATCATTTTTTCTAGTATTTTACAATTGTGTGAGTGTGTGAGTTCTTAATGGTTAGTAAGCAGATTAAATTTGAGTCCAAATTAAAACTAAAATATACGTAATATGAATTTTTTTTTGACCTCCTTAAAAATTTTCAAAAGTATCCGGACCCCACCTAAAATTACTTGCCGACCCCTGGTCTAGGTACTTATCATTTAAATGTTCCCATAAATTATTGTGACTGAAGTGAGATGGTGCTCCGTCATGCATAAAATTCATGTGATTACTTAGATTAACTGGTAGATTTCCAAACAATTAGTATTCTGCAGAAAATCAAAATAACTTTTGCCATCGAGACGATTTGGTAATCCAATAGGACTAACCTAACCAATCCATATGTCGAAGTCTTTCAATGACGACATCGACGATGTCCATGAAAAGAACTCTGTTGTGGAAGTTCGCGTCGCCAGTTTCTTCCACAATGGGTGTTATTTTAAACTGACCAGTTTCTCGAAGATGTCTTTCAATCAGCTCGGAAGACGAAAATATGCTGATTTTCTAACTTTTTCTGTGTACAAGTGCTTGATATACTTTAAAGGGTGAATCTGTGACTAATTCTAAGATAAAAAGTTCAGATGAGCATGGATCCGCAACGACTTGGTTCTTGAGATACAGATCGTACAAAAAAAGTTTTTGTTTGGTATTTTGATTATATTTTTGTTCAATAGCGTGGCAATTTGAGGACATTCGAGAAACTGGGAGTATTGATGATGAGAAACTCAAATATTCACTTAGTTTTTTGTTTAATGTTAGAGGACGACACATGTTGTACCTGGATTTAAATAACCATAACTTTTTTGTGTCACAGTGTATGTCATTTTTGACAGACCTTAAATAATTTAATAACTGTCGAATTTAAAATCTTAAGAAAAATAACGAACCCCGATACACAAATATAGAACAAAAAAAAACAAATAATTATAAATTGTGGCATCAACGGTTAGGTCACATAAGTAAATCTAAATTTTGGGAATTAAAAAACAAACAAATGGCCTGATGATTTATGCGAAGCTTGTATAAATGGTAAACAAACACGACTACCATTTGCAAAAGTAAAAAATAAAAGTTATGTACAACGCCCATTATTTATTGTTCATTCGAATGTTTGTGGTCCAATCACACCTTCGACAATAGGTAACTAACAAAAATTATTTTGTAATTTTTGTTGATCAATACACTCATTATTGTGTTACATATTTAATAACATAATATAAATCTGATGTATTTTTTGTTTTCAAAGATTGTATTGCAAAAAGTGAGGCTCATTTTAATACTAAAGTGGTCAATTTATATTGTGATAATGGGGGAGAATATTTGTCAAATGATATTAAAGAATTGCATGAAAAAGGGTATTAGCTATCATTTAACAGTGCCCCGAACCCCGCAACAAAAATGTGTATCTGAGCGCATGATCAGAACAATAACTGAAAAGGCTCGAGCCATGGTAAATGGTGCTAGTTTACATAAAATATTTTGGGGAGAGACGATAATTACTGCCACATTTTTAATAAATATAACGCCTACTAAAGCACTCGTTCAAACAAAAGCACCATACGAATTATGGCATAATAAAAAGCCAAGTATAAAATATTTAAGAGTTTTTGGTTCTACCATTTATGTACATATAAAACAAATAAGACAAAATTTGATGAAATATCCAGTAAAGCTATCTTAGTAGGGTATATACCAAATGGATATAAAACGTGTGATGTGGACCCTGGGAAATTTATTACTGTTAGATATGTTATTGTAGATAAAGCGAATTTTTTTAAGATCAAGGCTGAAATTAGATATTAAAGCTGTCGCATCTAACAAAATGTCAGTCAGTAGGAAAATCTGATAGTAATAAATCAGATAGAAGTGTGGTTAAAACTGACGCATCTGACAAAATGTCAAAGTCAGTAGCAAAATCTGATAGTAATAAATCAGACAGCAGTATGGTTAAAACTGACACATGTGACAAAGTGTCAAAGTCAGGAGAAAAATATAAATCTTATATTAATAAATCAGGTAATGAAAAAGGAGAATTTGTTGATGAATATGATTTACAGTTAAAGTCTGATACAAATAAATCAGATAGGCCGAGACAAACTTTTAAAACCATAATGAAAATAATACAGACAATAGTATGTTATTAAAGTAAAATACATTAAGATAGCGCACATTTTTTTATACATTTAGCAAGAGTATAATTCTACAGACTCGACATAATATTTCTTAGTCAAAATAAACTGTTCTCTCAGTGTAGACCTGAATATTTCCGCATATATTTCCTACCCTACCCTACCCTACCATAAACTTATCTTCCCTCTAAATTCGCGTATCTAGTTATCCCGAACTAACACCCCCGCCCCTATACCACCACCACCACCCCTCTCCATCTTCACCCACATAATACGCCACGGCAACAATTTCCCCACCGATCGGGATACGAGGTGAATGATAAGCTTCTTAATTTCCGAACAACTTGGGCCAACTTTTCAGCAAGCCACCTCATGAAAGGTTGCTGGCGTGGCGCGCACTCAAGTAATTAACTGACGAGGTGGTGGCGCGGCGCCTCACGCCCCCTACCGGCGGGAAACTCAATTAATAGCCGTCTCGTTAGCGGCCCGGGTCGAACCGACTGATGAATTTGCTAATCAAGAACAATTTCAATTTATTGTTCCAAGGCGGAATAGTGAAAACTATTACCGGCGTGGGTATCCTGCTACCAGGAGTCGGACGTGATGGGAATCGATGGAGATGGTTTTCCACACATTGTCTAGCGATGGTTGGGAGATATCTTTGATTCCGAACGTATTATATTATATTATATTATAGTATATTTTATTGTATTTCACAGCGGATTTGAAGAACTTTCATAGTCTAAGGTGACCTATCTGATCTTGTTATGTTCTAAAAGTATTTTGCTTCACTTGATTGCCTTTGGAAACCTTTGATCTACTTTATAAAAGTGTAGCGGTACGCTACAATTACATTTAGTACCTACCCCAATAAATATATTTTGCTTTCTGGGAATTTACGAGCCATATAAATTATACTTTGAATAAATGGAAAATTGCTTCTTGACCTTCGTCGAGCGAAAAGTCAATGCCGGCTTGCCTACCTTTCAAGTTAAGTATATAAGCTATGTTATGGAAACGTACTAATCGGAGTCTTCGTGGCTTAGAACGCTACACATCGTCCTACTACTCTACAGGTCCGGGCAAAGCTTTTTTTCAGCTAATATTTATTTCAAATGCAATTTCTCATCGTCCACCATTCAAAACACATTTTTCCACACCAGCTCCTGGTCTCGAAAACAATAATTTCTCACAGTGTTGCCAAAAAATATGTGCTGATTAGAGATACAGCGCTAGATTCCTTGTTAAATTCAACCAAAAAAATCGTGAAATATAAATCAAAGTAGATACGTAAATTAAGCGAAATTCACTTGAATTAAAACATGTTAGTTATTTGCTTAAGAAAGAAAAATTAAAAATGATCATATTGTAGGTCTTTTTTGATTATTTTTGTATTATTGAAACGTGACAAAAAAGTTTTGTAGATGTTTTATAGGTACATATGTAATTTTTAGCAATTTTCGTGTACTGGCATCCTCAAATAAAATTTCGTCGACTCGCGTGTTTTGGGGATCTAAAGGAGGCCTAAATCGTAAATATAAGTAACAAAAAATGTCTAATTCCGAGACAATTTTCGAGAAACGATTCGACGAATAGGACAAAATGTTATTAAGATTCTCATAGTGAAAATTTGTTGTTTCCCACATATCGTTAGTTATATTGCCTAAAAAGGAACATTTTTCAACTATACGTAACGTAATTTAGATTGTAAGGTATCCTTTTTATTTTATTAATTTTTCCACGTAACACAGAAGCTTTCAGTCACTTTTTTTTTAAGGTTAAACGTTTGAAACCGCCAAGGCCCTCTATAAATACAAGTATAGGAGCACCGGACTGACAAATATTCCACAACGCTTCGAAAACAATAAGTATACCGGCGTTGGCTTTTACACACGTGCCAGCTTTTCACCGTGAACGACTTTTCATCGTCGGCATTCTTCAAAATTGAAGTTTATATTGAAATAAATTTGCCGCGGATTTATGGAAATAAGAGACATGTCTTGTTCCATTGCCAAGCAAGACGAATAAAACAGGCTTGGCACGTACATGGCCTCCGTTTCACAGCCAACTTGTACACAAAATATTCGGCGAGCTCGGGCGGATAGAACTTTTGGCATTAAGTATTGCGAAATTTATTGATAAAGGGGTACGGTTGATAAGCGGTTCGAAAAGAAAAGTCATTTTATTGTTTTGGTGACGAATGGGCCATACTGTAATAGGAGGTTCCTGGTGTCAAAATAGGTTGATTTAACCCAACTTACCTCAGTGTAAAAGTTAATGATAACATAACAAACACACAAGAGGTCAAAGGTGAAAAAAAGAATAGTCTAATAGTATAAAAAATATTTTACTTGAGTTGCCATGTGGCCTCATATTGTTTGTTAAGTTTTTGTTTTATTCTTTATATTTGTTATTTGTTTAATATATTTATATTTTTTTTATCTTTTATATTTAATTCCTTTTTTTTTCTTTTATATTTTAATAGACGTTATATTAATATCCTGTTATTGGACATCGCCTATTGGTTGTGATTTATGACTAAATTAAAATTAAAAATTAAATTGGATAAATAAAATAAAAATAAAATTTAAGAAAATACACCACAATTTTTTTTTTTTCATCTGGATTGTTCTTGTAAAGGCTGAAGAATATTCCGGTCCATAACTCCATACATTTTGTATGAGATGTTGTTGAAAGCCGAAAGAGTAAATTCATCCAGAGTGTCAAACTGCCCCCCGACTAGCAAAAGTTATTTCCTGCGAAATTAATGACCGCTAGTTAGTTTTGAACGTGGGCACACATAAAGGAACGTTCAAATAATCAACAACTGGCGTTTGGGGCCGAGAAGTTAATTTTGTTAGGCTGATTCCGTCAGCAACTTTTTTTTGTACGGAAAAATGTTACTGGTAAAAAAAAGATTAATTTTATATATGTATGATGGTAGTCAGCGCTAGAAATAAGAAAGAGAATGAAAGTACATTAAAAGAAATCGAATTGGACAAACACATATTGACACTATTACTGTTAATACATACAGGGTGTTCAAATTCAACTGTAAATAGCACTCAATGTTAAGTGAAACCCCGTTTTAAAGCTTTTTCAATTCTGCTCATGACGACATACGACTTTTTTAATTTTGATTTGGGTATGACAATAATGCTATTTTCGTTATTTGCATTATTTTAATACTTTGACATTAACATTTATTATATTTTACTTTTTCTTCTGTATTCTAAGATTTGTACCATTTTTACGTTTCGTTTATACCATTTCTGTGTTGCTATATGTTGCTATAAAGTGCATAAGAAAGGGATTGCAAATACAGTAAACTATTTTGGAAAATAAAACTTGTCAGTGGATAGAACCCCTCCTACTAAAATTATTTGAAAAGTTGTAGCAACTCAGCAACTGTCTGTACTTTTTTGCGGAATTAGGTGATTTGATTTGAAAATGTATTCGAAAAACAGCAGTTTTCTTGTGCGGAAGTCAGCAGAAACTTCCGAAATGGGAACCGAGACACAATATTATTATAAAGTTGGTCCGGATAAAAATGGAATTCGCGTCAAGGAAAATCTAGTTTGCCGGTTTGAAAAACGCCTCGTTCTATTAGGTCTCCTCGATGCAGACTTCTTTAACGAATTTAAAACTGGCCATAATGAGATTTCTGGTATTCCGAGCTTTGAAGGAAGGAAATCTCGCAGAGATCAGACAATAAAATTTCGCTGTTTGTTTCCAATTTAAAGTTGTAATGAGAAACATTTTATTGAAGCCTTGATCAGTATTCAGTCAAATCGACTAGCACGAGGGGGGAATCTTAACGGTATGGATCGAAAGAAAATCGTAATGAGAAACATAAAAAATATATTTTCCTTTGATGGCGTGTCGAGCAAGACGGGCGCTGGATCCGCATTTGAATTCGCTCTCTTAGAAGACGGGATATTGTCTTGAGACGGCACTTTAACCAACAAACTAGCTACATGAGAAACTAAATAAATTAATTTAGTGTAAGTTTGAACATTTTAAAGAGTGATACGTTCGTATAATTAATCTGCAAAATTGCAAACTTTCAAAATTTTGCACAGCAAAAACCAAAGCCCTTAGAGACTTGAAAATTTAATCACATCTCTCTCAAAGCTTTCAAACGCTTTTTGAAAAATTCAAATCCTTCAATTAGGAGAGCTCTGGCGCTTGTTTAAACATTGGTCGAATTTTTGTACTATAATTTTATATATTTGTAATATAATGAGTTAATTTCTCTTTTGCTTATATTTTAAACAATAAATAATATTTGAATTATACTTGAATCACAAAAGAAATATGATTTAATTAATTAATTAATTAATTAATTAATTAATTAATTAATTAATTACTAATTTACGACATATTTTGAAAATAATTGTTGTTTAAACAATTTTAGAATATTTAAATAAACTTATTTTTGATCTTTGATAAACAGTATATAAGTTTATGCACTTGTCTTTGATACAATAAAAAAATAAAGTTGATAATTAAAGGTTTAAAGGTAAATAATTATTGGACTGTTGAAAGACCAATAGTTATTAACGATATGCATTTGAAAATACGCTAATTGTTTTTTTTTTAAATCGCGAGACATCGATTTAAAAAAAATCATCAAAATCGGACCTCTAGAAGCTGAGATATTAAAAATTTTTAAGCGCGTCGCGGTTTTGAACTCGTCGATTCAATTTCGAGCAGGCCGAAGCGGCCGCGCTCTCTGCTTCCCCCACCACCACCACCCGTACGATTTTATTGAAATTCTCGCTTGCATAAATAACTTTAAACACATTTTAAAGTAGGTTGCCAATGAAGAAAAGTATTGCAAACTTAAACCTGGTAAGTACTCGGAATACCAAAGGTATTTTTCGAAAAATTAGCCTGGTTGTCGCAGTACATTTAGTGTAAATGACGGTTAACTTTGATCGGCTATAACTACGTAACTAATTGACCAATCGATCTGTTTTTTTTTTAAGAAACGTCTTTCCAATAACTTTTAAAACCTGCTTTAAAAAATTTGATTTGATTGAATATTCGCAAAGTTTTCTAATTGTTTATATGTACAAAAATTCGACCAATGTTTAAACAAGCGCCAGAGCTTTCCTAATTGACGGATTTGAATTTTTCAAAAAGCGTTTGAAAGCTTGAGAGCCTTTCTATATGTGATTAAATTTTCAAGTATCTAAGGGTCTTGGTTTTTGCTGTGCAAAATTTTGAAAATTTGTAAATTTTTTTCAAAATCTGGATTGCAAAATTATTATGCAAAATCTATAGAACTGATTTTGATGAAATTTTGTGTGATGATTCTACATAACATGAACTTTTCTTGAACCAAGTATGAAGGTTCTATATCCAATTTAAAGATCCCAAAAAAATTCCCTAAAAAGTAAAGTTTTTTAACCCCATTTTTGGCGATTTTTTCAATTTTTACAATAATAATTATGATTCATTCGATTTGTAACTAGTCATATTTTGTAAAATTTAATTACAAACATTTTTTTCCTCTTCCATTTTCGCTTAAAATCAACTCTTGAAAAGATACATAATTAAAAAGGAAGAAAAATATGACATTTTTCGATTTTTTTTTAACATATTGTGCCGCTAAAAGGTAAGCCCACGTTTTTTTTATGCGCATAGAAAAATTTTCATTTCTAGTGATATTTGAAAGCGAAAAAGCCAAAAATCTTCGTGAATATACGATTCACCCAAAACAAAACAGATACCGCCTAGTCTAAAAAACGAGTTACTTGTTTTACTGTACTGAGCCTAAAGATCATATAAAAAAATCTAATATTTCTCCCTGAGAACCGATTTTCGATACATCTAGAGCTTTCCACAATTTTTGTAAAGATTATTTTGCCCATTTCAGTTTCTCATATAATTAACGGTTATTGGTTTCAAACAAAAAACCGTCTTTTTACTCTTTTGTAGCGAAAAATCTCCCGCTGCGCCATATCATGGCAAAAAAAATCTTATCCAGCCGCCACAAAGCAACATTAATTAAAGCTTATTTTCCCAGAAAATCCGGCTGTTTCCTTTTTTTTCTTCTCGGAGCCCCTCATATTTATTTTCAATATTCCAACGCCGATGCGGTGCCAATATAACTCGATATCCTTGCGAAAATAATACCCCACAGCGGTGATTGATACATCGCTGACGTTTATTGCCCTTACTTCGGCACGCCGTCTTATTGACCTTTTGTCGAGGCGTCGACGGCGTCGTTTATATAATCACTGTCTCCGGGTACCTACCGGCGGCGCTATGCTAATGTCTATTTATATTAAGGTGCACGGAATCTTTAATATGCATGCGGAGGGCGCTCCCGCTAATGCCTCATATTTATGAATAGGAAATTAAACCGCGCCGGCTTCATTCTTTCCTTTATCGAGAGCCGAGAATATAAATTAAGTGTTTTTATTGCGTTCGTGAAATATTGCGGGGCCGTAGCATGCCCATTAATACGTTTATAGGTTTTACGATGAAAGGTGGCTCTAGTTAGAAATGTAATTTTAGATTTGAATCCGGTAATGTGGAAGATTGATTACTGGAGAGGTCTTGATTTCGTTCGGGGACGGTAATACATCGAAAAAATCAAAGTACTGTTTCATATACACCTTTTCCGAAAATGGGAAGAATAAATAAAAAGATATACTTACATAATTACATAATATATTTTACGATATCTTAAAAATTGGTTCGAGAAGTCACTATTTTCTATTTTTATCTCATTTTTTATTTGTTTATGTCATATCTCAGATCTCAACTCTCAAATCTCAATTCTCAGATCACAACTCTCTCAGGTCTCTGTTCTCAGACCCCAGGTCTCAGTTTTCAATGTTGATGTCTCAGATATCAACTCTCAGATCTGTATTCTCAGGTCTCAAATATCAATTCTGACATCTCAACTCTCAGGACACATCACTAATTTCAGATCTAAGATATCAACTCTCTGGTCTCAAATTTCAGTTTTTAACTCTTAAATTTCAAATTTCTGTACTCTCAAATCTCAGTTCTCTAGTCTTAAATCTCAAACTGCAAATTTCAAATTTTAGGTCTCATTTGTCATATCCTATATCTTAACTCTCATATCTCATTTTCAAATCCTAACTCTCGAGCCTAAAATTCAAGCTCTCAGATCGCAACTATCAGATCCCAAATATCAGATCTTCACTCCCAAATCTTAACTCTCAAATTTCAAGTATCAGATCTCATACCTCAACCCTCTTGTCTCAGCTCAAGCTCAGCTTAGTGTAAAATTTCAGCTCTCAGAATTCAACTCTCAGATCCCGACTTTCAAATCTCAATTCTCAGACCTCACATGTAAAATCGCAGATCTCAAACTCTCAAATTTCAAGTCTCAGATCTCATATCTCAACTCTCCTGCCTCAGTTCTGAAATATTAATTATCAAATTTAAAATTCCAGTTCTCAGAATTCAACTCTCAGATCCCGACTTTCCAATCTCAAAACTCAACTCTTAGATCTCAATTGTAAAATCGATCACAAACTGCGACTCTCAGGTCTCAAGTTTCATATCTCAATTCTCACATATCAGCTTTAAAATCTTAACTTTCAGGTCTAAAATTCCTCAGCTCAGACTCTCGTATGCCAGTTTTCAGGTCTAAGATCTCATATCATACATCTCCACTCTCATATCCAAACTCTCAGATCTCAATTTTCGGACCTCTGATCTCAGATCTAAATGTACAGATCCCATCTTTCATGTCTCAATTCCCAGGTTTCTGATACCAACTCAGATCGCAGGTCTCACATCTCAACTCCCAGCTCACAATTGTCAGATCTCAGCAATCAACTTTCAGGTTTAAGATTGCATCTCTTAGATCTCTCAACTTTCAGATCTCAACTCTCAGATCTCTATCCTCGTACTGAAAGAGAAATTAATTTTTCACCCGTCCAAAATGTACATCATTATTGCATTAAAAAGTAGAACTATAGATTAATTACAATATAATCCCTATACAATACCTACTTTGTTAGTACTTATTTCCTGAAAGCAATTTTTTGACATCCAAGGCGACTGTTGTTTATTTAAACATCAACATCCATATCATTCTGTTAGTTAAATAAATTAAAGCGTTTTCTTTCGACATCAATGTTATTTTCAGTCACGAATTGTAGAGCGATCAATATCAGACGAAAACATTTTGGTTTTTCGAAGTCTGGGCGATGCTAATCTGAAATGTGTATTGTGTAGTTGTTTTGTGTATGGGAAATTATTAGATATCAGAAGTCGTATCGATCCTAAATAAAAGCTTTTACCTCGTTTCTCTAAATCGATCGGATTAGAGTTTTTATTTATCACCTGACTGAGAGTCTGAGACTGAGATCTTAAGGATGTGATAAAGACGAACATATATAAATGTATATTTCACAGTGACTAACTAGTTTCTCATAAAACTCATTTCTAAAAGTTCACCGTTTCGCCACAATATACCTACACAGTTTTTGTTAACAACAAAAGTTCTGTCCCACCAATCTTGCAACTTGAGAATAAATCATGCTTGTCATTCTGTCGCCTCGATCTGAATTTTGTGGTTTGGGGCCCGCTATCTAGATGAGCGTGAAAATGACAAATTACCGTGAAAGTGGTTACGATTTTCCATGCTCAACTTGGGAAAATTTACTTACGCCATCCACAGCGTGTACAGGATGTTTATAATTGCAGTTTAGAACTTACAACGAATTTACAAGACTTCAACAACTGATGATGGAGATGAGAAACTTAAGTAAAGTTGCAGTGGGTACCGCAGGGTTCTGGTTTAGGGCCCCAACATGTACAAGTTATTGGGCCTGCGTTATATGATGATTATTTAAAGGAAAATGTCATATCATACCTCAATTTTTTTTGATTGGTGCAAGAAATTCCGACCTTAATCTAAAAAGTACACATATTGATTGGTATTAAATTGCCCTCTGCAGTTTACTTTTCTGAAAGCCGGGAAGTAACGCTCGCCAGAGATATACAACGCGAGTTTCCCAAGAAAAACTATTTGTCAGATAGTAAATCATAAGGCGAGGATAAAAGCGCCAGAAACTCTCAGCGACATATTATCCACATCCTGTTTTCTGCAAGTCCCAAACAGTTCAGTGCACGCGCTATAACAGATTTCGCGAAATGGAACTTGATTGATGACATTACTACGCGAGCAACTAAGAAATGTTCTTTAATCATTTCGTAGTTTTCAGGTTTTTAAGTTTTGGTTTGGTCGTTTTAGTGGAAAATGTTGCTCTTTGTTTTATGTTGACAGGAGAACAACTTTCTTAAAGTCTGTCACAATAAAGTAAAACAGGTTTGTTGATCTAGTCGACCGATGTTTAATATTGAAGTCTAATTTATTAATATTAATAACATAATTGCAATCGATTTCATTACTTACATAACTGATTATTCTACGAGATGATAATTTTAGTAAGTCTCAAACTGATATTACCGAACCTGAAGATGTTTATAATTGAACATATTAACAAACTTAACTTGAATTGTCTTTATAGGACTAAATTACTTATTATAAGAGGAATTCCAAACCACACTAGCATAATCAAGAATACTACGAACAAGCGAATTATACAGTACTATTGATTTAAGACTAGTAAATCCTTTAGATAGTAGTATAATAAAGCTTCAAATTGCGGTAAACTTTCCTGACAATGGATTCGATATTTAAATGGAAACCTAATTGCAATTCAAACATGATTTTCAAATATACTGGGTGGCCCAAAAACAGTCAAGGGACATTCTGAAGACAGAAATTTAATCAGCTATTTTTCAAATCTAAGGACACCATCTAATTTGTCATAGTTTATAATTTTATAGAAAATAATATTGGAATCTAGAAGTTGAAGAATTATTATTAATTTTTACATAATTGTCCTTATTACTTACAGTGTTATCCATCCTAACAAGCTACTGTTTTTTCTTTAACTAACAATATCCCTCGATTAATATTGTTTTATTGAACCAACATGGAGACTTTTAGATGTCGCAGGGATTACAGTTAAGAAACAACTATTGGAAATATTTAAAAAACTTGTTTTCATATTTATTTAGTCATACCCTACCATTTATTTAACAATACCTACACGTCTTGCCGAACTAAAAGTGGAGGTGGTAGAAATGTAAACGCCCAGTTGAAGAATGCGCGCGCGGCAAAACGGGGCACAAACACAGCCGCACTGGGCGACCGGCCATAAATTTCAGTTGTTGACAAATTGCTTAGCAGTGCAGTTACTGTTGATTATTTTCATTTAATAATTTTTCTAATCTAAACTACAATCTTTTCATTCTTTCCTGGCAAGGATATGTTCATACCTTCCCGTTGGTTCTTGCCGAGCAGTAATATATTTTAATGAAAATGTAATTGTTTTTTGATATGTCATAACCAAAATTTACCATCAATATAATAAAATTGTTTGAGGGTATAAATAATTAAAATATGTTGTTGGCCAAATGAACATATAATAGAAATTTTCTCCACATTATATACAAGTTATTATAATTTTTTACCTTTAGCAGAAAACTTTTTTAGGGACGCCTATAAAACTCATTAAATTTCATTGCTAGGCGTTTTTATACATGTTCAACTGACTTCGGAAAGACTATAATAAGGGTTCCCTCTGGACTTCAGCACCCTGTATACTCGGTACGATCCAGTGTTACCGACCTATCCACCCGTTGCGGCGCGTCGGCACTGCCGCCGGTTAGTGCAGCGGTGGCCATTAATTCTCCTTTGTGCAACTGCAAACAAACGATATACTGATTTACGTGCCCCCCCTCCCACATCCTCCCGGTTTCGGGAGGTAATTTCGCGGGACCGGGGATTTCGCGCCGTTCCCGCCGGCACGGCCTGCTGTGTTTGTATTGCTGAGTAAACAAGCGCTCCGACAGCGGTGACGATGCGCTACGTGGCAGTTTGTGTGGGGGGGTTGCGATCGTCCCCTCTGGGTCTTGGGAGCGCTTACTGCGGGGGTTGTTTGCATCTTGCGATATTGGATTTCACTTGGTTAATTGTCTACCGAACTAATGAATATATAATGTAAAATAAACGCAGACGCAACCGTCAAGGTCGGGAAAGGTCACGGGTTGTTGTCTAATTGGGATGTGTTTTTATCCAGCTAATTTAGCTAAGTACTACTCGTTTATTTTAATTTGGATGTTCTTCGTTTACGTTAAGGATAGAAATTGAAACCCTGTTTCGTCTACCAACGGCTACAAATATTCCTGCAGATGTCGCCACACAAAATACGTTTGCAGTGAAAATTTAACTACTTTTTCACTCATAATATTCGGGGATTTTATGACAATAAAGACGACTTTGCACAACAGCTTAAGGTTATCTGCAATGTACTTGGAAGTCAGCCTATATCGTCAAATAAAAAGTAAGAGTCCGACTGTAGAACCTTGAGCCACGCCAGATATTTCATGAAACTTGTAAAACTTAAGGAGGTATACCGGGGTCCGAGGGAAGTGAGGAGGGCAGGAGGGGTCCTATGCTTTTCTTATGGGACTAAAACCCGCTGCCAATTAGAAAAAAATAAATTCTATTGAAATTATTTGCGATAAACATTATCTATACAGCAAAGAAATCTACTCATATGCACATAGCAAACATATTGACTAATTAACAACATAAAAATATCATATTTAAGTAGTTTTAAATTATATTTAATGAACGCATAAAGACTATGTAAATGTGGCAACAACGCTAATAATTGACTAGCAGTTGTACACACTGCGAACCTACAGACCTCGGACATCGGAGATATTGCGCGTCAAATTCGATTAAAGATGCGTACGCGTTCAAAAATGTATTGTGTGTAAACTATGTACAATATAATTATTATATATAGCAAATATATTGTATTATCCTCGCGATTTGTATCCTTTATTTAAAATCCGTAAATCATGTGAACTGGTAAAACAACGAGAATTATGTTAATTTAGATCTAAAGAAATTAAATGACACTCTCGCTCATCTCTCGTCCAAGTCAAAGAAAATGTTGGATGCAATTGTGAAGGTTCTGTGACAGAAACTACATTATTACTCACTGTTCGTGTTTTTAATCTCTATTTTAGTAATGTTACAAAAGTTTTGCAACTATAACTAATTTTTTAGATATAAAGTTTGCTGAGAAATATTTATGTTCCTTTGTTATTCCATACAAATGCTTTTATCTCAAGTATTACTAATTATATTAATCAAGTAAAGAAAACTTTATGTAACCCTAAATATTGCTGAGTACGGATTACGATGTTTTTATAAACCATTAAATATATTAAAAGGATTTATCAACTGTATTTTTTATTCCAATAAATATATCACAGCTTCCTAGCCTTTTTTAATTAATTTAGTTTTTTAAAAACATTATAAAAAATAATCTGTTGAGGATAATTCATTGTTGATAACAATGTACATGGGATTTAGGAAAAATGTATATGTTTGAAATCAATTTCGTTTCTATCAAGTCTTTCAAATGTATTCCCTCCTTGCTGTCAGCTGATTGCGACGTTGCCACATTAATCCTCAAGTCAGCCAGAAATGCAATTATTGGTTTCTGTTTCTAATTAATACAGCTGTACTATGTTCAAAACTTACATTAGTTTTACATCAAAAATAAGATAATATTGTGTACTATCTATGGAAAAGTTTTGTTTCACAATTTCTAAATTTTTTTCTCAGTTATGGGCAAAAAAGAGCCGCACTGTCCATCTTCGCCATATAAACCTATGTTAAAGTGAACATCTTTCAACAACAATATCTCAAAATCTAGATTAAAAAATAATTTAACGCACAGAGGGAGCACTGGCTAATACGCTATAAATTTCGAGTACATCTGTGCATTTGAGTAAACCCGATATACCTCCTTAAAACCCCGATATTGAACAAAGTGATGCCTATTTTGTAAATATAATTAAAAAGATACAATAGTGAGCCAGACACACCAAACGTACTCATAACAAATAGTTTAATCATTCCTTTGATTAGTACAGTTATTAAAATACAAAATAAAAATTATCTACTTCAGTAATTTTGTAAAAAGGTAACAATTTGTTTTGAAACTTACAAAAATCTCACATATTACTCATAAGTATTTGGATACTTCATTTTTAATTTGTTGCAATTGTAAATATATCTTTGTCTAAAAGCTTAAAATTTCTTTCCACTGTTCCAAAAACATAAGTTGGAATAAAAATGTGTCTGTTTTCTGTTCTTTGTAATATTTTATAGTGTACAGTCCAATTTGGACAAAATATCCACTAAATCCGAGCTGATATGAACACGGAATAGTACATATCTTGTAATGGATGGGCCGAAAAAACCACAACCCAATATTGATGTCCTGAAATACATCACACAACACAAGCGTATAGACCAACGCTTCAAAAGATTTAGATAAATGATAGTTCTAGTTCAGAATGTCCACTGGTCTAGATGAAAACGATTTTGGTAACACAAAAAAAACTTGCACTCTGAGTGCCTGACGAAATACATCATTGATTTTATTTTTAACTGAACTAAGTAAAGAAATCGCTTGTCACAGCTGTCGTATCGGTGTATAGAGCTGCAATCGCGACACATTTTACAAAACACCTGTATTCCAAATCCAATTCTGATAGTAATTAATGGTTAATGGGGACGTTTCGATTTAATAACATTCGTAAAAACAATAAAATTAATATAGCAGTTATTCGTATAATTCTATTAACAAAACTATTTATAATTCAACGAATAAATTCAGTCCCGTTAAAATAAATGGCGCGTATTTTTGTTGAAACTGCTGACGAAAAATCCACCGATTTTAATTAAAATATGGACAATTTCGAATCGGATGACGTAAATTCCCGTTGCCATGTAATTATTATTATCCAGATTTACATTGTTAATTAGAGCCAGCAAAGCAGTAATTAATTTCATGTCGATATATTCAGTTTTGCGATTGTTGGTCTTTATTTAGAGTTTCATGTACGCTTTACGGTAAATCATTACCCAGCCCTTTGTTCTGTAACGTTTGTTATAGACAAAAACATCACATAGCGGCGGTAATTTATTAAACATTTCTGATATTCACTACCTAGCAACAGGGAAACGTCACATAATCGATAACAGATTATTTTCGTCAAGGAATTTGTTTTAAAAAATTGCATTTTTTAACATAAATAAAAGGAACACATGTTTGAAATTGACACAGATTTAGAAAACATCCTGTAGGCGAGCTGCATACGGTAATACGATATGCACAAAGTGGCGTCTGTTTTCGGAACAGCCGCGTATAGGATGCCGTGTAATATTTACATAAATAAATATCAACGGCAACTGCCCTATTCAATTACACAGTCTGAAAATTCATGTCGCATTTAGGCGATTTGCATAATTGTGGTCGAAGATGGCAGCCGAGTGCGGAGTTTTGGCAGCCGACTAATTCCCACTGAATAACATTACAAGTTTCACACAACGCCTGGCAAGCTGTTCCGTACAGTTGTGTGCGGCGCCGATATGCCAATTGAACTGGGAGATAATACGTGTACGTATATTATATGCTATTATTGTGCCGAAGGAAGGGGATTTTTTGTCATAAATAAAGAAAAAAATTCAAACAAAAAGATTTTATGTCAAAATATAAAAAGCTATTTGCACAAAAATTAATATTGTCTCCATCATACAAACACTAATCCTGAATTTAAATATCGGACTCAACTCTCAGATCTCAACTATCTGATTTAAATTCTCAGATCACAACTCTCTCAGATCTCAGGCCTCAGTTTTCAATGTTAATGTCTCAGATATCAACTCTCATATCTGTATTCTCAGGTCCCAGTTTTTAATTCCGAAATCTCAACTCTCAGGACTAGGATCACTAATTTCGGAGCTAAGATCTCAACTTTCAGGTCTCAGATTTCAGCTTTTAACTCTCAATTTTCAAATTTCTGTACTCTCAAGTCTCATATTCCAATTCTCAGATCTCAACTTTCAGGTCTTAGTTTTCAACTCTGAGATCTCAGATATCAATTCTCAGATCTCAGCTTCCAATTTTCAAGTCTCTGATCTGTTCCTCAGGTTTCAGATCTCAATTCTCAGATCACGATTCAGGTCTCAGATTTTAAATTCCAACCCTCAGATCACATATTTCAAGGCACAGGTAGATCTTAGGTTTTAGTTTTCAATTCTGAGATCTCAGATATCAACTCTCAAATTTTAACTTTAGTCTCGTATCTGTATTCTCAGGTCTCAGATTTCAATTGTTAGATCGCAGATCACAACTTTGAGGTCTAGGATCTCAAATTTCAGATCTCAGATCTCAGCTGTCATATCAAATTTTAACTCTCAACTTCCAAATCTCAACTCTTAGATCTTAGATATTAACTTTCAGGTATCAGGTAAAGTCTCAGATGCAGGAAACAACTCAGATTTCATCTTTTAAATCCCAAATTTTTGCGTTAAGTTCAGATTTCTACTCTCAATTCTCAGATCTCAATTTTCAGGCATCATATCTCAACTCTACGATCTCAGCTTTCAACTGAACTCTCAAATATCAGATCTGCAGCTTCCAAGACCAACAAGAATGACGTATAATTTGAAGACAAATTTTTAAAATCAAATAATTTATGTAAGGAGTTATTAGTGAAATAACTTTCATTGTTGAATAGTATTCAGTGACAAAGCAATGTCTTAAATTTGTTATGATTTCTAAGAAATGTCAATCTAATCTAAATAATTGAGATAACTTGCCAAAACTCATGTAGCACGTTCGCACCCCGAATTGTTTATCTGTCTAAGTTTGTAAACATCCTCTATATTCCAGTTTACGTCCTATTTTGTCAAAATTATGCTCGTGTCTTGCACCATGGTCTTCAATGTGTCCCGACATCTTCCATTGTTATCAGGATTTTAACGAAAGCGGGGCAGCGCAGGAACTTCCATTATAACGAGTCAAACTTTTTCCAGCGAACCTTTCAATACCGCTCCCGGTTCTCTCCTTCAAATTGCGCTCTCCGGAAAAAACTCGTCCGCCCAGCCCCGCGTTAAACTCCCGCCTAACGAGATTAGTAAAAAACTTGGATCGTTCGGGGGGGAGGCCCGAAGACAAAGGGATACATACAAAATAATCAAAAACTTTCCACTTCATAAACGCTGATTATCGCTGGGGCCGGCCGATACGCTGCAACTTCGCTAATGAGCCCCCTCCCCAACTCCGGCAACTCCGGCTAACAATATTGCCAAACATTTCATCGAATTACCTAGAGTTAAAACAATTATCCCGGAACGGACGTCAGACGTCATCGTGTACGATGGACCTTTTCGTTCTCGACTAACTAACGACGGCTAATTGTCCGTCCGCGCCTACTATGCAAATCGTCGACCGCATTGTCGGTGGCTAAAGGTGTCAGAGCATGCTTAAAAAGTGGTCATTTTCTAAAAATATACAGGATATAACTTTGAACGGAAATCATATTTATATAAAAGCTACCTTGGACCTTTAGAAGCACGTATCGTAAGTTTGTTTTCTCAAATTCCGTTGTGAAAGCTGACTTCTTGCAACAGCACTGTTTTCTCCTGACAAAAAGTAGGCTCTAACCACATAAACTATTTCTTCAAATGATATTTTGCTGTTCTTTGATGTAGTTTAAATGTAGTTCTATTCATTTTATTGTATTCCATAGCGGATTTTATGCAGGTAAGAATATCTAAAATATGCATTACATTTTCCAACTAAAAGTCAAGTAAAATTATGCATCGTGATGTTAAAGACCTTAACACGCTTAACATTTCTATCCGCCTTCCTATGCACTTTCCTCTAAACACTCGCCTTCCATCCGGGTTATTTACGCCGAAGTTGTGTTCAAAACTCGCCAACTACAACTCCGCTGATATTCTTTGCTAATGCGACAAACAGGCAGAAGCCTGTTCCTGCAGAACCGCGCGACAACAAATAAATGACGAGCACAATTATGAGTTCCTAAAAGCGGCAGCGGCGCAAAATATGAAGTTTATCGCCGGGCGAACTTTAGTTCGAATTAGAAGTTGCACGAATAATTCGCGCAACTTTAAAACGGGTTATTCCGGCAAAATTCCGGCTGTAAATTTTACTGAGTGGCATTACGGTGATGTTACCGAGCGTGATGTGTGTTTTGGAGTTGCATTCAATTTTCTGGGAACAGTGCATTAAGTTGCAAGGGTGGCGGATGTTGCTCACTAGGTCGAGAGTGGCACGGAACTTGCGCCGTTTTTTGCTCGTTTTGGCGATGAAACGTGCATAAAATTTAATCAGTTGTAGTTCAGGTTCAGATTCTGTCTATTGCGAAATTGGAGGTGAATCTCTTTTTTTTATACAGGGTGATTCATTAACAATGGGAAAGTCGAAAGCTAAAAATACTACACGTGAAATGGTGACCATTGGCGCAAACATGCCTTATCCGAAAGTTGATAGTTTCGGAAATACAGGGTGTTGAAAGTTAAAATTTTAAATCGTTTTTTGCGATTATTCTGAAAATATGTAGGTTAGGAACTTGAAAATTTGCTAAACTATAAATATAGTCGCCTAAAAAAATTTTTAGGCGACGAATAAGATGCGTGTTGTAATTTCAGTATTGCTCATAGAGGGCGCCACTTACGACCAATTTTACCGAAAATTTAGTTAATAACTTTTTACCCTGTATATATAACTTGATTCAAAACCTGAAAGAGCTATAATTTCTCCATTAATTATGTACTCTTGTTTCATTTCGGTATCTCGATCCGTTTTCGAGAAAAATCGATTTAACGAACACTATGTTTTGATAATACGAGAAATTAAAAGCGAAACAAACCAAGTGTTTCTTCGTGTTATTACAACAATTAATAATAAAACAAATAAAATACGTAATTATGATTTAAAGTAAGTGTTCGAAGAATCCACTGTTGACACTTATACACTACACGTTTTCTGAGAGATCTTCGAGTTTGAAACAACATATTGGGATTGCGTCTAACTTCGTTGGCAGCGATTTGTATTCTTTGCCACAACTCTTCACACGAGCCAATAGATTCTTTGTAAACTATATCTTTAATTCGAGACCAAATAGAAAAATCAAAAGGATTGAAGTCCGGATTTCTGGATGGACAAGCAAAATTGCTTACATGGCCAATCCAGCGATTTGGAAAAGTTGCATCTAAATATGCACGCACTGGTCAAAAAAATTTCGGTGGAGCTCCGTCGTGCATGAACCACATGTCTCTTCTTAAATAAAGTGGAACTTCCTCAAGCCGTGGAAGCATTTTTACTTGGCCACCCAGAAGTCCGGACTTCAATCCTCTTAATGTTTCTATTTGGAAGAAGCTATTGGTTCGTGTGAAGAGTTGTGGCAAAGAATACAAATCGCTGCCAACGAAGTCAAACGCAATCTCAATATATTGTTTCAAACTCGAAGATCTCTCTGAAAAGGTTGTGTAAAGTGTGTAAATGTAAACGGTGGATTCATCGAACACTGACTTTAAATCATTATTATGAATTTTCATTTGTTTTATTGTTAATTGTTGTAATAACACGAAGAAACACTTGGTTTGTTTCACTTTTAATTTCTCGTATTATCAAAACAAAGTGTTCGTTAAATCGATTTTTCTCGAAAACGGATCGAGATACCGAAATGAAACAAGAATACACAATTAATGGAAAAATGATAGCTCTTTCAGGTTTTGAATCAAGTTATATATACAGGGTAAAAAGTTATTAACTAAATTTTCGGTAAAATTGGTCGTAAGTGGCGTCCTCTATGAGCAACGCTGAAATTACAACGCGCAACTTATTCAACGTCTAAAAAAATATAGTTTCACAAATTTTCAAGTTCCTAACATACGACCTGCATTTCCGAGACTATCAACTTTCGGATAAGGCATGTTTGCGCCAATGGTCACCATTTCACGTGTAGTATCTTCAGCTTTCAATTCTCCCATTGTTAATGAATCACCCTGCACGTTGTGTCAAAAAACTATAACTGTAACTGTAAAAACTAGTAAGGGTAGTTCGTATAATATGAATGCTGTTTCTTCAAAAAGACATTTTACTCTCAATAGCAGTGGTGCCGATGTGGGTAGTTTAAGGGGTATAATTGAAGAAGAAATATATCAGAAAAGTAAAATTGCCAATTAACTGATATTTACATATCATGTATTAACATATAATAACAAGCCCCGCTCGAGGCAAGTACATAGAACGAATAAAATTTCCGTTTAATTCGGGAATACTGCAAATTTTCCTGGAATCGCTTTGCGTGTTATCTGTACCAGTCGAAATATCTTAAAGGTAATAATTCACCGTCAGTTTTCAGCGTCGCCGTTTAGGAAAAATCATTTGTATCCGACAGTGCCGTTTCGCGTTGTCAAAAGTAATCACCTCCGATAAATAATAAATTTATACAGCTATCCGTTATTCAGTTATTCTGTCATTGATTGATTATAATTTTAACCGGCGCGCACCGGGAAACGTCCTTTGTCATTTTTATTGCAAATTTAGTTTCTGGCTACGGCAATCGCCGATCCCATCCAATAACGTCGTTCCATTACGCTCGCGCCCCGCGTCTCCCCATGCATTTTTAATTGTCGGGCGCGATCGAAAATGGAATATTTTGATTCGGTAACTGCCTGTTTCGGCACTGAATCGGTTGTGACTGAATCGACAATGGGGCAATCGAAAATAAATACAGCCTTAAAGTTCCTATATCAATTCAACCTTTAATTAAAATCTGGTTTTAGCCGTAATAATATATCGCTCGGCCTAAATGTGCTGGATTTTATTTGTTGTACAGTGAAAAAAAAAGTTACTATAATGTGTAACGCAATTTTTATTAATTTCGCTTCATTTATTTTATTCACACTGTAAAACGTCACTTTTAATATAACATCTATATTTACTCCACAATTACTCTAAATTATCCCACCCTAACATTGTGAACCACCCATATTATGGAACCCGTCCCACATCTAACGTACCGAACTGTAAAATACGTGACGGCCTTTACCTTCGCTCTCTTCTAAAACTATCGCCCGAACCAAGCAGATCCTACTTCGCGACACCCATCCATTTTTATCGTGGAAGAATTCTGCAAATTTTCAAACTGATATGTAAATGTGGTTTCTTTCCTTTTAATTAACTATTTTGTATTTGGTTTGCTTTCGAATATTTTGCTAATGTTTGTAATTTTGGTTATTTAATTTAGGTCCAACTTTGACCTCCATTTTGGTCAAGGGTACGTGGCGAGTCATATCCACGAGGTGGCTTGGCTCGATTATCTTTTCGTTTAGTAAAGTTTGAGAACCCGTTCTGTTGTTTTTTTTTTTTATATTTTCAGATTATTTGATCGGGACATCGCCTGATTTTGACGATTACACAAAGGGTTATCGAACTTTCCGATTGCTTCGCAGACTGACAAGAGTTTCTCTGGGCCCCTGGCAAATTGCATAGTCTGGATTGGAATATCTGGTCTGGTTGTTTCGAATTATCTTTTGTATAAATTTATTTAGTAAATTATTATTAACTTTTTTTTATTTTAAATAGTTTAAAGATTTTGAATCAATTACTGCACAGATTCTCAAATTCCGTTCATTTTTTCTTATTAGTTTAAATTTAATTAACTCACACCATCCTTAGTTTAGATTTCATCGTACTAGTAGCTTATAATAGTATTAAATTAATTAACTTTAACATTAATTGTAAATATTAAATTTAAGGAATTATATATACCTTACATTTTATTGCATAATCACCGACAACCAGACTGATTATTATCGAACATTCGTTCGTTGTAAATATCCTACTTGCTTATATTTTTTTTTCTCTGATTTCCAAAATTGCAACAAATCAACATACCATGGATCTTCTGACCGAGACAACCTTCGATTGGATCCAGGGTGTCTAACCATCACCATCTTTGGGAGGAAGTTGTCATGAAGTCTGTCAACCGACAACCACCTGGCCATCTACATCTGGCAGATGACCATAGCGTCAACACCCCCTCAGATATCGTACAAACTAACCAGACCCTTCCATATAGTCAAATCTCGTCGGAAGTTACCATCACACCATCAATGTTGCTTTCAAAACCTTATTAGTCAAGTAGAGATATCTAGTCAAAGTTCAATTTGTTATGTCATTTGTTGTCGGAAATTTTAAATTAGACCTGATTGTAATTTGATCAAAATTGATATTTTTTGTAAAATTTAAACTCACTAACCTTACTTTAGTTTACTTGGGTTTTGTAACCAATTATCCCAAGGAGTTATTAGTCCATGTGGACAAATAATAAATAACGTTACAAATGTAACAGCTGCTTTGTAACCGCCACATAGCAGGTACCGCTTTGTAACTACTATTAAGTGCCGGTTATTTTAATGGTTACTTTGTAGTCGTTCCAAGTAACGGTTGTAAAGTAACTGTTACCGTCACCATTACAAAATGAACGTTACTTTACAACTATTACTTAGAACCGCTACTTTTAAATTTTTACTTGGAACTGTTACAAAATAACCGTTACAGATCCGTTCCTTGAAACAGTTACATTAAAACCATTACTTTGAAATCTTTATTTTAAAACTGTTACTTTAGAACCGTTCCTTGGCACCGTTACATTGGAATCATTTCTTTCAAATCTTTATTTTAGAATTTTGATTTTTAAACTGTCACTTTAGAACGATTACATGGCAACCGTTCCGTGGAACAGTTTTTTTTGATTAATTCCTTGGAACAGATACTTTGGAATCGTTTCTTGGCACCGTTACTGTGGACCATTCCTCGGAACTATAACTTTTAGACCTTTATTTTAAAATTGTGATTTTGTAACTGTTACTTTAGAACGGTTATCAGGAACCATTTCTTGGAATTGTTACATTTAGAAAGAATGTTTTGGAACCGTTTCTCTGGCGTTGCTACTTCGACTTTTTATTATTTCTATTACTTCATTCTATTATTAGGGCACGTCCCCTTCAAGGAAACCCTTCTGTAAACACCGAGGTTCCGAGTTCGATCGCCGGCTGCGAGATTCTTTCCGAACGCAGTAAGATTTTTCCCTTAGTTGGGCGAAGTTTATCAGCGGCAGCGGGAGAGAATAATAAACGGGGCAATCGATTAGGGCCCCTAACTGTATCTCCCACGAATAAGAACTTCATTTAACTTTGGCCGGCACGAGGGTCCTCCACAAACTTTTCGGTGGCGACGTGAAAAAAACGGAAATCGGGAAAACCGCTGGGAACAACGTCTACGAGGTGTTGCGCGGGGAAATAATGGCACGAGATTGGAGTGGAGATACACGTGGCCGGAGCCGGTTAGAATCTTGATGTATGAAAAAGGCACAATAGCGGACATGGCAGAAACTAAGACAATGCTTGGAGCAGAGATCGAAAGTTGCGTAAAAATATATTTGGATGCTTTTATCTATAGTAGGATCATATTTGATGCAAAGTAATAAATCATTGCCTGTCAAGGGATCCAGTGCAGTGCGGTTTAAAGGGGTTTAGAAATTGAATAATTTCTTTATGCATTACAAAAAACTATTTATTTTAAATGTAATTTATTATAAGTCCAATTTGTTTTTTAAATTCCACATATGTACTACATTTTACCTCTGTACGCGCCACTGTCGTTTACTTGTTTTTTGGAGGCGGTGTCTGATTTACGTCCAAGCTCGCCAGGTTAGTATTTGACGTATAACCAACCGATCATTCGTACACTCGATGCATCTGGGCGACTATAGCTACTACCAGAACACAATGCGTATGATGCGGTATTTCAGATTTTACATTCAGTCTCATTTTAAATTTGAAATGGTTCATCTTATGCGTGCTAAAAATGATGACACGATTTTCCTTTGATAAAAGACCGACAAATTTTTGCACTACTTTGCATCGAATACGATCCTACTATAAGTATTTGTAACTTATAGTAAGAAATTGGATCTTACAAGTGTTTACGAAGTAAGTAGCATTGTTTTGTTAATGATTAGACAAACTATGTTGAAAGATACTTAATTAGATTAAATTAGTAACAGTTATTAGAAAATAGCATAAATATAGAGTTATTTCTGAGTTGAGCTGCTTTTAACAGCCTGTAGGACTACCACAAATCCAATCCATACTTTTTTCAACGTTTCGTTTTGTTCTTTAATTAAATAAATAAAAAGGACAAACCACTCTTTAGTTTTATGTGCCTGTGCAATGAACTCGTTAATCTACTGCGAATGTCAGCAAAACGTTGCAGAAGCATCGCATTTTATAAATTACAAAAAAAAAAACAAAAATTACCCTGTACAGTTAAGATGACGGCGGAGGGAAACATCGTACAACGCTGCCTATTCCCCCCGCATCACCCTCCGTCGATCGGAATTCCGAAAATATCGCAACGTTCCGCTCGCCACGCGGCGCCCCAACACCATCGGAATGTCACGCTTGATGAAGTCCAGCTATCGCGATTCCCGATTCGGTTCACGCATCAGGCGGCACGCAGCGGCGTAATCGATTAACGAACGGGGACCCGAAAGAAGACAATCCTCCTCCGCCGCCGCCGCAGCAGCAGCCGGGGACGGCGATGGATATTCCGCGCGGCCGAGCGCGAACTCAAATGGCCGACGTAGAGGCCGTGAGTTGTGTTAAAACGTTAGTTTATAAGCGACCAGTACGTGCTGCGTGCCTTTAGGGAATTCCGGGCGTAAAGCTCACTCGATTTTCGTTTATTTTGACTGTACCATCCAACCTTCATTTAAGTATGATTCGCGGTTATCGAGCGGAAAGGATATTAAGCTGAAGGTTGTACAGAACCCACTCTTACATAGAGCGCTATAATAGCTATATTCGCTATGTAGATTGAAAATAGCCACCACTGTTTTATGTTAGAAACACAGCGAGAACTATATTTGCTTTTGAAAATAGCTACCATAGTTTTATATTAAGATCGTACAGACTTTATGCTAACTTTGTTCGCTATGTATATTGCAACAACTGTTTTATGTTAGAATCGCACAAAGCTGTATTCCTTATGTAAGTATATTAAAAATGACTGATGCAAAGACTACCCGAAGCGCTATGTTAGCTATGTTCGCTATAACTATCAATGTTTCATTCTAGGATCTCACAGAGTGTATGCTAACTATGTTCGTTAACTAGATTGCAGTCAGCTATAAGCTATAACAGTTTTATGCTAGGATCATACAATCTTATGCTTTGTTAAGTATATTCTCTATTGAAAATAGCTACAACAGTTTTATGTTAAGATCGCACAGAACGTTTGCTACGTTTATTGAAATAACTACCCACTGTTTTATGTTAGGATCGCATAGAGTTGTATCCCCTATGTATATTGAAAATGACTGACGCTAATTGTAAGACTACACGGAGCGCTACGTTAGCTATGTTCGCTATTGAAAATATACTGTATTGTGCTAGAATCGCACAGAACATACGCTGATTGTGTTCACTGTGTATGTTAACGGTAGTTACAATAATTGTTTAAGGCTATTTTCACAGAAGTGTTATAATAGCTACGTTCGCAATTGTTTTAAATGGGTGTGACCACACGGAACGTATGATATGATCGCTAAGTTCGCAAACAAATTTGTTTGTACGTATCTACCACCACGAGAGTTATACGCATAACAAACAGCGTAACACTAGGTGTGGGCGTAATATTAACTGTTTTTAAAGTAGCTAGCATAGCAATATGTGTGGTCGTAGTACTGGTTATTTGTACAGCGAACATAGCTATCGGTTGTTTTTAACGAGTACAACGAACATAGCTAATATAGCGCTCGGTATCGCCTTGTATTAAAGAAGGCGGCATTCTGACTAACTGAGACGTTTTAATCGTGGAAATAGTGGATACCTTCAAAATTATAATGAACAGGCTGGAGCGTGACTCGATCAAATCTAAAGAGCGTCAAATCGTGCACTCACCTGAATTTGCCGTGCCCGTACCGAGCAGCACGTCGATGCTGCCGTCGGAGAGGATGTCCGTGTCCTGGTAGGAGATGGAGAAGGTGGCGTCGTCCTGCAGCCTGGCCAGCATGGCGGCTAGGCTGTTCCTGTCCAGGTCATCGGGTTCCTTGAGCTGGAGTGTGACGTTACCGTCGGAGGCCGTGCTGTACATGAAGACGGCATGGCCTCCGGGGTACGGCTGCAGGGGAAGGCGCACTCCGGTTAGCTCATGGACACCCTGAAACAAATTGGTAACCATCAGCTGGCGTCGGATGATATCCTTATAAAAATCGTATCAATCCATCAAAAAACAAGAGTTGACCTTCGAATAACTTTCAACATGAGCTAATTTCGCACAACGGACATTGTATTCGGAATCAGCCACTCCAAAAATGTATAGGTATGGTGGTCTAGTTTATCATCACACATTGATTTTTTGCCATGGGGCTGTTATCAGAAAAAATATGTCTTAAATTGAAAAACGCCCTGAAAATCTTAAAGAAACTAAAATATCACGCGTAAGTGCACTTTTTAAACATTTTGCCATTGGCCCCTCGACCATTCCCTAGAATAACCAAATAGGTGCAACATCGACATAAACAAAATTACTTTTATACAGGTTCCCATCCGACGTTATATCCTTTATACATTTCCGATTATACTCCGCCGTAAGTTCATTTTCGTTCCATTCCTGGCTACGTAAGCCGCTCTGATCAACCATCTTTCGCTTTTATGATGGATTGAACGTGATCCAATTTCATTTATGTAGCGATATAGTGTTGCAGCGATCGCCTCCCTCCCCCTCCCATAATTTGTAACAGTTTGTAACGCGGAGTCAGGGAGGTATTATTAACCTTTGTGCAGATGCAATTTTAATTTCCTTTTCTAAATTGGATCGCAGCGTATTTGCCTTTGTCGACAAGTGCCCCCGATTGCTTAATCCAGCGGAGAAATCGGAAATTGTATATTGTAATAAAATATGGAAATACGGCAAATATATTAGCGGGGACTGAACTAAACAATATCCTGTCGAGACGAGGCAGCGAAACGTAAAAGGGAATCTGACTTATGAAATACATTTGGAATTAAATAGGAAAAAAACCGTTTTCAAACGTACGAAAGTTACTTTATAAATTAGAAGTAATTATAATACAGAGCGTTCATAAATAATTGCAAGCCATGCGACTGTCGAGCTTAGGCACCCATCATTGCACGGTTGGTACTGTCAACTAAAAATCCTAAATCTCTTTGGAGTGGCTGAAGGAGTTTTTGGAATTGATTAACGGGAACTGTTGATATTAAACTGAATACATACGATTTATGTATTACTATATTTGTGAAAAATACTTGTTTTTTCTTTCGATGAAATGCTTTTAACCTTATTAAAAGGAGAAATATATCAAACTTCCTTGTTAATGAACAAAGTGCAATATTTTACAATGAAAACTATTAACTTGTTTTATTTTTTGAACACTCTCGTTATTTTCCCTATACTTTTCTTGACCAAAGGCCTTACGATATTCACCGGATATCACAGAATATCTATTATAAATGGGCAACAAAGGAATTTTAAGTATACCTCCTAACTCCCCAAAGGCATTATACTGCTGGTAGACGTTTTGAGAATGGTGGACCTTTTGGATAAATGTGCAGCAGGGTCATAAAGGGAAAACGTACATTTGATATTTTGTACTTTGGTAATTTATCAACATCACTTCTCCACACTGCCCACTTTACGGAAACTTTCTCGTTTTCTATGGTGTATAGAATAATTTTGGCAATAAATAGCAACTTAAAACCTTCTTTGGCACTACATAGTTGTAAATATAAGATTCAAGATTAAGAAATTTACAGGTGCTCCGATATTCTACGGGCAGAATTTTGTCGGTAGAATATCTCGGTACCCTTCAGGGTGTTAGAAGTTTAACCTGCCTTAATTTAACAGATGACAGAATACATTAAAATAACCAAAAAAATTTTTTTGAACTTCGTTATGTTTAATTCTGAAAAATAATAATTAGCTTTGAAATAAGTTTAAAATTAAATAAAATTCATATCGAGCAATGTGACAACGGCGTGGCGGTTTATTAACACGAGGTACTAAGCTGTTCAGCAAACACCAATACGCAATTCAGTTGGTATCTGGATTCGACCGTGTCGGAGTGTTTTTTGCGTACCACTATCTCCTTTTCTTGAGGTGTTTTCCAGCGAGTGCGCGAAAATTGGATTCGAAGGTGTCGTGTGTGCATCGAAAATGGTGGTGGACATTTTGAACACATGTTGTAGTTTGTTTTGTACTTGTGCGTTTAAAAATTACTAAATTTTGCTTTTTGGTAAGTATCTAAATTATTTTTAATACGTATGATTATTTGGACGACGTGAATCATTGGGTACTTTAATTATATATTTTTCAAATACATAATTTGATTAAAAGTTAAGTTCCTGTTTTAGGAGATTCATAATTACTAACATTCGAGCTAAAATTTAAGCACAAGAGTATATTCGTACTACAAAATCGTTACATTTTATTTTATTTATTTAAAAACTGGAAATGAAATTTACTAAATATTTCACAATAGTAGTTGTTTACATTTTTTCCGTAGGACAAGTCGGCCGTGTACACACCTGGCAGGTTAAGCGCTGTTGTCATATTGTGATGAAATTCCCGAATGTTAATACTCGCTGTATTTTGAAAACTATTAATCTTACGTCCTTGTAATATACAACTTTTTTGTTCATTTATGATTACTTACTTTATTTCATGCTGAAGTAATGGCAGTCAAACTTCTTATACCCTGTATATATTTTAAAGAGACATTTTGATGAATGCACAATAAATATCTGAATTACTAGGCAATATCGGGAAATTCATTATGATTTCTTTTCAACAAAAATGTGCCCCACGACTATGTTAAAACGGAAAAAACTTTTTATTTGTAAATCATGAGAAAAAGTCATTAGTTTAAAAAAATCCTACTTGTCTTCAAACCCTTAAAATTGTTATTATTTTCTTGATTTTCTATGCACTAAACTTTATGATCCTCCAAAAGTCCCGATCTGAATTCAATGGATTTTAATTAGCTGCGCGTGCAAGAATGATTTCAGTAGCAATTTTTTTTGTTACGAATTTGATGGACTTCATTATTAGGTGGAGCTTTCACGTGTTTGTCTGTAAAACAGAGAAAAATCGAGAACTTCTATGAAAAAATTACAGAAACTGAGGTTTGTTAGAAACTGAAACTCCATTTATTGTCTAAGTACTACCCCTTCCTTATTCGTACAAATATCGCCACAGAAGACACTTTTAAAATGTTGCACTTCTAATGAATTACATAACTTAGATACATTAGGGTGGCCCAAGAATACGAATATTTTTTTTTCGTGTCTCTTGTGAAAATATGTTAGTTTATCATGTTTTAAGAATCCCCTCAAAAAATCAGCTCTAAGAAAAATTTTTAGAGGTCAGTCAAGATTTTTAAAAATTTCCATAATCGTCAAAAATTTATTTTTTTTTATTTTTTCTCTCATTATTTTATCATTTTCTATGTTGAAAAAAATCTCGATTCTGAAAATTTAAAATCGATATTTTAATTTCTAAAGGTCACTCATAATTATTTTAACTTTCAAAGTAGTGTACCTAAAATTTTTTCGAGCGACCTCTAAAAATAAATATCAACGAACTAATATTTTTTTATTGATTCTGATGAACAAAAGAATAGAAATAAATCACGAGACACTTAAAAAATTTCTCGAGGCAAAATTTACTATCGCACTGAGTTTCAGATAATATTTATAATTTTTTAATTTTTTAAAATTTAAGTGTCTCGTGATTTATTTCTATTCTTTTGTTCATCAAATTCAATAAAAAAAATTATTAATTCGTTGATATTTATTTTTTAGAGGTCGCTCGAAAACATAGGTGTACACTACTTTGAAAGTTATAATAATTATGAGTGACCTTTAGAAATTAAAATATCGATTTTAAATTTCAGAATCGATATTTTTTTCAACCTAGAAAATAATAAAATAATGGGAAAAAAAATAAAATTTTTGACGATTTTGGAAATTTTTAAATATCTTGACCGACCTCTAAAAAATTTTTTGAGCTGATTTTTCGGCTCTTAAAACTTGATAAACTAACATATTATCACAAAAGACGCGAAAAAAAATATTCATTTTTTTTTGGGTCACCTTAAGGTACATATTTATAAATTAAGTACTCGAATTTTACTTGTGAAATTAATTATCAAATAATTAACTCAAAGTATGTTGTTTGTAAGAACAAGCTTTATTCACTTTGTGATAATATTACAATTAAATGTTAAGAAACAAGTTTAGTTGGTCCAGATTTTAATAGATAAACTTCGGGAAAGTTTTAAATAACAAAAATTTCACTTTGCTCTATGAACATAGACGCAGAAAGCTACCGTTTATGAGAAACAGGGCGTTGAAATTAACAAAAATAAAATAAGTTTTTTAAATATCTGGAAAATCACAATATGTCTCATAACTCGTAAACCATTCGATTCACTTTTCGACAAAAATAAAAGGGTGTTTTTCATCCGAAATGTTTCAGACCGTTGTAAAATGTATTCATATTATCAATTAATTCAGTGGCATAAAAGTTTTACTTTAAATAAGGAAACGATATCATTGTTTCTCCGCCACTGGTTTTTGAATTTGGACTGTGTGCATACAGAACTAGGAGAAATATTTGAAAAAAAGTTTATACCAAATTTGGATAAATTTGATGAAGCGATTTTCCAGATATTTAGAAAATTTTTTTTACTTTTGTTAATTTCAACGCCCTGTATCTCACAAATGGTGGCTTTCTGCGCCTATGTTCATAGAGTAAAGTGATGTTAATTTTTGTTGTTTAGTACTTTCTCGAAGTTTGTCTATTAAAAATCTGGACCATCCAAATTCGTTTTATTTTTCCCTATTTCAACGCTTTATTTACTTGGATAATATGTCTCATAACTCGTAAACCATTCACTTTTCGACAAAAATAAAAGAATGTTTTTTCATCCGGAATATTTCAGACCATTATAAAATGTATTCATATTACCAATTAATTCAGTAGCGTAGAAATTTTACTCTAAATAAGGATACAACTTCATTGTTTCTCCGCCACTGGTTTTTGAATTTGGACTGTGTGTATACAGAACTAGGAGAAATATTCGAAAAAAAGTGTGTATCAAATTTGGATAAATTTGATAAAGCCGTTTTCCAGATATTCAAAAAAATTGTTTTATTTTTGTTAATTTCAACGCCCTGTATGTCATAAACGGTGGCTTTCTGCGCCTATGTTCATAGAACAAAGTGATGTTAATTTTTGTTGTTTAGTACTTTCCCGAAGTTTGTCTATTAAAATCTGGATCACCCTGTATATTCATTTAAAAAGCTGACTTTAGTATTATTTTTATCTCTATGCGATACGGAAGCTTTATAACATTTATTATTATGATCTTAAGCATTACATTATCATCAAAAAATATATTATACGGGGTACATCACTCTCGTTAAGGATTTAGGTACTACATTTTATTTTTACTTTGTTACCTTTGTCTATCTTTTGCTCATTGTAGTAATACCTTTTTTTCACTGTTTTAAAAAGATATATTGGAATAAAAAAGGTTACGTTTTTTATTGTCCTGGGCAGGAGATAGGCAACCACGTATGCAGGTCGATTTGCACCCTTAAGCAGTGGGAAAGCTTTAGAGCTGCATTTACTCCGTAGGATGGTTCTTCTCGTTATTCAAGTGTAGGTCAAATTCAGGCGATATCCTAGTCCGTGTTGTGTGCCAAAACTGTGTACGCGGCAGCTACACGGCCCGAACACAAAGGCCCATCAAAATCCGCAACGTTATAATTGGTCGTGCGTTATCTCCGCTGGGCCGGCAATATAGATCTCCGATAAAGCGGGTTTCGGGCATATCCACGTCCAATTAGAGCCGGCGCTGCCCGCCGTGGGGGTATTAATCTCAATTTATGTCTTCATGGTCCGGCGCCCCGACCGAAGCGACCACTTGATCACCGGCCTTTTAGAAATCCCCATATTGTCGTTACGTTATTGAAATCTGCGAAAATTTATGTCTGGACGTTTTTTTAAGTAATGCGAGACGTAAACGTCGAAGACTACCTGTAATTCCCTCTGGTAGGTATTTCCAAGGAAAAAAAGATGTCCATTTTATTCGAAAGGCGAAGCATTTGCGCTGCCGATTCCTCAATTTTATTGTGTTTCTCGTTTTATTCGCCATATCCAGCGACGTATCCAGTCCGTCTTTGGCATACCCCCTAGCTACAAAATGCCGGAGACACGACTTTGTTGCCGCAACTGCTGCAGGTGAAACGCGGAGCTCGGCAGTTTTATTTGCGGGAGCCCCACACTCCTGCCGTTCCCTTTTTACGGTCGCCGTTCGCGAGATTCCACGCGTATTAAAAATGAAGTGAACGTTCCTCCCAAGAATTTTCATTTAAAATGCACAGCCATGTGGATCGCTAATTTAACCGAACATGCACTGCAACTAAAAATTGCTAGAAGTTATTCACGTTCCACCTTACGGAGAATCGTATACAGAGTGATTCAGTCATAATGTCATTAATTTTAACCAAGTATTCGGAAGGCTTAATAAAGACAGAAAATCGGAAAAAAATTTTTTACTTGACTTCTAAAAATGAAGGAAATCAACCCATAACTCCCGCTAAGAGGGCGGCCCTGCCAGATCCCCGGATGCTTGGAAAATTTTGTAACGTAATGTCACGAACAAATCGTCAGCTGAAGCGAACAGCGTTGCCAAGTTCACATCATAATCTGTGGTTCACATTTAATTAATCCGCTTTAGTATACGGATACATATGTACGAAACCAATAAAATGCAAGTAAATAAAGGATCATGCTGCATTTTATTATAACGAATTTTAATAATTGTATTAACTTAGTGCAAAATGTTTTAACAAGCCAGACTTCTCGAAGTCAACTTTCGTTAAAAGAAAATAAATAAAGCAGAGGTTTGTAGGCACACTGTATTTTATCAAATAAAAAAAGTCGGCACACTAAATACCCGAATATACAGAATACACTACACACGGTTACAAAACGTATTCGTTTATTCAAATCTACCACCCTCCATATCTCCCGTATTTTTCCCGCAAAGGAGTTAACATCACACATTTTCAAAAAGTTCAAACTTTAGAAGCAGCTGATTTCCCCAATCGTCTTGAATTTTGCAATTGGTTCCTAAATCGAAGTAAAGCAGAACTTTATTAACAAAGTGCTCTGGACGTATGAATGATGTTTTACTCGTGCTGGCATTTTGAACAGGTAAAAAACATATTACTTTCTCAAAAACAATAAGTTTACATTGTAAACTTTGGTTATACGCAACTGCATATTGAATAATAAATTGAAATACTAATACTGTGTATTATTTAACAAAATAAATTATAAAACGTGAAAACGTTAATAATATTAAGAATGATAAATTGTAATAACCGTACATTCGAAAACAATCATCCCTATTCATTACATTCAATTTGATGACACGATTTTCCTTTGATAAAAGACCGACAACTTTTTGCTCTACTTTGCATGGAATACGATCCTACTACAGTTCGTATTAGTCTAGGAGCCAGATCAGGTTCCGTGTACTAGCTATAAAAATAAACTTTTTACAGCCATTTAAACATTTAATTTGTTGATAACAATTAAACTGACCACTTTCAGGCTTTGCCACCAAGTTTTTTGGATTCAGGAGGTCAAAATACTTTAGAATAAGTAGTTTGCAGCCGTGGCACTCTGGTTGGCAACGGAACCCTGTCTGGCTCCTAGACTAAAGTGCACGTGCAAATTAGAAGGTTAGTGACCTCGACACAGGTTAGCCTCGGTCAGAAACACGTACCGAGTTGTTTATTTGTCTCCGTCCGATTGTTTTTTTATCTTCTATTACTTACAGTCAATATTTAAATACTACATACATTTCACCCTCCCTTTATAATTTATCTAGTGAGTGTTGGTTTTTTATGTCATTATTTCTGTAATGAAATTGAAATGGTTATGAAATGAAATTTAAATTATTTGAACCCTTGGAGTTTTGTAACTTCAATATTAAATTTTATTTAAAGCGAAACAGAGCTAATTTCTTTGCAGCCATAATAGTCACATTTGGTCAGATGAAAACCTACACACTACTCGTCGGTTTAGCTTTCAGAGGAGATTCGGTGTCAATGTATGGGCAGGAGTATAAGGCGATCGTTTAATTGGGCCGCATTTTCTACCTGAACATCTTAATGGGCCGCGTTACTTTCAATTTTTAGTCGAAGGCTTACAGCAAATTAAAAAATTATCACTATGATGTTAATAAAAAATTATTTTTGGCAAGTCATGCTTAGGCCTCCTCGAGGTTCTTGCTGGGCAACAATAACAATTTAATATGTTGACTGCATAATTATAAAAAATAATTTATAGCATTTTAAATTATTATTGGCTGACGTGAGCAAACCGTTTATTTATTGTCTTTATATGAGCGGAAGCTGACGTCAGCCGATTAGTAACAGGCGGAAAATGGAGTTAAATAATGATTTGAACATATTTTTTTTCAGCTTAAATATGTATTTAATTTTTTTTAATCATGCCATCGTATTATACTCATTTTTCTCTATCTGCTCTTAAAATTAGTGACATTACGGCTGTATCACCCTGTATACATTTATGCATCTATGTACAAATTTATTTCAAGAAACAACTACTCTGCGTACTAAAGCTCCGACCATCATAAATTACATTTGAAGACTACAAAGAAAAAAATTAAATTTATCACGAAAAGTTAGTTTCGCGAATTAATTTAAAAATTTTGAACACTCATAATTGATTCATAAGTTAGTCATAAATTTTTAGGAAAACCTCCTAGTTTTATTTATGGAAGTACAGTAAATCATCTTTAACATCATTAATTTAAATTTAACAAATGTACAAAGAACAATTTTGATTTTCCTGTAACGAACGTAAATAATATTTTGGACAAATTAGGACGAGGTCAATGTTTTGAAACATCTGATTTAGTCAGTAGATAGCATTAAGCATTAAATAGGTACTGGAATTTGCGAGTTTTTTAGAATACCTTTTGGATTAAAAAACGTTCTCTCGACATTCCAAAGAACCATGAATCTTGTTCTATCAAGTTTACCCTCACTCAAAATCCCTTATAGTTATAAAATGATATAAATGTGTACTATAACAATTCGGGAAATAGATAAATTATTGGCCGTTGTTGGTCCTGCCAACTTCGCATAATAATTAGGCACGACAGAAACTCGAAAAACAATAATTATACTACTTAGTGACTTTATTTTATAAATATTTTATGTTTGCATAGTTAGATGGTGTTAGATGGTAAAGGCAGGTATTTACTATCCCTTTTTGTGCCGAAAGAGTGATTTCTCCCCTTAACATATTAATAATAAAACTGGGTAAACTGGCCGGTTATTTACGGAGAGGGAAGGAAACGTGCGTTTTTAAAAATGGATGGCGGCGGTCGTATAATTCACACAAAAAATATAAACGACGTATGCGCAAACATAAAGATAAAAATATTTGCAGGGGCGCGCTAAAAAATGAAAAGCCCCGTTTAAAATATTCACCGGCGCTGTAACGTTAACATCATCCCGCGAACGCCATTATTTATAAAATTCTAATTTTAGCTTTACAACCCGCCGCATAAAATTATTACGCGAAATGGCGCGAGTCGGAATAAAATTTCGGAATTAAAAGAGTTGTAGTTGTAGTAAATTTCCGATTCATTTTATTGCTGCGTGCGCTGCCGCGCGTCTGCGACTAACTTTAGAACGTCGGATTAGTGACAATTCCAGGTGATGGATGATGATGGAAGGCCCACGAATTTGTTACGTCACGCGGGTATTTCTTGTTTGAATGCGCCAAAGTGGCAGAACACTAACAGCCTCGCTCCATACTGACTGGAATATTTTTGCAAATCATGTTATTAGTTTATTTTAGTTCGTGAAAGCTATATTAGTAGATATAATAGGCGGTTTCTACGCCACACCAAATGACGTCACGAACTCGATGGCCAGTGTCCATCGAGTTCGGCGCACTCCTTCAGCGGCTTCTTGTGGTCATTGGCTTCTGGGGGACCCTGAAGAGTTCTTGAGCTAGATGGTGGCATGCAAGAAGTGCCATGGCGGCACGGGGGTGGCTACCTGAGGAGGCTGAGGGTAGATGATAGGTCGCTAACAAGAAGTGTTATGCCGTCATGACACTTCTTGCAGCTCGATGGCCATGTACCGTCACTTCCATGCCGCCATGACACTTCTTGTTAGCGACCTATCACCTACCCTCAGCCTCCTCAAGTAGCCACCCCCGTGCCGCCATGACACTTCTTGCATGCCACCATCTAGCTCAAGAACTCTTCAGGGTCCCCCAGAAGCCAATGACCACAAGAAGCCGCTGAAGGAGTGCGCCGAACTCGATGGACACTGGCCATCGAGTTCGTGACGTCATTTAGTGTGGCGCAGAAACCGCCTATTTTGATTAAGGGTCAATATTTTCAACCCCAATTCGAATGTTCCGTATAGTTATACAATGCAGCGCATTCCGCATCAATAGTAGGTTTATAATTAACAATATTCCGCCCAAATTTCATCTTGTGACATCTAACAGAACTCCGCAGTAGCTGGAGATTTCTGAGAGCTCTAAGCAAATATATTATTGGGAATTCGAATAGTCATTTAATTCCGAATAGTGTTGGAAGCTATTTGCGATTCTCTCTCCTAGTTGTCAACTGAATTCCAACTAAATTACTCGGTTGAGAGCTGTCTGTGTACGGAAGAGCCACTAATGGAACAAAACAACAACTTTCCGAGCGAGGTATCGCGTATAACTAATTTTTTGTATTATACCTGGCAATTCAAGCAAACTGAACTTATAAACAATAACAATTTGTATAATTCCAAAATTTAGTCCTTTTCATTGCGTAGTTCAGTTGCCTACAACCTGCTTATGCCCTCAGGATCGCATTAGTTTTGTAGAAAGGCTTTCAATTCAGCCGTTCTCTACAGAGATGTTTTAAATATGTTATGTGTTATGTTATTCATGAGTATTTTTTGCACTTTATCTTGTTTTTCACTATCTCTGTATCTATTTCTGTACTTATGGCCTTCTGACACTGTTTCTTGAGCTTGGCTTTATCTCTTTCAGGTTTTGTGAACCCTAGCAGAGCTTTGGGAGTTATTTTTCCATTCAATAACCACACTGGACAAAAACCTTCACTCTGGTTACAGAACTGCAAGATACCAGAGTCGACGATCGATCACACCTGGTGGGAATTTTTGGGGACTGTTGTTCGCTTTAAATTCTGACGTCTGGCCTGTTCGGGCTTGTATGATTCATACGATGATTTGGGCTTAGCAATCATGGGATATGTTCTGTTTAATGTCGTTCAGGAGCCTTGTACGGTTATTCGGTATTAACGCACTTATCCCCTTTTCAAAATCCAATCACGGCGATAAAACTGCACCGAAATCTCCTTTTAAATTGAAACGTGAACAACGCGGAGCTTTTCCATGTCATAATAACGCTATTTGCGAAATTAAATTACGGCACCCACATCCAAGAGCGGCTAGGAATGCAAATGAGGCGACGGGATGCGGCATGACGCGACTGACATGCATCGCGGCGAAAAATAGGTCAGAATACTTAGCTCTGGTTGCGGGTAAAGATACATTTTGTTTTCTAAGAGTAGTAGGTATGTTATCAGTGGTAGTAGCATATTTAAAATCCAATTAAATACCAAATGGCTTTGAATATGAAGGACACATAACTCAAATAAAATTACCAATAAATCTCAATACAATAACGTGATGTTTGAAGACGTATAACTTTACTATGATTAAAGGCGAACAGTTTCTTGCATTTATTGTAACTTCATTTTGTAAGATTTGATTTTAAACCCCATTTAAATATCTTAAAAAATTACCTACACCTATCAACAATATTTTGTATCACAACGGAATTTTTTCCTTGTAATTATTTTGCGGTCACTCTTTATAAAATAGCACCCAAATTTTTTCAGTATCTGCTGCCGTTAAATCCTACAAAGTCGCGTCTGCTTTGCTACTAAACATTTCATCTTTCGAATTAATATTGTCCCTATTCCCTGAAGCACGCGGCTTTGTCTATATTATATTGCGACTTTATACAAGAAATTCCTAAAATAGTTCCACTGGAGCTCGATTAAATTGATGGAAACTTAGCCGTAGAAAGATCAAATAATATTGTACGAGAATTTGCCTCTGTGAGGAATAACTACAAACTTTGACACTAATCTCGCAAATTCTCCCAGTTGTTTGCTCTCGCGAAGAACTTCTTGATAATTTCAGGGAATCCTTCTATCAGTTGTGCAGCGACTTACTCTGAAAGTTTCAGGGAAATTACGCGCTTTGTACTGTCAACAAGAAATTATAACATTTGTCTGTGTTAGAGACAGACGGACGGATTTATTATAAATATAAATCTTGTGTTTCGCATTAGAGAGCAGAAATGTTCTTAAATTTTCATTCTTTTCTTTATTTTGTAACGTAATTTTTGATGACGTATTTTTATCGCCTGTCTCCATTCACATTTCACGTTGATTCTTTGTTTTGAGCGTAGTTAAGCAAGGATAGTCAAGGAATGCGTGTTCTAGTTCACGCGACAAGAAAGTTAATCCTGTTCGTCGCTGGTTATATCCAGAAGTTATGGTGGAAGTTAATATAATAGAACAGAGTAAATATTTTCTTCATTTGAGATGTATTGTTAGTGCTAGTCGCGGAAAGATAAATGAGATTCCATTTTTCAGACTGACGTTTATAATGTAATAAATTTAATGTGGTACTATATGTCTTTATTTTTATTTCAGAACAAACTGTGTAAACAGTAATAACTTATTCTTAGTTTATAATAGGGGCGTTTTAAAATAATGGTGAGCCCGTTTGTTTTTAGTAAAACATCGCACTGTATGATTAATACAGTTCCGTGTGCTGGTCTCAGTAAAAAATCCACATTTTCAAGAAGAACTTTTGCTCTAGAACAAAAAAGTAATTCCTTGCTTATTCATTTAATTTGATGACTTCCTCCAACAATACCCGACACTTTAGAACTTTTTCATTGCATGAAATGCATAATTTATGTACAAAGGGAGATACAGGGATAATACCCGCAGGCGACAGGTTGCTTCCAATGATCGTTTAGGTCCGAGGAAAGCATGTCGGCTAAGGGCATAATCATCCTAGTACCTCCCGTGGTGCATACAAAGTTTTACTTTTTACTTAGACATCTAATTTTATGTTTATTTTAAATTAATAATTAAACGGAAATCATAATCAAAACAGTTTTTCAATATACAAACGATATATCCAAGATGCATCTATGACACCTGCAAATTTGTTGATTTTAATAGTTCCAGCAAGTTGCTGCTAGAGCCAATAAAAAGCCAATGAAGGATTACTGCCTAAGAAATCTAAATTACTTTATGATAAAGAATAGAAACGTTGTGAAACTTGTACAATCAGAAATTCAGTGACAGCTGTTAGTGCAACTATATTAATGGGATATTTCCAAAAACTGGTATGTACTGTAATCACTTTAAAGAAATATTGACAATTTTTGTTAACTTATATTTTTTATATAGTTTGTCAGAATAATTCTAAAATTGTTTACACAACAATTATTTTCAAAATATGTCAAAAATTAACTAATTAATTATTAATTTAATCGTCATTTCTTTTGTGATTAAAGTATAATTCAAATATTATTTACTGTTTAAAATATAAGCAAATGAGAAAAGAACACAATATTACAAAAATACAAAATTATAGTACAAAAATTCGACCAATGTTTAAATAAGAACCAGAGCTCTCCTGATTGACGGATTCGAATTTTTCAAAAAGCGTTTGAAAGCTTGAGAGCCCTTCTATACGTGATTAAATTTTCAAGTATCTAAGGGCCTTTGTTTTTGCTGTGCAAAACTTTGAAAAATTGCAAATTATTATGAATTTATGAATGAATGAAATTATATGAAAAAAATATTATGCAAAATCTATCGAATCGATTTTGATAAAATTTGGTGTGATGATTCTACATAATATGAACTTTTCTTGAGCCAAGTATGAAGGTCCTCTACCCAACTTAAAGACCCCAAAAAAATTCCCTAAAAAGTAATGTTTTTTTAACCCCATTTTTGGCGATTTTTTCGATTTTTACCATTATAATCATGATTCATTCGATTTGTAACTAGTCATGTTTTGTAAAAAATCTAATTACAAACATTTTTTCCTCTTTCATTTTCGTCTAAAATCAACTCTTGAAAAGATACATAATTAAATAGGAAGAAAAATGTGACATTTTTCGAATTTTTTTAACATATTGTGTCGGCAAAAGTTAAGCTCACGTTTTTTTTTATGCGCATAGAAAAATTTTCATTTCGATACTCGAAAGCGAAAAAACCAAAAATCTCCGTGGATATACGATTCACCCAAACCAAAACAGATACCGCCTGGTCTATAGATGCAGGTGCATATGATAACATTAAAAAGACATGGAAAATGGAAGAGTGATACTGTAGTATCAGGATATGTAGAAGATAACATAACCACCAAGAACGAAATATCTCGTTTAATAGCAGGAGTCGAAAGAACTAGTGATGACAATTTTTCTGAGTGGATTGTGAGGGAAAATGAACAACATTTATTCGATGGCAAAGAAAATTTAGGTAGTTTTTCTGGTTTTACAGTTAAAGGTTCCTTCTCAAAATGTACTTTCGTTTTTATAGACCGTTGTAAATGATTCTTGGGCAAATTTATTGTTATATATCAAATATTAATGTTAATAAGCTTAACTCTACCCTTCCAGAAAAGAAGGGTATAAAATAGGGTCAAAATGCAGGCGATAATATTTAGGTCCGCTTATTTCCCCCTATAGTGATATGAAGTTGTTTTCCTATTCCGTTTCCTAATAATAAACAAGCTACATCGCCTAAGTGAAAAATGAACTAATTATCTAAATAATATTGCTTGGTTACTTGGGGTTTTATTAGTTTCTCCAAGGAATCCGTAGCGATTTCCTTCAAAAGTTACCCTGAGAAATGGTAATGCATATGAAATATATGCAAATAAAACCAATAAACATCCTTTATGCCCACCGTCCTGTGTAGACTGTACAGTATATAAAGTTATTTGAAAGCAGTTTTATTGATTGCGCCGTAAAACTTTGCCAAATAATGAAAATCCTATTTTAGTTCTACACCGGGTGAAGTTCTGGCGCGAGGCATTTCTTTGACAGATTAAAGGCGTCGTTTTTCAACTGAGTATTGAAACTTAAAGACAGACCGCGGCGGACGTATGGATTTATGAAAGTTTCATACTATTTCTTTATTAAGTTACCGTTCCGGAGAGACAAAATAAATAGTTCCCCGGCTCGATTTCGAATGCCAAGTTCTGTTGGCAGGTATTAATATTTTCCAGGAGGTACACTTTTTAATTTTTTATTCTATTCTATCTTTAAACTTTCATTCCGCACTGGCGAGTTTCTACAATACTTCTTTTTGGATGGTCTTTTCGCAGTCGCACGTTATTCGTACATTTACACAAAAAATAGTACAATTCGTTTACATTTTGTTTGTATAAAAACCATTACAAATATACAAAAACTCAAATCAGTGCACAATTTCACATCACAAAATGCATTAACCACACTCGTAAACATTCCTTCTAATGCTTGCGCGCCCCATTCCTTGCTCTGGCCCTTCCTAATTAACAAAAACAATAATCAAGGTCCCCGTAGGTGTAACTTGCCCGTGCCTGTTTTATGACCTTTGCGTTTCAACTGGTTAAAATTAGATTACGGAATATGTTTGTGTTTAATTGAAGTTTCATATCGGAGCGGTCTCGCCGCGGGCCAGGAATATGGAATTTATTACTGGAAAGTGGACGATGCGCGAAATAATTGGCCTTTTGTTTGAAGAAACGTAGCGTAATGTAATAAATGGTTTAAATACAAGTTTGTTCCGGTAATTTAACATTCCTAGCGGGCTACGTATCATAAATATATGCGGAATGCTTGTTTGGTTAAGCTAATGCTTCAAAAATAATTCTTAAAACGGCATTAGGTATTGTAGGGGCTTTTAAAAGCGGCATTTTTATGAAGGAGTGTTTTATACAAAGAAAACATTTTGAATGTTGGACTTTGATTTTAGATTTTTCTCAAAGTATGCGAATAGAACATTTAAATTTTGTAAACGTACTAAATACTTTATTATGACAAAATGTTTTTTTATAACACTTTGTCATATCTCATACAGAAAGGATAAAATAAGTATAATTCTACTATAGGAGAATTGTTTCACGATAGTCCTATCGAAATTAGAATTTGTTTATCATTTATATTTACGATTTAGGCCTTCTTTGGATCCCAGATTTTATTTGAAGATAGGTACTACAAAAAAGTTGGGAAAAACTGAAAACATATTGAAAATTAAGAGACTGCAACAAAATAGATTGAGGCATTTTCAAAATACATCAAAAATAAAAAAATACATCGGACATTACCAAAAGATTCAAAATACCTAGAAGTACTTTGAAATATTTCGAAATCCTCCAAACTTATCTAAATATCTGGAATGCGAACAGCTTGAAAGCTTAGAGTAGTACTGAGTACTGGCCAGGTTTCAGTCCTGGTTAATGAACTGCAAGGTACCAAGGTAGACGTTCGAACACCGATTATGATGGCGTGCCGAAGACTCTTGTTCGATATGGTGAAGTATCTCTATATTGAAAAATTATTTATTTCCCAAAATTCGATATAAAGGCGGTTTTTCTGAGTATCCTGCCCCTAATATCGGCCTCCGTCAACGTCGTCTGCTGTGATTATAATCGTTAGATAGAAGGTGCCTAGGTGGATTGCTTTAAGAACAATTTGGATCATTGAGCTCGTAACAATTTTTTAGAGAAATTTAAAGCACGAATTTTATTTTTATAAAATTATTTGAATCATTGAAATTTTAGGATTAATTGCAGTAGATGGTGTGTATGTAAGATATGTATACAGGGTGTCCCAGAATATGTAGGCAGTCTCTCGTATTTATACAGGAGACGTTTTAAAATAACATGACAAGTCCCTATAAAAATTTCCCCCCTACGGATATACAGGTCCCTCAAAAAACGCCCATGAAAATCGACTTATTAATAACTTTTGAAATGCTTTGTGTAATTTAATTATTTTTTAATACTATGGACAACAGATAAGACTATTTAAAAATTGACCCATGAAAACAATTTGGCTTATTTGGTTTGCCAGAGACGGACTAACTGTAGCACAATAATGTCAATTTTTTTATACCCTTTACGCTAAATGCAGAAAAATAATAGTTTTAGATAGTTTGAACCTTAAACTAAAAAAGGCACTCTTAATTGCGAGAGATTTCCCACATATTTTGAAACACCCTGTATAATTTGGATTGTGCACACTCGCTGGATTCCGAACGTTGCCGGTGGCTGCCTCAGGTAGATTGAGTAGACGTTCGTTCACAGTCCGTGAGAGTAGAGACCCTTATAGAGAAGTTCGCGTTAGTTTTGGACAGTTGGCCTTTCCAGATTTAGGTTCCAGCCAACTGGAACGGATCCTTTTGTTGTTTCGCTTCTCCCCGATTCGGATTTCATAATATTGGGAGGAGGTTTGGGTTCCTTGGGACGTACCCCTCCACTTTGGCCGGGATCGTGGTTCTGATTAGAAAGATGAGTGAATTTTTGAAATTTATATACATGTGTCACAATGACAAATCTTATAACAATAAATTGTTCACTTTATGATCCGTACGCCGTTTGTGCGTGCACAATTATTGTTCCAGCTCTAGTTATAACTGAAACTTTATTCGACAAATACTCACTCCGCATTAGTTTCTTAGTTTTAATCAGAATTGAAGATTTATTCGACTAATGTTCATTCCTGGAGCGCTCTTTAAATGGTTCCCCTGCGTTTTTCATTGTTGCATGACTCGGAATTTTCAATCTGACAAAATGAATAAAAAAATTGGAATTGGAATTGGGAGCGTCGGCGTCGGGGAAATGAACAGCCGGCGAAGCACGTCCTCGACGCCATCCACCGCGCCCCGATAGCTCCGATATGACACGGACCTGTTGGACGGTAAAACAATAACGAAGCGCTCAACACCGTTCGGCCGGTGCGGCTCCAACAAGTGGCTGGATTGTCGCGTGCTGAAAAGGACGGTGACGGCGCCGGGGGGCCGTAATGAGCTGATTGCATATTAAGGGGCGCTTCGCGTGATCCATTACGGGCGAGGAATGTCTCGGTGCCGTTAATAACGCGCCGCCAACGTCTATCTCCAATTAAAGCAACAATTAATTTCACGGGACGCAGCCAGCGCGCGGCGTCGGCCGGCAAACGCCGCGATTGTCTCGTACGTCGGCTGTTTCGTCATTTAATTTACACGAGACGGGCGATACTGGAAAATTAACGCGAACTGATAAATAATTACCGCGTGCGTCTCCGAACTATTTTGGTGGGTGATTCTTCACATAATCTTTTAACCCAGCAAACACATGAACGATGGAGCTGTATAAGGAAACATTAAATATTACATCTTATACATTGTATTTTCTGGGTGAAGATAAATTCACGTTCACATTCGACGTATACATGTTATCAGCGATATCGTTAAAGTTAAATTATTAAATTAGCTTTCTGCTCATCCGTTTTCCGTCCTTTGCTTTCTGGTTTTGACGTTAAACATAGTTTCCGCATTAAGACATAGACAAGAAATACTCGTAAAGGTGAAAAATCATGGAGAACTCGTAAAAATTACTGGGCGTGATTTTATTGTTGGAAAGTCTTGGGAATGATAATACAAAAGGCGTAGCATCAAATGGGTCATGAAAAAAGTATAGCGTCATTGTTTTTTATCAACAAATAGGTCAAAAATTTTCGTTCTACGCATTATTGTAAAAAAACTATTAGTCTTAGCAAAAAAGTTCAACAGACGATTTGATCTAGGAAAACTCATCTTTAAAATGAGACTTTATACGTTAAAATTGCTTTATAAACAAAAAAGGTATTGCAAAATTAAACGGGAAAAGTGCTTTTTCTTTAATTGTTAATAACTTTTTAAATGATTAATAAAATCTTACCAAACTTTCCCAAAATGTGAGTTTTTATATCCTTAAGAGATGTGCAAATGATGGGCTCGATCGGTCAAATAGTTTTTGGAAAAATCCATTTATTTATCACATTTTTGCAAAAAGGCCCATTTTCAAATTACTATTCCGGGGGCAGGGTTATGACTACAACATTCTTTTGCGCTCATTTTCTTCGAAGGGACACCAAGTATCCTCTAGTTAAAAAAAATGTATAATTTTTTTCAAATTTACTTATATATAATTGTTACCAAATAGAAGGCACTTTTTTCCCTAATAAACAAATAAAATAACTCCGCAGTTTTTAACTTTTGAAAGAAGTTATATACACCATTCGAAAGCTCATAAAAAAAACTACAAATTGAAAAAAAAACAAGTTTGTACGACCAATAGGTCCTCAGTTAGCAATTTTTTTTAAATCACAGAGCAATTTGTTATAAACTAACACCTGAAATTTTAATGTTTTGTAAATGAAGGTTTAAACTTGATACCCTATTAATTTTAACTGAATTTGCCCATAATTGATCAATCCAGAGCCCGTCAAGGTAAAGGTACGCGGCAGTAGCCCTTCGGTGAGTGGTGGTGGAGGGATCTTCCTCTCAACCAGGAAAAAACTGACAATGTAAAATTTGTAATATCTCAGCTTCTATGTAACGCAGAAACTTCTTTTTTTTAATTTGGGGTAGCTCGACGAAAAAATTACTTCTGGATTATTTCTACCCTTGTAAAACCACTCCCTACCCCACAAAAAATGAATTTTGAAATTTTTTTGCATTTTTTCTAAATGTTTTAGATAATAGTTCTCAATAAAAAATTTTTGTCAAAATCAACCCCCAAATTGAAGTTGAAATTTATAACGAATTGTAAAAAAAATTCTACTATCAGTATCTATAGAAATATTTTATATATTTTTAAACTAAATATTAATAATAATTTTACAAAATAATGAATCCTTTAAACAATATACAAAATCCATAATTATATAAAAAGTAGGTACGAAAAAATTAAAAAAATGAAAACATTGATTTTTTTGGGTGTTGAGGGGGTTAAATTTTAGTCATAACCCTGCTCCCGGAATAGTCATTTGAAAAGGGACCTTTTTTGCAAAAATGGGATAAATAAATGGAATTTTGCAAAAACTATTTGACCGATCGAGCTCATCTTTTGCACATCTCTTAAGCATATAAAATCATACATTTTGGGAAAGTTTGGTAAGATTTTATTAATTATTTAAAAAATTATTAACAATTAAAGAAAAAGCACTTTTTCCGTTTAATTTTGCAATAACTTTTTTGTTTATAAAGCAATTTTAACTCATAAAGTCTCATTTTAAAGACGAGTTTCTCTAAATCAAAACGTCTGTTGAACTTTTTTTGCTAAGATTAATAGTTTTTTTTACAATAACGCGTAGAACGAAAAATGACAAACTTTTTACCTATTTGTTGATAAAAAACAATGACGCCTTACTTTTTTCATGACCCATTTGATGAGACGCCTTTTGTATTATCATTCCCAAGACTTTCCAACAATAAAATCATGCCCAGTAATAAATTTCAAAATGTTTTCTTTCCTGGTCTAACACAGGATAATGCAAGCAAAAAGAATTTGGTAGTGATAATCGTGATGTGAAATTTTCACGACGGTAGATATGGAAAAACTAAGTGCTTTATTTTGCAACAAATCTAAAATTAAATAATGGTGTTACTGAAATAAATAATTTTTGTGAAAACCAAACATTTCAGCAGAAAATGTAATTGAATTTTTAACACTTTTAGGGTAAATCCAAAAGCAGCTGAAATATGTCGCTGTATGTATTTTTCGTTAAATTCCCATAAAATAAAATACACTCATTTGTTTCCTCTGTGGTAGTAGCTAATAATTAAGTATGAGTCTACAATATATCACACTCTATACGACCCTTATTACTTGAATTGTCACAAAACACTATGGCATCCTCTTTCTTAATTAACTCTTACTTCAAAATGTTTATTCTAAAACAAGGACACTTATAATAATGAATTTAGGTCGACTTAAGCCACCATAATACCCGCCAAAAACTGCCTACGCAAGCTTGCAACTTTCAAATCTTTATTTTCACAGTCCTCAAGCCCTCTCGGGATCCCCTGAACTCGTTAAATTAAGTACACTGTTCTACCACGGTGCTGTCGGGGGACGGGGGAGAGGTACCAGGTATAAGCATTATTTATGAGGGGCATTTCTAAACAAACTGCGCCCCGCCAGATGTATATGTTCCGGGGGCGTTTAAATTCGAAAATTATGCCCATTTACGCGTGTCGTGACAGATAAGAATATGCACCGAGAAAAAGTTCAGGAACAGTTCCTTAGAAATTTTGCTGTGAGACAGATCTAGTTCATACATGCAACCCAACAATGCACGATTGGTACTACTGGTAAAGAAAATTCCCTAAATCTTTGCGTCACCAATATTAATGATTCGTTTACAATGAAAAATGATAAACCTACGCTCGAGATAATGCCATCGGTGATTGGTTGAATAGAATCTTGTGAAAATTTACACCAATCACAGCCGATTAAACAGAATAGTGTGTTTAACCTTGTATATATGTCACTGGGCCCGAAATTTTAAACTCATTTTGTGCGAAGGTCTTCCCAGATTTGGCGTTTTGGCGTGCCGCGTGCATTGTCTAAAGTTGGCGTTGCAAGCGCCGTAAGATGTACGGCAGTTGTTTGTTGTTTTTAGACGCCTCCACGCATATTTATGAGTCGTGCACGGCCGACTTAATTAATTTCAGGAAGTGGGTGCGGAATGTTTATTCATATCGAACGTGTAGTTTGTAGTTTAATTTTAGTCGATGAAATTCGCGCGAACTTCGATGGTGGCTTAAATGTAATTACGTTACGCCGAATAAATACACGTTTGCTTCTAAGCAGTATTGGATTCTTTTTTGTATAAAAAATAAGTGTAGGACTTAAGTCTAAACTCAACTCGTAAAGCTTGTTTACAGCAATTTTCATATTTGTACTAATGTTACATATCCATTTATACAGGGTGATTTCACTTTAAATGCAAAAACTGCAGAAACAGATTAGTTGCCAAATAAATAGAGTTTGCCCTATAAACTTTTTTCCTGGGGAACTCCATATTCGAGATACAGGCTGTTTCCAAAAAAAAAATGATATTTTCTGTGATATTTTCCCAAAAAAATACGCCACTGGTGGTTTTTTGTAGAAATAATGGTTTAAAATCCATTTGCAAAAATGTATTCGTTAATCAACCACTCCACTGAGATTACGGGAATTTTAGTTGACAACCATGCAATGTACATTGCTTATGCTTTACGGTCACGTGACTTGTAATCATTTATGAAAGCTCGTTAGCTTTTATTAACATTGAATACCTACCTTGGATATTTAGCCGATGTGTTTCGTCTTAATGAAGCAGAATGGTGCAACGGCGTTTGCAAAAAGCGTATATTTTCAAATGTTTCCACGATTTGAAGAAGTTTTAACATTACTAGACATAAATCTCAAAGACGTGCTATTTGTTCCAGACTATTTGCAAGTATTGCCTCAGGATTTTGAATAATATTACCCAGAAGCCGAAGATCCAAGAAAATTAGATATATGTAAAAGAATAATAAACGAAGAGTAACATCAATAGTACAGTAATCATCAATTAATTTTTGCTTATTTTAATAACGGGGAAGTAATATTGCATTTTTAAAATGTGTATATAATGCGAAGTTTATATATACTGCTTTTTTATATAAATAACTAATAAATATATAATATTTGTAATTATTTAAGTAAGTTCAACATTTTTTAATGGAAATTAATTTTTAACACGAATATGGCTTATTACATAAGGCTCCTCCGATCAAAGATTAATTAAAATCTTACGAAAGGCGCGTCCAAATGAACACGAACAACTTTTTACGGTTCGGTCCCTAATTCGGGTAAATTGAATTTTCTTAATAAAAAAGTAAATACCTGCCAGGAAACAATCTCACTTGACACGCAGCCTCCCTTTTCTCTGTTTGCTCGCATCATTCATTTCCATTCTGCGTGGGAGATGGTTTTCGTAGGACCGACGCCGTTTCATTAAAAAAAAATTATTAAGGTAAATATTTTTTGAAGCCCCAGAACAACAGAATTACCATTTTTGTGAAAATTACAACGCGAACAACTCGATCTCTTTCGGCCTGCAGAGTGAAACGAAGACTAGTTCTAAATAAAGTGTTATACAGGGTGTAAGTTGAAAAGGGGGTCAGTGTTTTTAGCGGTATTAGTACATGATTCCGATTTTTTGTCTTTTAATCAAATTAGTCAATCTCTTTTAATCTATTCTTATAACTTGGAAAATCCGCCTAAAAACTAGCTATTTGATCTATTATTATTTTTCTAACTCTTCTAACAACTTATTCTTGGAATTCCTACGTTCTTTAGAATGCATTTCGCGCGTTATTTGAAATATCGATTTTTCTCTTTATACCAGATGCTCAACACATGGCCCCGACAGTCTAAGTGAACTTGTTCAAAAATACTGTTAAATTTCATGAAGCCTTCTCCGAAGGACGGCCTTGGGCGACGCTAAACCTACTTGAAAACCCTTAACTTTCCATAATTAGTGTTGACCGAAATATTTAACTGCCTGAGTTGCTTTTGTTACAAATTGTTGTATTAGTGTGATTTCCTATTTTATGCAAAAACTGTCGCAACTGTAATAGTGAATAAAAGATATTTCGTATAATTCCACGAGTCGTCTTAAAATGCATAAAATACGGGACGTTTAGTATTCCAGAGACTCCACATCTCCGTATCCGTTTAATTCGTGTTCAAAATCACGCGCTACGATTCCGGGAGCCGTAGCGGCGCTAAATATGGAACTCAACGAAAGCGACGACGTTCCTTTAATTATATACGTGAGACGTTTAGAGTGTCTACACGGATGGCAGTTTAACTACTGGGATGTCTGCGGAACTTCTGCAAAAGTTAAATCCATTATGTTAACTACTCCGAGTGCATAAATAATCGCGGGGATGAAGTTCCCTTTGATATGTTAATTCCGGGGAAATGGAAGAATACCAATTATCCGCAGAGCTGTTACTGGGATAGGTATTGATCCGGATGGCAATAGTATAATGAATGAGTTATATGATCTTTTAAGGTGACGTAATTACTTGAAGGAAGAAAAAGGTGAGGCTGCGAGATGTATTAAAATTACCAGAAGAATGTTGTAAAAAGGAATTCTGTGAATATTAAAAAAAAAAACAGCATTAATTGGTCTGGAAACGCACTATTTTCAAGATAGCGGTTTTAAAAAAGATAGCTTTAAGAAAAAATACCTACATTCAGAACTTGCAAAACCATGCTAGTCATTTTAGTGTTCGATGGTTATGTGGTTTGTAATCATTGTTTTGATAAAGATACAATTTCATCAGTATAAGTCAATAAAATATTTGTCAAGGTCACTACAGTACAGTGTCTCATAAAAAGCAAGATCAAATATTATAACGCTAAAACGTATATCTCTGTTGGTTTTTGCCGACAGCCTCTCAAAGCAACTTTGTAGCGCACGAGGCTTTAATACACGAGAATCTGTAGTAAATCTTCTAAAGTCTGTTAAACAGAGCTCAGCAATTATAAAATCATGTTTGCCTAGTCTAGACGCTACTCGCTACTTTGTTTACACTGTAATGTAGCAACACAATAATAAAGCTGAACAACTTTTAACTTCAACGACGGATCTTCACGGACTGAACCCGGGCTGTTATTTCAAGTAATAACGCTAATGGAAGCGAATATTTCATCAAGGCTGTTCCGTCCCAAAGGAAATGTATTAAACAGAATACCGTACCAGCTGACCGTCAATTCATTTGCTTGTCTCGAATAAATCACGGAAATAAGGCATGCTCTAATTTCTTGGCATCTTCAATGATATTTAATTTTCTTTAGTCTTCTAATGGACGCCATACGTTGCACAGTTTTAACGGAGTGGTTCAGCGGCACCGTTTAACGTCGTCGTGATCAAAATTACTGTAAAGGAAGTTCATAAATACTGCGTAGGGTAAGAGTTCAGTTATTTATTATAACGACTAGAAGTTTGTTTTATCTTTATTTGATTTTTAATTTTGCTTAACTCCATGTTGGGCGCCAAATTGTAAATATTGAAATTTATTTCCCAACTTTTCCCAAATATTTCAAGCATTACAAATATTTGTCATTATTTCACGCTTGCTTAAAAATAACGACATCACATCGAACACGATTTGGAATGAGAAGATCAGCGCCCTTTTTTTCCAAAATGGACTTGAGCAACTGTCGCTCACCGAAAGCGATTGCGGGTAACAATTTTTTTAATGCGGCGTCAGGGACGAGCCGTCACGGAACGAAAGCACTGAAAATATTAAAATCAGGAAGTGTACGACCGGAGCAGCTGACATGCGTTAAGGTTAAAATTAAAACAGGAGCATCCAGCTGTGCACGGCACACCACTCTGCATATTAATTTATTATTTCCATGCACTGGATATTTCGCGGCCGCGACGTGTTCAACGCGGACCATTTTAAATTATTCCGACCGCAAAAATGCCCTTTGCAGCCCGAATCCCGTACGGGTCGCCGCGTTTTTATGTGCGGCTCCATTTTCGCTCGGCCAGAAGGCTCGTAAGTTGCGCGGCAGAACTAACAGATTTTCACGTACGCCGAGGTCAGTTGTACTCACAATCAGTGAATTTTCAGCCCGAGGAAGCAACTGGGCCATATTTCAATAGGACCTTCCTTGACCTAAACCGCAAGTTACTTTCGTACACTTTTGCCTTCAAAGAATTTTTTTATTATTATTTTTTTTTAATAAAAACAAATTTTAGAAATATTTCAATAAAATTTGGTATGAGGGAGTTTTTTGAATAGCGGAATATGAAAGATATATAATAAATTTCGAATTCGCTAAAATACTTGTGAGACAAGAAGTACTGGAAATCGAACATCCAAATAATGAGTCGGAGGAAGGTTTTCAGATGAGCAGAACCTGGTTACCTCTTCCAAGGAACAAGTACATTCGTGAGAGGAGAATGCGTGATACTTTACTTCGAAAACGTTAAAGCCCATGCAACGACATTGACGATACCGCAAACGAACGTGAGACCACACCCACCATCCTGCTGAGGTGTGGAATAGCGCGCAGCGGTGTCAGGGAGTTAGCTTAAAAAAATTTAAAATCATTTGAAAACTCCTAACTACTTAAAGAAGTAACATTTTACTAAGATAACTTAATCTAAATCCCTACCCTGGAAGAATGGCCCGTTAATTTCCGAACATCCTGTTGTATATCTTTCAAGATCCAAGCAGCGCCAATGTGGATTTAATGTGTTCAGTGAAAAAAAATACAGTAAAGTGATAGAAAGACCATTTAATGTAAAAGACAATGCTCTAACGATTCAAAACTGAAAAAATGGACAGTGTTAGTAACAAAACTAATCACCACAAAGGTACCAGATAAATCAAAGACCTACCAAACAAGGGTATCTAACGGTTAAAATAGTATCGAATATCCAATTGTCAGCTCAAACGCTACAATGGATATGAGGAGACATCACACAGACCAAAGGACATGACAATATATTCATACTAATAGTGTTTTCTAAATTTATTTAATGACTGCATCTACATGAATTCCATATAAAATTTTAATTAATGTAGTCATTGTTTAAGTAAAATTTATGTGTAATAACCCTGGGCAACAACTTTTCCAATATCTCAAAACGATGTAGATCTAATTTTAATGCAGTTTTCTTTGTGAACTAAAGCTTTTAAACCTTGAAAATATCATCCCCAGACACAACAAAGAGGACTTTTTTTTCATTGCCGAACCGTAGTCGCGTGGGTTTCGGTAATCTCCCACGCGATTCGCATCTCAAAACAAATACCGATCGTATGGCACCAATTTTTCGAATAAAACGAAACAATAAGTTTCGAAACCGCTCTCGGGATACGTCGCCGAAATCGATGAAATAAATAAAACGTGTAACGGATAGCGCCGAAAAGGCATAAACAATGCCCGGGCTCGAGCCCGGGGGCGTCTGTTTAATAGACCTTTGTTTCCCTTACATAGCGACAAGTCCCTCCGCTCACGCACTCTTCAGCTACATACTTTGCAGGAATAACAAAGCGTAATTGCCTCGGGGATGCGCAGTCACTACCTCTGGGACTTAATATGTCGTTAATAAAAACGTTACGTTTCGCTTGAGGGGTCGCGAGAGTTATGGGGGTCACGGTTTAAGGGGGGTGGTGCGGATGGTGGGTGCTGTTTATGGATTTAGCGTGCAGCTCGTGACACAGTGGATGCTTTGCCGACGTCATCGTTTGGACAAAAAAAACAAATGTATATGCCTATATTGTAGTATAACAACTCCGGGTTCGATCGAAAAAAATAAGTAAACGTAGTTGTGGCCAAAAATATGTGATCGTCATAAGGAATATCTACGTTTTATATATTTACTTTTAAATGACCGGAACGGGCTGGCTACTGACTTTAAAGAGTATGATTTAATTTTATAAAACAAAAGCAGAGTAAATACACCTAACTTTATTATTTACGTACAACAGTCTTCAAATTAAACATAAGACAAATAGAAAGAACAACAAAAACATTAACAACCATTTAACATAAAATGAGAGTGCCAGGCTCACCTAGAGCTCCTGTGGGGAAAGAGCATGGCAGAGAAACCCCCGATCGTTGCTCTAACTACCCAAATATAAATACAAAACAACCGATAACAAAAGGCATAAATTAAGATTCTTTGCTAATGATAAATAACGCCCGACTCATTTACTGTGTCACTAAATGTCACCTCACTCGAATTAGACATACACACTTCCAAGTAAAACTGAAGAGGTTTGGTGTTAGTTAGCCGGCAGGGCCGGAAGGTACTGGAGTGAGATTTCGGAAGATCTGTTTTAGCAATTCTTTTTTTGTATTTAATTATTCTTTTTACAGATTCATTCCTCACGGGAGCAAATGTTAGTAAATTCAACAGGGCTCTTATATGCGTATGACATAAAGTGAGCACAAGAAATGCTTTATTATTTGTTTTTCGAACAACGTAATCATGACAAAACAAGTTAGATGTGAAACAAAGTAGTGGTTATTGCAATATCTTGGCAGTCACGACAATATATATATTTTAACATGTAATAAATAATGAGCAATCGTTAATAATAATTGTAACAATTTTACCTTAGAAAAATATATGCCCTTGAGCATAAAGGAGTGGAAGCTAAATGTACAGAGAAGAATTGTTATCATTAAACATCTATAATCATCACAATCATAAGATTATATAGAACAATTAATAACAAAATACTTAGAGAATATTATCTGTTAATTAATACGGGTTAAAAACCTTGATTTTTCACTATTTTGCCTCACTGCCCACCGATCGTCGTACTCCCATCTCCCCACTGTTCTCACTTCAACTATTTAGGCTTCCTTCCAGAATTCCCCACCTAAGCGTTTGTTTTTGCGCTTCCTTCTACCAACTGTCAATATTACGTTTTCATTATTATACGTAACAGGTGACGTCGAAGTTGATACGATAAGTATGGTTTTGCACAATATCAAGGATTTGGTAGAAAACGGTTCTTATACAAGGTGATCTTAAAAACTTAAACCATAAAATACATACTATTTATTCAATTTCCTTAAAATACCTACCATTTCCATCTCTGGCAAAAACTACGTCTTCTTTCTCATATTTTGTAGCTGTTACATTTTGATGCGAAAAAATTTATAAACCTTAAAACATCACGCCTCACAAAATTAGACGTACAGTTTCATGCCAAGAAACACAAACTTGTTTCTTGTTTTACAAACATCCATCTGTATTTTGTATTTTGCCATGTAAAGATTTTCAAATATCTCTTTTACTCTTTTAAACCTGATATTATTAAATCCAAAACAGCGAAAATTAATTGGATGCAACTATTTATTCAGCGTGTCTATCGCCGTGTGTGTCAACTGCGGTTAACCACTCTAGCTGACGTCACAGTTCAGAGCTACGGCCTTGTCGTGTAGGTGGTGTTAGTGAGACTCGATCTGCGACGTTTGTAACACTGGAAACACTCATACACCCTCGAAGATTAATTATAACGGCGGCACAAAGCGGTCCATCCGAGCAATTAGTCTCGGCCTGCCCGATTCCCCACCGCACATCGGGTCGTTTCTCGTTGTTTCGCGACGTGACGCCGCTAAATGTTATCGAACGGAAGCACGTGCTGGAACCGGAAGCGAGCGGCGGCGGGGGCGCGCGCAACTTCCCGTTTCCGCCGGATGCACCCCCCCTCGTCCTCGCGCGATTCCGAACTGACAAGGGTTTAGGGAGAAATGCCGAAAGTTCGGATTAGTCTCATGTTTTGTTCTAGGTCCTAAAGGTGCGAGAGGGTCGTTTCCTTTTTTTTTTTAGTCTTTAAGTTCCGTTTTAATTTTCGATGAATTTGTGCATAAAACGTGCAAAACATGCACATAAAAAATAACAAGCCTATTATTAATGACCACTGTTGATGACCTAATATCATTATTGTCTGTTTGGAAATGAAAGAGAGTAATAAAACCCCGAGATAAGAACCGGCCATGGGCGTGGTAATATTTCGTTTCAGGTAATAATCGGGTAACACTAATGCTAACAAAAATGACAGGGATTGGAAAATCGACTATCTACAGACTTTTAAAGGAAACAAAAAATGAACAAGATACTGTAAATCCCCCAAAATCATCTACAGGGAGGTCAAAAGTCGTTATAGATGATTTCTTCAAAAATGTCAATCGCAGAAAAGTACACTCATTTTATTTTAAAAAAGAAATACCAACGCTAAACAAAATTTTAAGTGAACTTTCAGAGGACAACGATTTGCCAAAAATCAGTAGAAGCAAATTATGGGCCGTCTTACGAGAGTTGAATTTTTGCTGGGAAAAGCAGAACAGGAAGTCAGTTCTTATCGATAAAGATGAAATTATTTGTTGGCGAAGATCCTACTTAAGATCAATTAGAAAATTCCGTGACGAAGGGAGGAATATTTATTATCTAGACGAAACTTGGGTCAACGAGGGATATACTGTAACAAAAGTATGGCAAGATAAAAATGTAAAAAGTTTTCGACAAGCATTTTTGGATGGACTTTCAACAGGGTTCAAGGCACCTTCAGGTAAAGGGCGAAGATTAATAGTGACACATATAGGTAGTGCCAGTGGTTTTGTAGATGGCGGTTTACTTTTATTTAAATCTAAAAATACAGGTGACTATCACGAAGACATGAACGCAGATGTTTTCGAAGAGTAATTTACACAGATGTTGGATCTTATTCCTCCGGGGTCTGTAATTGTCGTGGATAATGCCAGTTACCATTCACGGCAGACCGAGCGGATATAATTCAATGGTTACCGGTCATTCTCTCTTTCATTTCTAAACAGACTATAGTATGGTATAAAAAATATTTTTTCGTAAAAACAATGGGCTATTAAATGATGTCATTAACACAATATTTTCAGTCCCATCAATTTCGATAGCCCAATGTGATAAAATCAACCACCACGGTACATTATGAAATGAAGCATAAGTTGAAAATTAACGAAGGGAAGAAGAATTACAATGTTTTTTTTCTGTCAAAATTTACGCATCTTTCGAATTTTGACATCGACATTGCACGTAACGCTAGAAATCTACTACAAAACCGCTTAAACATCCTGACAGTTTTCCGGAAAATGTGAACCAAAGCAACGCCGGTCTAGAATCCAAAAATTCACGAATGTTTCGAATCCAACTGTAAATAACGTATGCCAATGTTTTAACATTTTTTTTGGAGTTTTACGCAGATACAGTCAAAAATAGTTGCCGATACTGGAAGGCACTCCTAGAGCACTCTGTATAATTCGAATGGCAGACCTATTCATTAAATATATACATACTTATTAAACAAATTTATCCTAAAATGTCATCATTTTGAATTTATGTTGAAACATATCACAAAACTAACGGATGAAAAGGCTATTTTGCTCTGCTATAAATATAATATTTTATAGAATATATAAATTCGATGATTTGAATCACGGACGTAAATAAATTTGAATATATGGATGGCGCCACAGATTTGTCCATATTTGTATGAAAATCTGCTTAAAAAGTAAACTGAACTAGTTTTAAACACTAAAATGATGCTTTTTGAAGTTTGTTTTTGATTTCTGCAAAACCGCGTTTCCTGAATGCAGTCGCCTTCTCGCGGGTCATTCGCTCTGAGGTGTGCAGATTCGCCAAGTGCCTACATTTACTGGCACAAATAACGTTCTCTGGTAACTGTTCTCCGCAAGACATCTGCATAGCTGTCAACGACGGAATCGTCAGTATGACCGGCAGACCTGTATGCCGTGCAACCGACTGCATATATTTAGACAGATGTATACAGATGAGAGTTTCGAAATAATTTAGAACTGGTACGCGCGAAGATTTGGCGAATATGTAAGTACTCAATTATAGACTACATTTTTAATTTCTTAATAAAATAATAAATAATTCTTTGCATCAATTTATTAAAATACAGATAACCAAGGAAGAACGTAAGTCATTGTAAAAAGTTTCGTTGACTTTAAATTGAGTTAAAAAGTTGCTTTATTTATTCAAAGTGTACGCCGCGCTCCTGTTAATTCGAATTGTCTTTCAAACTAACCGGAGACATACATTTTTTAACAAAAACACTAGGTATATCTCGGTCGATTTTCTACGGTAATAAACCACCCCTCTCGGTTGCAGGCTCTGGTTATCGATGGTACTCATGGCCGCCCATCTGGGCATCAGTTACGCCAGCAGCAAATCCTGCGTGTGCTGGGAAGGATACAAGGCCGACTACGGCGAAAACGGGGCACAGTGCGTAGCGCTCGATCAGTTCCACATCATGCCCTGCAACATGGCCAAGGCCCCCAAGTGTCAATGTTCGGGACGGGTGAGCAGCATCCTCAAGGATCGGACAGGTAATTCTTTGCGCCAGATCGAGGTACGAGCTGGAAAAAATGGCATGCGATCCGATCAGAATAAGGTATTCTTGGAATACTAAAATAAATGTAGACCATTCGTATTTTTGCTCGTTTTATAAAGCAAGCTTCGCCAAAGAAACGGTTTCATAGAGAGCCAACGTATAACAGTTCGTGCGTATCATTAGCGGTTTAATTTCCTTGATGTGTGCTGTTTTGGATTAATTTAAGATGGATGCGTGCCGTTAGGGCAATGCCAATTTTCATCGTAACTCATCAAATGAGTATAAGAAATATACAATAAACATTCTTTTTCAGGGACATGGTGTACGAGATACAGGCGAGGGCAAGAACTGATGCGCTGGCCATGTGAGAATATGCAGGAGTGGGATGAATTCTTCAAAAAACATCCAGACTTCATTTAAACGTTTTATTAAATTTTTTTTGTGTGCCAATGTACTGTAGGTAAAATGCATTTCGCTGGTATATTCATTAAAAATACTACATTTGTTGACTGTTGTTTGGCAATATCCCTTGCTCAAACTGCATTACAATTAAAAATAATACCAAGAGCTGTCGTTTCCCAAGAGTTGTGTGTAACATGTACTGTTTACTTTATAATTTGCGCGATTATTTTTCCAGTTTATTTAAGTTACATTTTACCGAACTCTGAAACGACACTGTTTATTCGGGGATAATTTTATGGAAAGTAATTATTTCGCCAAGTAAATAAATAATCATCATATAATTTATTCGATTGTAGATAAATTTTAAAACAATTAAATTTACATATTAATAACTTTACGTACATATTCATAAATTAATGAGATTCAAATTTATCGTTACTGCATAAACAATAACAAAGGCATGTTTCATAAAAATAACATCATTATTCTATTAGTCACCCGCAGTAAAACAATTTTGCTATTTATAGGCCGCCATCTCGGGTCGTCAAAAGTCAGTTTATTGCAACAATTCCCAGTAATTCTCGTTATACTCTTTCCAAGTTTATGAAAAACGGAATTCTTCAAGGAGTGAAAAATGAACAGTTTTAAAAAATCGTATAATCAGTGTCAACACCAACCTATGAGGGTCATCCAGGTTCATCCCGACTTTTAACTGCTGTAAAGCCGCTTAGGAGAAAAAACGTCGTCGTAAATCAAAGAATAAAAGTGTCACTGCCGTCAGTCTCACCGTAAACCCCCTAAACGTGAATGTGTTACGCACATATAAAGTGGTTCGTTATACAGAGCCTCTATAAAAAAGCCACGTGACCAGTAATTGTGTTTGCAACACTAATTTCATTTCTTTCGCGTTGATATTTATTAAATTTTGATAAAATTAAAAATTACTAAAACAATAAGATCAAGATTATTTTACAACACAACATTGCGTTTTATCGGTTGGTGATTGATATAATTTTTCACGTCACTTCAATCAGCCAATCGGGAATCAGATTGTCTCGAACGTAGAAGTGTTGTCATTGTTAAGGAAGCTCTGTTGAGTTTATGATGAATTTTCCAGGCGCAAATATTGACTGACACTTTCCTAAATAGAAAATGTGACATTTGAAAGCAAAATTTACGGGCACACGAACTGTACTTAGATAAAATATTATCCATAATATACAGGGGATTCTTCTGTAACTCTGCAACTGTAAAATTTACAAAAAAATGGTTTTAATAAAAGTAAAGAGAATATTTTTAGCTTTACAGGATGTCCCATTTTGCGTGGGCGCTACAGTACTTTGTTATTTTAAATGGAACACTCTGTATATTATTGCGTTTTTGAATTCATTGGTTAATATTAGGTAGAGTTTATTAAATGTACATGGTGTTTAAAACGTACCGTTTTCGACATAATCAGTTGTTTTTGAAAAAAATCTCAAAATGAGGCTAGATGAGGCTCTAAACCGTAAGAGTTAGAAGCATGCAGTTTACACAGTTCATTTTTGGAATAAATTAGTCTATCTTGTCATCTGTGAGCAAAACGTGTACGTTATTCTGACTCGGAAATACTGAGACCTACATTTAATAATCTTACAAATTGAAAAACTTTTTTTTTCCAAATGGAATGGTCCATATTAATTATCATGGGTCAATGCAAAATTGAATGCCCTTTCGACTGATATAAGGTTGTCCCTAATTATATTTAACAGTTTTCCAGAAAAATCAGGTTCTTTTCTAATGTCCGAAAAAGTATCAACATTAATGATATTATTTCGCTTTTGATTAGCAAACACCTCTTTTGCTATTTGAATGATGACACGAATATCTATGAAGAATATGAACATTTAAAAAATGGTGTAATATGTTTGGAAGACAAAAAAATTCGTAAATATACAGATGATTAATTTACATTTCATTGAAATTTGTAAACTTATATTAACAATGAAAATAAAAATGCTATAACTCAATGTGTATGGTACTTGTTATTTATTCCCTAAGTTCAAACTCCTATAAAAAAAACACGTCAAAAACAACCACTTATCATATTTTCAAAGCAACAAACATTTTTAGTATTGAACCGAAAAAATTATTTTATAATAAATTCACTAATAGGTATGTACATTCAACGAAGATTATAACCACACATTAAATTATTATGAGTTCAAAGTCAAAATCATACATATTTACCAATTTAAATGATAAGGTCGATAGGTCAGACCAAAATAACTTCTTGTCTGTACTTCATATACTATATTAGGCTAATTTCCTTACTATTTTAAAGTATAAATGGCCATGATGCCGCCACCTGGCTGCCCAATCACAACTGCACAGGTAAACCTTCCACAACAACTATACACACAAGTCTTCCGCCAAAAATAACTCGCACATCTAAACTCGCACAAATATGAGGGTATAAGATAAAAAGACGTCGTTATCATTCAAATTCCTGACAGTACATACTCAGAGGACACGAGAAGATGGTTTTAAAAGATTACCTTACCTCCACGTTTTCGAATAGAGAAAATACTAGTAGTTGATTAGTTTGATTTACAAAATTAGTTCAATTGAAGTAAATGAATTTTCAAAAATAACACGAGGAATAGAATTAAAATGTCTACAGTTACCGAAATAAAGTAATTAGTTTTTTCTTTATGGGCCGGGGAGTAGTTTTATATTCACATAACTCTGATGTATGTAGACAAACAGGACGTTAATGATATATTCTGCGAAGACGTAATTATCGTTGTTTTTAAATAAAGTTTTACATTAAATTTTACTTTACTATTTTACTTCAACTGATCCTGAATTATCCTGATTCTGACTAAAGGATTTAGTCCAGACTGTTTCAAAGAGTCCATATTTGGGTGAATCGTATATCCACGGAGATTTTTGGCTTTTTGGCTTTCAAATATCACTAGATATGAACATTTTTTCTATGCGCATAAAAAAAACGTGGGCTTAACTTTTGGCGGCACAATATGTTAAAAAAATTTCGAAAAATGTCATATTTTTCTTCCTATTTAATTATGTATCTTTTCAAGAGTTGATTTTAGGCGCAAATGGAAGAGGAAAAAAATTTTGCAATCCAGATTTTGAAAAAAAATTGCAAATTTTCAAAATTTTGCACAGCAAAAACTAAGGCCCTTAGATACTTGAAAATTTAATCACATATAGAAGGGCTCTCAAACTTTCAAACGGTTTTTGAAATATTCGAATCTCTCAATTAGGAGAGCTCTGGCGCTTGGTTAAACATTGGTCGAATTTTTGTACTATAATTTTGTATTTTTGTAATATAATGAGTTAATTCTCACTAGCTTATATTTTAAGCAGTAAATAATATTTGAATTATACTTCACAAAAGAATTGATGATTAAATTAATTAATTAACTAATTACTAATTTTCGATATATTTTGAATATAATTGTTGTTTTAATAAACAGTATATAAGTTTATGCACTTTCCTTTGATACAATAAAAAAATCAAGTTGATAATTAAAGGAAGTTTAAATATAAATAATTATTGGACTGTTGAAAGACCAACCAAATATGCTAATTGTTTTTTTTTAAATCGCGAGATATCGATTTAAAGAAAACCCATCAAAATCGGACCTCTAGAAGCTGATATATTAAAAATTTTTAAGCGCGTCGCGGTTTTGAACTGGCCGATTCAATTTCGAGCAGGCTGAAGCGGCCGCGTTCTCTGCTTCCCCCACCACCACCACCACCCGTACGATTTTCTTGAATTTCTCGCTCACATAAATAACTTTAAACGCGTTTTAAAGTAGGTTGCCAATGAAGAAAAGTATTGTAATCTTAGACCTGGTAAGTACTCGGAATAGCAAAGGTATTTTTCGAAAAATTATCCCGGTTGTCCCAGTACATTTAGTGTAAATGACGGTTAACTTTGATCGGCTATAACTACGTAACTAATTGACCAATCGATCTGTTTTTTTTTAAAGAAGCGTCTTTCCAATAACTTAAAACCTGTTTTAAAAAATATTCACAAAGTTATTCTAATTGTTTATAAAGTACAAAAATTCGACCAATGTTTAAAAAAGCGCCAGAGCTCTCCTAATTGACGGATTCGAATTTTTCAAAAACCGTTTGAAAGTTTGAGAGCCCTTTTATATGTGATTAAATTTTCAAGTATCTAAAGGTCTTGGTTTTTGCTGTGCAAAGTTTTGAAAATTTGCAATTTTGTTTCAAAATCTGGATTGCAAAATTATTATGCAAAATCTATCAAAACGATTTTGATGAAATTTGATGTGATGATTCTACATAACATGAAGTTTTCTTGAGCCAAGTATGAAGGTCCTATACCCAACTTAAAGACCCCAAAAAAATTCCCTAGAAAGTAATGTTTTTAACCCCATTTTTGGCGATTTTTTTTCGATTTTTACAATAATAATCATGTTTGGTAAAAAATTTAATTAGAAAATTTTTTTCCTCTTCCATTTTCGCCTAAAATCAACTCTTGAAAAGATACATAATTAAATAGGAAGAATAATATGACATTTTTCGATTTTTTTTTATAACATATTGTGCCGCCAAAAGTTAAGCCCACGTTTTTTTTATGCGCATAGAAAAATTGTCATTTCTAGTGATATTTGAAAGCCAAAAAGCCAAAATCTCCGTGGATATACGATTCACTCGAACCAAAACAGATACCGCCTAGTCTATAGAATTAATTGTTGTTCTCTACCTCCTGCTGTCGCCGCTTTATAAGTCTTCTCGTATTCCTTTGCGCAAGTTTTTTTAACTTTGCTTCTTTCATATTACGATACACTTCCATTAGATCCATCTCCCATCAGAATCCCGCCACACAATCAAATCCGCTTCTGCTAGACCCGCATGTGAGACGCTCTATATGCCCCGCGACACATTTCTGAGATTGACATTTCATACATCAATTTATCCGCTCCCCAACGGGAGCTTTAGGACCGCATTTTACGACGTGCACATCGTTCGCGCCCCCCGCGCGCCCTGCCCACGCCGAGGACAACACAAACCGCCCGGATTTACAACTGCGGCCCTTGATTAAACTGCGGAAGCCCAATAAGAAAATATTAAGATATCCGCCGTTCACGATTTTACGGCAATTCGGATAATGGGGTTTACGTCCGGCCGATAAAGGGGATTAATTGGTTAATGGACGACAGTGGCGCCATCTGTTCCGTACCATAAAACCGGTATTGATGCGTGACATAAACTCTAAATATTATTAGAAGAATTCGGGTTTGTGTCTTTTTAAGGGCTGGACGTAAAACGGGTGGTGCCACATTTACGCAGTGTCTCAACAAAAGCGTTGGGACGTCGCTAGATCGCAACAATTGATCTAAATGTATGGATTTAGCAAGATAGTAAATTAGAGTCGACGTTCGAACTCGTCTCAAGAGAATTCCGACCAGTTGAAGTTGATTTTCTGACATCTGTCCTCTGGACCTGTTGTGTCTGTCGTCTATTTCAGCTGCGTATGTTTGCAAATGTTTGTGATTTCGTAGACAGATTCAACGGATGGATTTGAAACACTAGTGAAATTTCTATTTTCAACCGACACTTTCTGGATCTATACTCCACCGTCGAAGTGGTTTTGGAGTTGTTTAGGGATCTATGGGTACTCTTGAACTACTCTGAATACACCCTCGAGGTAGCACACTGGTTTTGGAGGCTTTCAGGCGAGTCCTTTTACACTAAATGATATTTTGGCACTTTGCAGTGACTACTCTAGCGTTTATATCACCATCTTTTAGGTTTTGCCTTGCCTAGCACTGATTTCTTAAGAACACTTTGAATTTGGAAGCTACTTGGAGTTTGTTTTTTTTAAGGTCCCCTTAGAGATTGAATTTTAAAATTTTGGATTTATAGAAATTCTGCTGATAACAATAAATGAGCAAATATAAAATTTGGAGCGTACTACAGGTACTGGCCAGGTATCCATTTCTGGTTACTGAGTTGTAAGGTACCAGAGTAGACGTTCGAACACATCCTATGATGGCTTCGCAAGGGTTCTGCAGCTATATTCGCCTTAAAATTGAACTTGTTGCCTCTCCGGATTATTTAACACATTATTGAAATCTGTTCGAATGGCACTGGTTTTTCAGTTCAAAACTTTTTATTTCTGAGGCGGGTTTTCTGCGCGTCCCGAGCATCGTTGCTGGTCGCTCTGTCACAAGTCTCCATCGGCATCGTCTGCTGCGGCTTTCGTGTTTGGAGGCGACTGGGGTCTTCGTAGAGGGTTTTTTTGAGACATTTTCAAAACATCGGCGAAAATCTCGTATTTCGCTCTGAGCCTTCTACCTCAGTGGAATGCTGCCTGAGCTCCCTTGAACATGGGTATCTACTTTTGCGTCGCGTACATGGGTTAAAAACGGCATCGTAATTTATATTCGAAAGTGGAGTGAATTTGTAATACGACAATATCAATAGAATAAAATAATAAAATTGCTTGTTATTTATCTTTAAAGTTGTTAGAAAGATCGTAATAAATCGCAAACTCCTGCAAATATAATAATTTAAAAATTCCACATATATTTTTTTAATGAAATTGTAAATAAAGTGGGAATCGACGAATCGAATTTTGTTTGTATTAAAATAATTTAAATATACACCGTGTCCACCTAGTGTGCGTAAGTCCAATATCTAGATTAATAAAAGATATAACTTTTTTTTTTCTTCATAGTTGCCTACTTTCCCGAACTGCACAAAATGTAAAAATATTTGCATATACAGGGTGTTCAGTTTTTCCTGTGCAGGTACCAACTTAATTTTTTTAAGTGGAAACCTATATTTTTTATGGCATTATCGAATTCTACGTGAAAAATTAACAGGACTTTGTGTTATGATCCCTATTAAAATATTGATAATTTTCGAGATAATCGATTTTTCATTTTGTTTTTCTTATGTTTCGTCACTTCTAGTAGTTGACATTGTGTGACAGCTAGATTTTTTTTTCAAGAACTGTAGAGTGAAGATGGCTATTTCAAAAAACGTATCAATAGTTGACCTGCGATATACTGGGGGCAAAAAAATCGTGCCAAACCAAATAATTTAAAATTTGAAAAATCTCGACTTTTTCAAATAGAACACCCTACCCTGTGTTTTATGACTTCATTAGATGCCTTTCTGTAGACCATATAATTTTTTAATAGCTTTCCCTATACCTAAGTTGCGTAGTTTTTACAAAAAACCACTTTTATGTAAAATACCGGATTTGCGCCCGTTCCTTTGGCTGTAATATGATTATTTTACTGTTATTATATTTTTCCTAATACCTATTCATCTTTCAGGTTAGAGAACACCTAAATCACGTATATTTAAACCAGTGGTTAGGTCGTGGTGGTCCAGTTCCTTGGCCCGCACGTTCGCCTGACTTAAATAGTCTGGACTTTTTCTTATGGGGTTATATCAAGGACCGTGTATACGAAGAGTACCACCAACGGATATTCAAGACTTAAAAGAAAAGTTTCAAAACGAATTTCTAACTATAACGCCTCAAATGTTAAGAAATGTTCACATTAATTTTCGTAGATGCTTTGTGTAGAAAAGAACGGTGGACAGTTTGAACATTTATTTTAAGTTAGCTTGCGACTATGAGAATTCTTTTTTCAAAATTCTATTCATCCAAGTTTTTTAATCTCCAATTTCACTAATAACTTTCTTAACTACGGTAACAGTGCTTGATTTTCAATATGATACGGATGAAACTTCTTCTTCAATATTTTATTTGTCAAGCTTTTGAAAACTCCAAAGTTACTACTAATTTCCTGGCACTTATATTTGGATTTTCAACAGCAGACGCCACAACTTTAAACTAAATAATATTATCGTTGTTACTTTCATGTCTCCTGGTAGTTTCCTCATAATTCGCATTTGCTGTTCATTCAAACCTTTCCTTGACACTTTCAAAACAGTGGGAATCTCTGTAAATTTGGATCATTTGCTTTGTAAATACGCGCTGCTAGCAAACATTTCCCATATTTTGCCAATTCTTAATCACTTGTAGCGATTTTATGGTTTTTTGATTTTATTTACAAATAAATGGTAACTTTCCATAAAGACTTATTTATTAAACTCAAATATCTAAATTTTTCAGTTATTAATTTTTATTTTAAATAGTGTAGAACGAATAAAAACGAATAAGGTTAATAAAAATAAATACCCTTACAATATTTTTCCCGACAAAGGAACGAGCGCAAATTCGGTATTTTACATAAAAATGGGCTTTTTGCAAAAACTACGCAACTTAGGTATAGGCTAATAGCTATTAAAAAATTGTAGGGTCTACAGAAACGCATCTAATGAAATCATAAAACACAGGGTGTTCTATTTGAAAAAGTCGAGATTTTTCAAATTTTAAATTATCAGGTTTGGCACGATTTTTTTGCCCCCTGTATATCGTAGATCAACTTTTGATACGTTTTTTAAAAGGGCCAAAAAGATTTCTAGCTGTCACACAATGTCAACTACAAGAAGTGACGAAACATATGGAAAAAAAAATGAAAAGTCGATTATCTCGAAAACTATCAATATTTTAATAGAGGTCATAACACAAAGTCCCGTTAATTTTTCACGTAGAATTCGATAATGCCATAAAAAATATAGGCTTCCATTTAAAAAAATTAAGTTGGTACTTGCCCAGGAAAAACTGAACACCCTGTATTTGCAAATATATTTAATCCAGGAATTACTCAGCATTACCTCGAATTAATCGATAAGGCATCCTTTGTAGGAGGCGAAGTGCAAGTACAAAAACATCGGGACCCCCCGTTACGACCGTCGCGGTCCTTTGTCAAACGGAGAAGTGTCCCGAAAGTGAGGCTGTTCAGCTATCGATTCGCAGCTTTTTATCTGTCTCATAAAAAGTTACTTTCAGTTGGGCGCCGCAAGCGCCATACATCTTTGACATTGCGAGAATGAATCTCCCCCCGGAGGGTCCGAGACCATTATTGAATTATGAATTATTGTGGGTCACGCCCAAGCAGGACGCCCGAGTCTATCTAAGTACTTGGACCCCGGGTAAGTTCTTCGGCTATTGTTGCTGTAAATCCTCCCGGCGGCGTCACAAAGGTCACCCGCCGGGAGCGAAAGTTGGTTTTGCAGGTCTGCGCGGTCTTGGACCGATTGTTTGTGCTGTTTTAATTTATTTTTTCGACGACATACTGTCACGGTTTTACTTTTCTCAGACGGAGAAATCCGAAACGAATATCTAAATTTCTACTCCACGACTTGGACTCCGTATGGTTGAAGCTCCAGATGATCTTGGACATGACATGGACACCGACATAGAGTGGACTGGAGACAACCTTGTAACTCAGACTTATATTTAAATTTTCTCGAAGTTGACCTACAAGATTTTCTAGATGAATTAGGTACCTTGGAACATTTTGGACATGCCGTGTTCCAGCAGGACGGAACCCCAAAACCACTTAAACCGACGTTTTAACATATGGATTGGTAGAAGAAATGCATCAATTAACTGGCCAGCCAACAGTCCAGATCTTACTCCAATGGATGTGTTTCTATGGGGATATTTAAAAAATCGCATTTATCAAAACGTTATAGTTAGTTAACTAATTAGTTTTTTTATTAATTTTTATTTGCTAATTTTTCAAAGACTGAATATACAGGTTGTTACAAATTCGCTTCTCACTACAGGGATCTCGAAAACGGTAAGAGATACAAACTAGCTTAAATGGGGGCAAAGTTGCGTAATCAGGGGACCTACATTATGCCTCTAAAAAATCAAGGCTAACATGATCAGTTTTCGATATATTTGAAAAAAAACGAAATTTTGGAAATCCTTTTTTGTTTTATTTCAGCCTTTCTCAAGGCCACTTTTTGCCCTCTATCGAATGGCATAATCAATTTTTATATGTAACGTTTCGTCTCTCCAGGACCATCATCAACTTAATTTTTTTAAATACGACCCTGGAAATTTCATTACAATTTTTGCAAGCCTTCAAGACCCCTAATACTATACTGCCTCAGCCTGAACCAGATTCAGACGTTTTGTCTAGAAAAATTTAAATAACTAGATAGATTTAACAGGGTCTAACGACACTTACAGTATACGATAATTCAATAAACAAGAAAATCTAAATAAAAAATTTAGATAAATTTGGAACGAATACACTGAAGGTGAAATTTTCGTGACAAAAGGCAATATTGCGTGAGGCAATACAGTATTGGAAGTCATGATAGCTTGCAAAATATATAATAAAATTTCTAGGGTCGTATTTAAAAAAAATAAGTTGATGATGGTCCTGGAGAGACGAAACGTTACATATAAAAATTGATTATGTTATTCGAAGTGTTCTTTTTTCAATATCACCTCAAAAAAAACAGATTTTCAAAATTTCGTTTTTTTTTCAAATATTTCGAAAACTAATGTTAGCCTTGATTTTGTAGAGGCATAATGTTGGTCCCCTGATTATACAACTTTGTCCCCATTTAAGCTACTTCGTATCTCTTACCATTTCCGAGATCCCTGTAGTGAGAAGCGAATTTGTAACAGCCTGTATGTCTTGTTATATAAAAAATGCTTAGAATTAAACGAAGAATCAATAAATTAATTCAGATATAAGGTGTCGCATTTAAAAAAGTATACTTTTTGATATGCCCTGTATTATAATACGTTTAATCAATTTTCAAATACCTTGCAAAAAGTACAGAAAATCTCCTACAAACTCTCTTTTTTTGTACAAAATTTTATTGCCCCAAATAAACAAGTTAAAGTGGGTGGAGATTATAGAAAATCACCCGGTACATGGAATTTTGCTATTGGAAACGATTCTTACAAATTGAAAACGAATTGATCACTTCACATTTTCAAGTAGTGCAAAAACTCGCAATTTTATAGAATGACATTTTCCAGTCTCGCGACTCTAACAATGGTGATCGGTCATAAAATTTTCAATTGTCGACTGCCTCTAATTGAATTCCGCCGAGTCTATTCGCAGGGCTATCTAGATTTTTCAGTAATTAATTAATGGTCCGGTCCCGATTAAAAGTAAACAGCGATGCTACGGAATTAAATACGATTTAATGCTGTATCGTTCGGAGGGTTTAATTAAAAGTAAAGAGTTTTTCGAGAGGATCCTGAAAAATGTTTGACTCTGAACTGACGGCGGGTATTCATTCGCCAACAGGTCTATACGTGGGGGTTAATTAAAAATTTCCGGCTCGATAATAATGAGACGTTGATAATGTAATTTCCGCTAGGATTAATATGTTCGGTGTTTTATTAGCACGCGTTTTTTTTGCGAAAAGTAATATAAACGTCGGACTAGCAGAGCGGAAAAAATTGTTATTCTTTATTAAAAAAAAATAATCATTACGTTACATTTGTGAAATAGGTACTAATAAAAACAGCAAGCTACAACTATTTAACAAAAACTTACACGAAGTTCGGAGTTGGAGCGGGTGTAAGCAAACAGAAAATAAAGCAACGCCGCAGAAATCCGAGACAGTGTCGATTGAAACTTTTGAAACAGAGACCTAGATGTCGGGGCTAATGTTTTATTAATGGCGATAGGCTGACGGATAATCGATGCGAGAGCAGCACCGCAAATTCTTTTCAACAAAACAAACGCCCGGCGTAAACAAACCGGTATAACGCAACGGCACATTCATTATGTAAGAGATAATTACGTTCGGAATATAATGCAGTCATTAAGACAACTTAATTATGGATTAATGTGTGCGGGTATTCATATATTCTCGAGGATGCTGCCGGCGGATACCCAGTGGACAAAGAAAAACGTCAAGGTCGTCGGGGTAACAAAGGATATGTCGCTTTGTGAAGGATAACATTGACAATATGTGGGGTGTGTGATAAGTACCTGCTAGCCTCCCGAGGGGTATAGGAGCGGTCAAAATGACATTAGAACTTCCAACATCGGACTCTTAAGGGGTTTACGGTTTGGGTTTTAACTATGAAGCTTTGAAACCGCCTTAATTACAGGGAAGGTTTCATGATTTGAATTTAAAATCGAACTTTTATTATTACAAAGGACTGGCCTCAATATATATTTTAAAAAAAATTGACATGTCATGATATCAAACTAAGAATATTATTTTTAGAAACTCTGAAGATGTTTCTTTAAAACCCGCACTTTTCATTTATTTCGATATAGTAAACGGTTTCCGAGATAAATTGGTTTTTGAAGATAAAGATGAAATAAATCAGAATAGAATAAAAAAACATTAAGTTATATCTATGTATGAACAGGCAGAAAACAAACAAATTTAAACTTTCGAAAATATTTGAAAATAAAGTTAATTCAAGTTCAGAAGGTGTGTAACAAAAGCCGGGACGCGTAGCAATTTATTTCTAGTTCTCGGAACGAATGGGCCAAAAAGTAAATTATTTCAGTCAACACTAATTATCGAAAGTTAAGGGCTCTCAAGTACGTTTAGAGTCGTCCTTCGAGGAAATTTAGCAATATTTTTTTTAAACAAGTTCACTTAAGAGTCGGGGCCATGTGACAGTCATCTGTCGCGTCCGGGAGGCGCCAACCTATGCTGGGACAGAACAAAGAAACCCACATTTTTAATAACGCGCGAAACCACGAGAAGAGCGTAGAGGCTCCAAATTAGAATTAAATCAAATTGTTAAATTGATAATAATTGGAAAAGAAAGTAATAGATCAAATAGCTGGTTTTTAGGCGGACTTTCCAAGCTATAAGAATAGATTAAATAAGGTTGACTGATCCGTCCCGTATTGCTACACGGAGTCACTAGAGGAAGGCTAGGGTTACTTGTAAGTTCAGTTAGTCACAGAATTATTTATATAAATGTAAGTCCAGTCAATTAGGTAATTATTAACATAGTATAAGATAAGAACAGAAACTTCTGGACCCAAGAAATGGGCGTGTCGAAGCGAGGTGTCGAGAGAGATCCGAAAAACAAGCAGTTCTTCCTTGGGTTTCGCATTGAGCAGTCTACTTAGTTTTAGAGTCTCGGGTTAATTTAATAAAGGTAAAGTCATTCCAAATTTTGCTACGAAGCGCGCATTCCCTGAATCTCGGTACGCTGTCGCGTGTAAATAAATTAATTAATAATGTTGTTCTAGCCGTTGCGTCGTTATTTTGTTTGTTTGTTTTGTTTATTGTTATTGAAACCCTTCCTGGAAGTTTTGGTGTTTCCTTTTGTTGCCCTCAACTTCAGTGTCACCCTGTATAGCCAGCCACTAGATTACATTCTACGTGTGCAATCGAGGGTAAGTGCATGAAATTCATTCTCTGAACGTACAACATTTCTAAGTTCCCACGTATTAATTAAAGTATAATGATATTATAAACTCCATTTCGAGAATTGAATAGTAAACTCTTTTGAAATCCAGACTCGTTATGATACTGGTCATAACTATATATAGATAGATAAATAAAGAAATAATCCCTCAGGTTACAGATGGAACCATATAGATTCGAAACGGTACAACTTTTTAGTGTACCCGATATATAGTGATGTTTTTTGTATTTATCTGCTTTTTTTCAGTGTGAGATTTCTGGTTGGACAAAACTGTTTTCATAAAAATAACTTTTGTTTGATTCTTTTACCAGAAGAGTTTATTTCATTAATTTTTAAATTTTTGGTGAAAAATATTCAATAAACGACAATATCTTAAATAATGTAAATTTATTAAATAATTTAAAGATTTATCTAAAAGCCATTTACATTTGCCACCCTGTAGAATGGCATTAAAGCGTACTAGTATATAAATGCCGAATCTTGCGTCAATTATAGTTTTTTCTGTGCAGCAGTTACGAAGTCTGCAGAAATGTAAGATCTTTTTTACTTGCTTATTTATTATTAATTCAAGTTCACTTCATCAACATATAATAAAATTCGAATACAGAACTAAAATAAATAGAAGACTATTCCATTATTTAGTACAATATGTTAATTTATAAAAAACATATGGACTTAAATATTCGGTTGACCTTTTATCTAAAATTTAATAAAGTAATTTTACTTTGTACAAAAATGTAGCTTAAAGTAGGTAGTAAATTTTTGCAACAAAGAAATATGATTATGCAGAAGAAAATTAGTTAAAAATGAGTTACATGTTACCTTGGCCTCGATTTTAAAATTAAACTATACCCATCAACAAAATCCGACATAAAAATATTCACTGATACCTCTTTACTGTGCTTGATTTGATGTTTTGCTCACAAGATTTAAGATTCTCACATGATAATCCAAGATTTAATTAGTTTATTTACGTACTTTTAGGAAGATAACAATATATTTCGCACTGGCATTTTTAACCGTGATGATAGCCGCTGACGAAAAATCAGACTGTAAGTGTTTTGAGGAGTTCGAGCCGGAAAAAGAAGATGGAAACTGGTTGTGTCGGGGAAAGAAAAACAAACGGATTTTCGGTTGCAACGAGGAAAAACCACCGCTGTGCACTTGTAAGGAGAAAGGGAAAGCGGTGGTTTTGGATCTGGGGGAAATATACTGTTCCAGCATCGAAAAGCAATACGACAGCCTCTTTTGTGAACCTCAAGGAGAGTGGGAGTCGTATCTTTCGAAACATCCCGAGAGGCGGATATATTTCTAGTTTTTTTTTTTATTTCAAACTTTGAGTACAAGGAGTACAAAACATTATTTTAGGTTGTATAGCGTGCTATTTTTAATAAATGTCATTTAAACTCGAAAGTGTAGTTCTTTTCGTGTATTTACGCAATGGAATAACAGTGCAGTTAAATTTTAAATGGCAGGCCACCAAACTTTTCTGTTTCTTGTTTTAAATTCAAAACATCAGTTATTTTTCTACAAAAATTATATACTTTCCCGATCAAATCAAATCTGCCTTGCATTTATAATGTTATGTTTCTAAACTTCATCGCGTTGAGGATTTAGATATTAAAATTTCGTCTCCGTCATTTATAACTATGTGTTGGTGAAACATGAACACAAAATATACTCATCGAAGCCATAAATACTTCATCGGTCCTGTTTGATATGAAACACCGTGCTCGCCATAACCCTTTTGCCACCTTTCCGCAATGCCACTAATTGCGTAACAGTCGCGATATGTTTGAAGTCCAGCGAAAACTCCGACGATCGTTTTGATGTTATTTCTTGCTTCCGAAGTTAGAAAAACATGTAAAATATCGGTAACGGCGACTGTTGCCCAAAGATAAAAATAACTGTAAATTTCAAAGGAGATATTTTAATAATCACATATAGGGTGTTCACTAACTTTTAGACAATTTTTTAAAGGTAAGTAAAATGTATTAATTCCTAAGTTTTTTATGGTGAATATGGTATTATAGCTTTCTAATTCATATTAGAGCAATGGTTTGTAAATTAATGTAACTTTTTTATAATGCTATTTTATCTAGGTATAAGAAAAAATAAACTGTCTCGTTTATTTTACTCTGTAATAAAATAAAAAAAATTATAAATTGTTGAGGGCTTACATCCCCAACTAACACAAATGCTACTATTACATCACTTAAAGTTATATACCTAACTGTTTTTAATAGCAGCAAATCTATCTTTTTAGATTTTTAATGCCTTAATAAGGTGTTAATTTGCTCCTATAGCAATTTTGGTATATAAAAAAGCTGTTAGAACATTCTAATAGTAAAATTATACAACAATTTTATAAAGGCTTTATTAGAGACTTATAAACGTGGTAAATGAAACTTCTATAAAAAATGAAAGCGTAATAGCTGCTTCCTTGTTTGTTATAATGTTATATAAGCACTTATCGGTCAATTGGTAAAGCTTTAATATAATATATTGATTGCACTATTAATGTTCTATAATATTATCATTTAAATAGACTATATGACTAAATTATAAATTATTTTAGCTTTTTTAAGTAAATAATATCACAACGAACTTTAAAAAAGAAACTATAAAAGGGTTTTATTACAGCTGTAAGCAGAATAGTTAAACAGTTTCTTCTCAACTAAAAAGCTATTTTTGAGATATAGAGCAATATATATTGTACTTATAAAACCACTATATAGTAAAGCTTTCAAAGACATAAAAATATATATGGAGAGATTGTCCCTAACTTAAAAATCAGTGAATCAGAAGGTTTGTTTGTAGTAATAAGTAAATGCCGTTACAATTTGTTTTTATGGCTTTATTTTTAACATAATAAATATTTTGATAACTTTCCTGGGATATTTTGATTTAATCGGGGTCATGCAGTGAGTTTTTTATCGAAAATCAAGCGATATTCGAAAAGGTGAGGTGACAGGATTTTCAGGAAAACACTGGAATTATTTATTTTAATCGTATTACGTTCAAATAAGCCCTTTATTATTTCAAACAAACGTGTCAAGTTTCATTAAAATCGCTGAAAGTGTAATTTGTTTATACGATACGTCGTTGCTTTTACAGTCACTACAAAATTATTTTGTGCTGCAAACAACAACATTAAATACTATAATACTGATTACTGATTATATTAATTTCATTAATTATTAATTACAATTATCACTAACTGATAATGATTTCATCTTCAGACATCCATTCACGTCTCATCTAGAAAGTATGATTATGCTAACTTGTGACTTTGTGACAGTACTCCGTACATTTGTGCTCTACTAACAGTGCTATTAGTTGAAAGTGTTTTATCATTCAAAATCTTCAGTTTCTTTCAGAACATTTTAAAATACAAGAAAGCACTTACAATGTCTACTAGCCATACCATCTACCCATCATACTTACATTCTACTTTACTTTACTATTTGTTACCTAATTTAAAAACCAACTTCTCTGTTGACGCCACTGGAATTGTAGCAGTAAGCAGTTTACGCAGAATTTTTAAACTGACAGTAGACAGCAAATTACTCTACAAAATACTATATAAAATATTTAAAATCTTAATTATTTTAAAATAGATTTACAGTTACTATGGTAGGAACATCCTCCTAACGGCCATATTTTTTAAACATGCTTAGGACAAGATGTCAGCCGTATTGTACAACAGAATTGCGCCAAAAATAAATTCAATTTTATAATATATGTATAATGAAATAATTAGTTTAATGCGTGTCTATTGAATTATATTTAATAACTTATTATGTACATATTCTTTATTTTTTTATTAAATCGAAAATTGTGTCATCATTTTTCAAAATTTATTGCAGATGATTGCCAAATTTGCTTAATTTTAAAGGCGCTTAGTTTTTTTTGAAGGTATCGTGATATATTTCATCAATAAAATTTTCGCTGCAAGGAGTTTTTGATTCTCTAGATACATATTTAATTTTATTGTTAATGACTGTATGTTGGTAAACATTAACTATTGAGTATCTATCTTATGTGGCCAACAATCAGCCATAGCCCAAAGCTTTTATTAATAAAACGATTTAGTATATAAACGCATAAATTATATTGCCAAAAAGGTTTTGTCGTACTGTATGTTGGAAACATTAATACAACATTCATCGAGTTCAAGTTGAAAAAATAGCTTTTATAAAACACGTATAAAGCTTTTCTTTGCAGACAATTATATCACCACCGTACAGCTACTTCGTAAATAGCAGATCACAAAACAACAAACCAGCAAATTTGTTTTATAAGACAATAGTGTACATCGGTTATGCAGCCTCTGTTTTCTGTATAAAAGATTTATAGTATATTTTATAAATGCTGTAAGAATGTAACGAAAGAACACAGTAAATATTGTATGCACAGCTTTTACAAAATGGTTTTATAAGCTGCGCCTAATTTGGATTTATAAATGCTTATTTAATACTGAATGACTGTTCTCATCATCTTGTAATAATACAGGGTGTCCGGTAAGTACCTCCTAATCTCTCGGGAGTGTATAAGGGAGGCTAAAATAAAACTAGTCCTTCCTATAATTTTTTTTCCTAATGTGCCCCCTAACGGAGTGATGGGGGGTCAAAGGGGTACCTAGAAATTAACGTTTAGGGTTATAACTTTGAAACCACCCTGTATATTTTAATAAAATTTTCGTACGTTGTATTACACATGGAGCTCTACGATTTGATGCTAAAATCAACTTTTTGCTATTATCAGGTGTCCAGAAACGGACTGGCCCTATCACAATTTTTCTCAAAATTTTGACAGAAGTAATTTTATCAAACTGAAAATATTATTATTAGATACTCTGAAGGTTTTTCTTTAAAAATGGTACTCTTTATTTATTTCGAAAAAATGAACGGTTTGCGAGATAAATCGGTTTTGAAAAAAATTGGTAACAAATACAACAACAATTAAAATTTATTTTTTTACAATAAAATCATTCCCGCTAGTGCCAGCCTACAGATTCACCATAAACATTTACTGGTGGTGAATTAAGGGAATGAATAATGCCGTTTCTTGTAAAATCAACATCTATGACCAAAATACATCTACAAATTATTATTGCTCTTGTCTCCATGGAGTTCTTTTCTATTGTTTTCGTTGTTAGACCCTGTTGATTTTAAAGTACTTGTCAAAGGCGCGTGACAGAATAAAAATTCAATTTTATTGTGGTATTCGTTTTAAGCCGTTAGAAATAACATTTAAAAATGGAAGAATATTCCTGTGCAGAATATGCTGATATGCACCTAATTTATGGGGAAGCATTATGCAACTCCGTGGAGGCAAGAAGACTTTATGAGGAAAGGTTTCCGGGTCGACATTTGCCGAGTCCAAAAACTTTTGAAAGAGTTGATCGTAGTTTAAGAGAAACAGGTAAAAAAAAATAGTGAAAAACGTTAGTGAAACTAATTTCTTCCGAATCCTTTATTTAGGAAGCTTTTTGCCACGCCGTGGTGGAGCAGGAGCCCCGAGGAGAGTACGAGACCCTCATGTAGAGGAACAAATATTGGAAGACGTTGCTAATAATCCTTCAAATAGCATAAGGAAGCTTGCGGCGCAAAACAATGTTACAAAATGGGCTGTACATGAAACTCTGAAAGAACAATTGCTTTACCCGTACCACATCCAAAAAGTACATGCTATGTCTCCAGATGATTATCCAAAAAGACTTCAATACGCCAATTGGTTTTTACAGCATCATATTCGGAATCATAATTTTGGTACATCTATTTTGTTCACCGATGAAGCAGGTTTTACAAGAGACGGCATAATTAATTCGCATAATCTACATGTCTGGGATGAAGAAAACCCTCACGCTTTAGTTCAAACTCGCTACCAACAAAGGTTTATGGTGAATGTGTGGGCTGGCATTATCGGGAATCATTTGATTGGTCCATTTATTCTGGAGCAAAGACTTAATGGTGCTCTTTATTTGCAATTTTTAGAGGAAAATCTAAATATTTTGTTAGAAGAAGTGCCCCTTCAAATAAGAACTGAAATGTGGTACATGCATGACGGTGCACCACCCCACTTTGATCGTTTAGTACGTCAACATCTGACGAATGTTTTTGGTGATCGATGGATAGGTCGAGGCGGACCTGTATTATGGCCACCTAGGTCGCCCGACCTAAACCCATTAGACTTTTTTCTGTGGGGTCATTTAAAAAATAACGTTTATTCAACACCCGTAAATAGTAGAGAGGAACTTCTGCTGAGGCTAACACAGAACTGTGACCATCTCCGCAATAATCACGGAATATTATTTCAAGTGCACCGGGAAAACATTCGTAGGATTAGAAAGTGCATTGAAGTACGGGGTGCTCATTTTGAACATCTACCGAAGTAACATTTAGGTACCTTTGTTCATTGTTGAATGTTCTTTGTTGCATGTCTTGTAAGTAAGTTATTTTTCAAATGTTATTTTTAATTGGTCACTACTTGCTCATAAAGTATAGCCAACCCGTTCAAAGATTTCTGGACTTGATAAAGTTAAAGAAATTAAATGCATGAAATAATATGTAAAAAAAATAAATTTTAATTGTTGTTGTATTTGTTACCAATTTTTTTCAAAACCGATTTATCTCGCAAACCGTTCATTTTTTCGAAATAAATAAAGAGTACCATTTTTAAAGAAAAACCTTCAGAGTATCTAATAATAATATTTTCAGTTTGATAAAATTACTTCTGTCAAAATTTTGAGAAAAATTGTGATAGGGCCAGTCCGTTTCTGGACACCTGATAATAGCAAAAAGTTGATTTTAGCATCAAATCGTAGAGCTCCATGTGTAATACAACGTACGAAAATTTTATTAAAATATACAGGGTGGTTTCAAAGTTATAACCCTAAACGTTAATTTCTAGGTACCCCTTTGACCCCCCATAACTCCGCTAGGGGGCACATTAGGCAAAAAAATTATAGGAAGGACTAGTTTTATTTTGACCTCCCCTATACACTCCCGAGAGATTAGGAGGTACTTACCGGACACCCTGTATAGATATTCTTAAAGCTATTATAAACTTATTTGTGCTACTTGGGTCATGACCTTCTTGTTTTCATAGTAAAAGTTTATAATTTGTTCATTAACAAGTGATAATCATTTCAATGAAACAACAATTTGTTGGGTCATCTTAAAAGACGGCTTTACCCCATTACTGTTGCCCGTGTCCCTTAAGCCACTAAATATATTTAATAATAGCCACCTACACCATTTATGGGAAAGCAATACGCCCACAATATTCCATCGAAATAGTTTAGGACTGCAGCGTTAAGTCCGCTTAACCGTTATTACTACAAACGTCGACATAAATTCCGGAATAAATCCATTTGAATCACTGAACTGACCGGACCGGAGCAAAGGAATTCGCCCATAAATCTCTATATAAGATGCAGGGACACTAAACGCCTTAGGGGTAGCGTTGTAGCCTTCCCAGGAGGGTTTAATCCCTTCTATCATTACGCCCTCATCAGGGCGCGGCAAATCCTCGCCTCGACTATTCCTGCAGGTCTCCGGCGCACCTTTTCGGGGGGGTCGGTCGCCTCTAATCACGGCCTGCCCGGATAAAGAAAGACAATACTTTCATTAAACTCATCGCCGTTCAATTTGGAGGGAGCGGAGCGGAATACGGAAGAGCTAACGACGGTCTTCGGGCTCGACCTATTGATCATATTGATATAATAGGCGGGCCAAAATAAGGATATATTTGCTGCAACAGCATTTAAAAAGCGTGTCGTGCCAGAGCTAATACTGTGACGTCACACCGTGCGTTTGCGCTGTTTGCAGGGTTGCCAATGTGTGGGTAATTGCCCGAAAAACAGGTATTTTTTTTATTTATCCAATTTGTTGTGGGCTGTATAACAATAGTACACTAACAACTACAAATAACCTATAATAGAGCAGGAGAAAAACATCAGGTAAGGAAAAAAAACTTATTTTAAAATAAATAAAGATATTGAAGTGTGACCCCCAACAAAATGATGATACTTTTCACAGTTCTGTTAATCTAAGACTCCGTTTTCTATAGTGACATCTATTGGATGAATTAAGTAATTAAATAATACAAAACATTTAAATAAAATATAAAATAATGACCGTCATTACAATATTACGACGATATCGGAGATATGCAACACAATTTTTGGGTTATCTCAGTGTACAACTCCGTTAGATGCCTTCCCGTGCGGGTGCAAAAAAAAGACAATACTTTCATTAAACTCATTACCGTTCAATTTGGACGAACCGGCGTAGAATACGGGAGGACTAACGACGGTCCTCTATTCCTCGGCCCCAACCTGTTCGAATAAAAGGCTTTTTTATTAGTCCGGCTTCCAAATGGCTCCTTGGGGACAGAGGAATAATGGATTATTCGATGGGCAGCACGTTCCCGAAGAAGGATGACGATGAATTGCCTTTAAATTTGTAATATTTGTAAATAATGGTGGCCCGCAGATAATAGTTTTAATAAATTACCTCGGCGACTTCTTGGGACACGGAGATGCGGACACATAAAACTTTAATTCAACTGAATAATGAAAAAGTCCGAAGAGTGATATTGTAAAGTCATTTCAGGATAGAAGTGGACGACAAAAATTGTTCTTGACCTTTAAATCTATATAGTCGTAGATGCACATATTATTTATATAACGTAGATTTAAAAAGTGATTTAACACACAACAAAATTCAAAATTTTCCAAATAGGTCGAAATTCAAACTGAGATAGAGCAACGCAAAGACAAGCCACCATACCAAAGTATAGGTCAAAAACCAGCATAGGTCGAGTCGACTCCGAAAAATGAACAAAATGTGGAGGGGCAAAGAACTTAAATTTGGGGCGAAGATCGCTGCAGGATCTATGCGGAGTCATCGTACGAGGTGTCCGAACTTCAAGTCTGATATCATGCAACTTAGTCCTTTGCAAATCATAAAATCATTTATTGTTAATACCATTACATTTTTTCAAAACATTGTCAAAAATCTCTAAATCTCTCTGCGAAAGCATTGCTCCAGGTCTAAATCTAGTGGCTAGTCAAGGGGCAAGACGCTCTCTCTAAAAATCACCGCTATTTCCAGTCGACCGAGGCAGACCACACGTTTGACACATTCCTGTTAGAGAGGCGATCGAACGTCAACTTTGGCCACTACCAGTTTTATAACCAGAGAGTCAATATAATCAGTAATACAGGTATACGGAATAACAGTAATAGGTAACATGGGATGTTACCTATTACTGTTATTGTTACTGTATCGTTATACTGAGTGTTAAATAAGCACAATTCAGATTTACTAGTTAATACTATGTATCAAATTTGAATAGATTTTATGAAAACATTTATTTTTGCACATAGTATGTTATTTTTTGTTACATTTTTTGATATATTTTGTGCAAAACCATACTTATCGTATCAACTTCGACGTCACCTGTTACATGAGTGTTGTATAATAATGAAAACGTAATATTGACAGTTGGTAGAAGGAAGCGCAAAAACAAACGCTTAGGTGGGGAATTCTGGAAGGAAGCCTAAATAGTTGAAGTGAGAACAGTGTGGAGATGGGTGTGTGTAAGACGATCGACGGGCAGTGTGACAAAATAGTGAAAATTCAAAGTGTTTAACCCGTATTAATTAGCAGGATATATTCTCTACGTACTTTGTTGTTATTTGTTCTATGTAATCTTACGATTGTGATGGTTACAGATGTTTAATGATAATAATTCTTTGTATGTTTAGTCTCCATTGCTTTATGCTCAAGGGCATATATTTTTCTAAGGTAAAATTATTATTAACGATTGCTCATTATTTATTACATGTTAAAATATGTATATATTGTCGTGACTGCCCGGATATTGCAATAACAACTCCTTTGTTTCACATTTAACTTGTTTTATCATGATTACGTTGTTCGAAAAACAAATAATAAAGCATTTCTTGTGCTCACTTTATGTCATACGCATATACGAGCCTTGTTGAATTTACTAACATTTTCGCCCGTGAAAAATGAATCTGTAAAAAGAATAATTAAATACAAAAAAGGAATTGCTAAAACAGATCTTCCGAAATCTCAACTCATAGCTGGATTGTCTCCCGTATGGGACACCAGTACCTTCCGGCCCTGCCGGCTAACTAACACCAAAAGTCTTCAGTTTTACTTGGAAGTGTGTATGTCTAATTCGAGTGAGGTGACATTTAGTGAGAAATTAAATAAGTCAGGTCTTATTTATCATTAGCAAAGGATCTTAATTTATGCCTGTTGTTAGCGGTTGTTTTGTATTTATATTTGGGTAGTTAGAGCAACGATCGTGGGTTTCTCTGCCATGCTCTTTCCTCACAGGAGCTCTAGGTGAGCATGGCACTCTCATATTATGTTAAATGGTTGTTAATGTTTTTGTTGTTCTTTCTATTTGTCACATGTTTAATTTGAAGACTGTTGTACGTAAATAATAAAGTTAGGTGTATTTACTCTGCTTTTGTTTTATAAAATTAAACCATACTTCCCCTCTTTAAAGTTAGTAGCCAGCGCCTTCCGGTCAATTAAAAATAGATGTATACAACGTAGGTATTCCTTATGACGATCACTTATTTTTGGCCACAACAACGTTTACTTTATTTTTTTTCGATCGAACCCGGGGTTGTTATACTACAATTTTACGAAATTCTAGACATAGGCATGTGGTTTTGTTACAATTAGACAGAACTCGTAACGATAATTTCCAGCATTTATCGCAATTTCCTCGGGAAAGTTATTAGACCGACGGCGACGGTGTAATCAATAATGCGTGAGGAACGGGCAGAAGTACCCCTAAAAATAAATTGCCGCCGCATCCTGGGCTCCGTTTCATAACGGCTGCGAACATCAATCCGGAGGGCGTCTTCTTATAACCAATGCCCTTCGGGTAGGTATGTGGGAGATCCTCCACGTGTAGGGTCTGGCAATAATTAATGATATTCGTGATAAATTGATTGCAGTAATGTAAAACTTCGGTATTTTCGAGGCACTCAAGGTCCCGGCGACCATTAACGTTCGAGTTTAAGTTTATTATGCAAACAGTTTATCAGTCGGTCGACGATAATTTATAAGAAAAATGATTTTCTCGTCATGTTTTATTGCTACCGGTGCACCTGGAAAAATATCTGCCTGGGAAATAGATAATAATTGTGATAATATTTAATAATGTTTGTTTTATTCTTTTAGACAGTAAACGGGCTTATTTATAATCATTCCTAAATTAAAAATAAGCACAAAAGAAGGAAAAATATAAGATATTTTTTTTATTCTAACTGGTGCATCATTCATTTTCAGACATGACAAAGTCATGACAAGTCTAAAATTATTAGGACTATTTTATGCAGTACGCGCCTAAAGTATGGAATAAATTCAGTAAAATCGAAACAATTTTTTTTGGGAAAAATCCTCGAACAGGTCGATTTTTAATTTAAAAAATACATATTTTAGCATAAAAAGCGATTTTTAACCGTCATTTTTTTTCGAGTAATGACGTCACCGAAATTTTTTTTTAAATAGCAACTCCCTATTTTCTTTCTTGATTCTGAAAGATCGTTTCATTGTCGATCCGACAGTATTAAAATGTTGCCATCTTACATAGGAAAGTTTTCGAGTAAATGACGATTGAATGTTAGAAAACGTAAATTTTATTCATTAAAAAAATAACAATTCCTATGTCAAGCAAATACAATTCATTAAGTTTTCTACCTAAATTAAGTATTCGAATTGCCACCCATCGACTTCTTAACAATACGCAAGGCTGTGTAGAAATTCCTCTTGCACATTATGAATTATTTCTGGGGTAGGTAACTCGTGTGTATTTCATCTATGTATAATACAATTTTGGAATATTTCTAAATTATGTGGTCTATTAACGTACACTTTGGACTTTTAAGTAGCCCCATAAGAAATAGTCCTATCTATCGGTCCTCGTCTGCCGATCCACCTCCTAGGAAAACAATTGTCCAGAAAATCTCGAACAGGGCGCGCATAGTGTGGAGGTGCACCGTCTTGCTGAAGTCATTATCGTTAAGAAAAATTACTGCAAGCGCTGGAACAAGGTCATTTTGTAAAAACTCTATATATCTTACTCCTGTAAGGGTTCCTTCAAAGGAGAAAGGCCCTACTATTCTGTTGTCAACTACTCCAGCCCACACATTTAATTTCTGTGGGTGTTGGGTATGTGTCTCTGCCATCCAATGAGGATTTTCCCGACTCCAATACCTGCAAGTTTGACGGTTCACTGTACCATTGAGACAAAACGTGGCCTCGTCTGAAAAAACTATTTGCCGGTGTAAATCTCTATTTACTTGACATAAATTCATCATAATTTCACAAAAGTGTAAGCGGCGGTCGGGATCGTCTTCATTGAGTTCCTTGAATTTTGTAGGGATGATATTTTTCCTCCCTCAGGATACGTAGCACTGTGGTCTGACTAATTTCATTGTTGTATGCAACCAATCGTGAAGTATTATGAGGATTATCTACCATACTTATCAAAATATACTATTTGTGATCTTCACTAACGCTTGGACGTCCAGGTTTTGGAATATCTACAACATTGCCAGTTTCTCTAAATTTAGATTCTATCTTACTGACTGTTGATTGGCTGATACGGCGATCTGGATGTTTTTCATTAAATAAATCGCAAACTTCCTGCTGCGTTCTAGTCTTATCCCCGCATCCGATAAGAATTAAAATTTCAATTCTTTGTGTGACAGTTAAATGTGCCATAATACTTTAAATTCAACAATAATTTTTATATCGCTTACAATACTTAGAAAGTCGGTATGACAGTGACACTTTGTAAAGATTTACGCCTACGTGATGAAAAACTTCAGGCATTTAGAAAAACTAAATTTGATAACGTTTTTGCTTTGTTTTAATTGATTTGGGTTTTCTAACATTCAATCGTCATATTCTCGAAAACTTTGCTATGTAAGATGGCAACATTTTAATACTGTCGGATCTTTCAGAATCAAGAAAAAAAAATAGGGGGTTGCTATTTAAAAAAGTGTCGATGACGTCATTACTCGAAAACCAATGACTGTTGAAAATCGCCTTTTATGCTAAAATATGTATTATTTAAATTAAAAATCGACGTGTTCGAGGATTTTTCCCAAAAAAAAATTTGTTTCGTTTTTACTGAATTTATTCCATACTTTAGGCGCGTACTGTATAATGTTGATTTGTGTAAATACCCTGCCCAACTATAAATCTGAGTTGAAACTTCAAATTTTTTTTTAAATTCGTGTTCCCATCAAACCGTTAAGGTAAATAACACCTGATTTATGCGTATTATTTCGGTTTCCGAATAAACAACGCAAAAACATCCCGCGCTGTCGGTGGAAAAACGGTATTCGCCTAACGCGCGTATCTTGAAATATGCAACGCCATTTACATAATAATTTATCCGCATACGGCGAACTTTCGGGTATTTTTCATCGTGACAAATGGTACTTTTCTATTTTATTGTTCTGGAAATGTCTGTTGTGTACCGGTAAACGCCTCTCCAGCAAAGAATGATGTTCGACTATTTATAACGAATATGACGTCTACGTAGGTATCTGAAAAGTTACCTTGCCTGCCAAGTAATCGACAAAGTTTAGGACGAGAAAGAAATCGAAAGGCAGATTCCTCCGTGCGTCGGTATCTAGCTCTACTGACGATTAGATGACGCTAGTGCTATTACATGTTGATTGTGATAGAAATTGATTATACACTGATTCTTAGACTTCAGGGATGATTTCAGACAGCAATATTTTCAGACATTATGTAACATGTAGGTAATGACATCTTCTTAGTGCGATATTTAACAACAAAGGACCCCGCACATTTTATATGGAAAACGGTCTTCCGGTGAAATTTGCTAAAAATTTGGGAAATTGTTCGTTTTGTACCCCTGATCAAAAGTGTCAATGAGGTCGAAGCTCAAAATGCCCATCTTTAGGCTCTACGGCAATTTTTAGTGGCCAAAAACGGCAAAAATTCATTTTTTTTTTAAATATTATGTTTAATACTTGTACAGTCCCTTAAGTTTTCATTAAATTGTATACGTGTGAGTATTTTATCTAGGAATATGTCTAGGTCTAATTATATGTGTGTATATGTATTTGTGTGAGAGGGTTTTTCAATGCACAATTATACAAGATTTAATACACACCGTCTCAATATTATTTTGTGGTTTTAATAACCTTCAATGAACTCGGAATTCTCATGCATTTTTTCAAAGAGTTCCCAAGAGTTGCCAAAGAGTTGCCAAAGATTTTCCAAGAGTTCGCAGTTCATAACTGAAGCGGATTTCTAGAGAAAAAATGTAAATAAACGAAAGAGAAGACACGCTGAATGAATTTTTGCCGTTTTTGGCCACTAAAAATTGCCGTAGAGCCTAAAGATGGGCATTTTGAGCTTCGACCCCATTGACACTTTTGATCAGGGGCACAAAACGAACAATTTCCCAAATTTCTAGCAAATTTCACCGGAAGACCGTTTTCCATATAGAATGTGCGGGGTCCTTTGCCAGTATTTACCGGATATAAATACTTATGTTGTATTTTCTAGGGCATTATTTCATTTCAATTTTCTTCGTTACCTATTCCAATCTTTTAACTAACACCTCAAGTCAGTTTTATTGCCTAAAATCTTACAGGTACGAGGAAAACTATTCATGAAAATAGATCAACATTTTCAAATACTTTGAAAGTATTGATCGATTTTTCCCCTATTTTTTCCACTCTTTAAAGATTACTGTAACTGCTTCCCTAACGTAAATAAAAATACAATACAAAATTATTAATAAATGCCATTTTCCACATACATACTTACAAAAACACGGAACACAGAAAAAAACATGTATTTTTGCAGTGGAAAATGTGCGCTAACAAAAATAGATAATTTACCTTTTTGTTGAACGTAAAAATCCGCAGTAATTAAAAATGCTTTATGTCCGTGTTATTCCATCAATTATTAATAGTCGAAAAAACAGCATCGAAATCATTTTTAACTAAAATGCTGCTCCAGCACGAAACAACGCGCAGGTAAAACGGAATCCCGGCCATTTATCGAACTGGAATTTATTTTAAAATTTATATCGTTCATGTTTTAACGAATTGGGCAACATAAATCGTGGTTGTAATTTATGTGAGTATATGCCGAATGCCTAAAATGATTTCTGGTAATGAAATAATTTAGCGATCAACGCGAATCATCGTTTTCAACAATTTAGGTATCTTTACATATAAAGGGAAAGTTTAAATATAAATTTAATAATTGAATCAAGCTAAATGCACATATTCACTGTAAGAAAATAAGTGGTTAATGTCTAAAAAGTCACTGATTTGAAGCAAAATAAGATATTTGCTGGTATTGTTGTTACAAAACTAGCCATCCCAACTTGAAAAGGTCGCAACAAAAACTTTTGCTAGGGTAGAAGATTGTAGGTATTATAAAGCTTCACTCTTGCAACATTAGAAAATAATAGTATATTGTTACATTAGAATCAAAAGTGTTACTTTTGTGGCGAGCAAATTTTGTACTTGCGAGGTGAAGCGTAGCCGAGCGGATGCAAAATTGAGAGACAAAAACGACACTTTTAATCCGAATACAACATGCAATTTTTTCTCCAGCTGAAATCTCCCATTTAATTATTAATTTGTGCTTTGAAATTATTCCAAACCAAATTTGGATAATACGGCAAAGTAGTCATGGATAAATTTGTCAAACATTAGTCACCATATTGCTAATTGCGATCATTTGTGATTGTTTGTCGTTCAATTTGCTGAAAACTCTGAAAATAGAATCCAATGAAGATTTAGGTGTACCTGAGGAGATACTAGAGTGTGCAAAAGAGGTTTCTTTGAATCTCCTCCCAAAGAAAACTCGAGAAATTTATGAATGAGTCTACCAACGTTTTATGGATTGGTGCAAAGAAAAAAAAACATTAAGCTGTATTCAGAAAATGTATTTATGGTGTATTTCCGAGTGTCAACTTTAGCTCCTACGATTAAAAGTGGATACTTTTGTTGCTACGATACCATTTATTTTTCTCAGTAAGGAAAATGTCAACTTTAGAGACTTCTGACAGTAAAATAATGTCAGTTTTATGACGGTTGGAGAAAACTCTCAATTTTCATAAGGCCTATCGTAGAGGAATAATTTGAAAATTTGCTAATATCACATAGAAAAGCGCCCCTTACAGTATACTTTATTATAATGAAAGAAACGAAACAAGTAACATTGAGACCTCCCGTTCAGAGACAAACCATTTACTACGTCGCGAAACAAAGAACATTCCGGCGGTGATTTTAAGTTTCTATACACTCCAAGGATTTAGCCAGTCTACAGTCGGGTTAAACGACTTGGGCCGCTATCCCGGACCGGTGTTTTTTGGTCCTTTTGTGTCATTTGTAGCTGCGAAAGCAACCGTTCCGTTTAATGGGCATCCTAACGATCATGGAAATTTGCAAGGATATTAACGCGGATAAAAAGCTTCCAATGGGTTTATCTCCGGGCCGGATTCGGTGGGTAATTTATTTATCTGGAGGAGGTTTTGACTTAAGGAAATTCGGTATCGATCGCGAGATTAAAAAGAAGAAGCAGAAGAGTTATTTGAATTGTCGATGTAGGGCTGCATAATTCAGTAACCGCTAAAGTTTTGTGCGCCACTTTATTCGTTTATCCGAAAGAAACTATTTCACTAGGATAATTATGAGAACAATAATTGCTCGGAGAAGACTGTTAGTATACCCATAATATACAACTATTTATTCACCTCAAAAACTCAATTTTTACAAAAACTATCAAATATTTTGCAATTTTACAAAAATATACTTATTCTACTTGCCAAGAACTTCATATTCTGAAAGTTTAGTAACAAATCTTCTTTCCTTTTAAAGACACCTATAGAAGTTTTAAAAAAATGCGATTTTTAGCTGTTTTTTGCAATAACTGATATATTTATTTATCAAATGACATCGGTCTGGACTTAAAATTTTTGTTATCAAAAGTTGCACAGCTTGTGTGTAAAACATTTTTTTGTAAAATGTTTAGTTTATTTTTTAAGGAGGTATATCGGGGTCTGAGGGGAGTGAGGATCGGAAGGGGGGTCCTATGCTTTTCTTATGGGACTAAAACCCGCTACCAACTTGAAAAAATTAAATTCTATTGAAAATATTTGCGTTAATAATTATCTATATAACAAAGAAATTTACTCAATATGCACATAACACATATTGAATATTAACAACATAAAAATATTATATTTAAGTAGTTTTTAAATTATATTTAATGAACACTATGTAGATGTGGCAACAACGCTAATAATCGAATGCAGTTGTACACACTCCGAACCTACAAACCTTGGACATCGGAGATATTGCGCGTCAAATTCGGGTAAAGATGCGTACTCGTTCAAAAATGTACTGTGTGTAAACTATGTAAAATATGATTAACAACAACAATTCCTTCAATTATACGGAATGTTTCCTAATTTTTACGTTTCTTACGTAGATATTGTTTATGGAGCATTTATTTGCAACTTGCTGGCACTGTTCATGTAACAATTGCAAGCCACAATTGTCATTGTAAATTTAGTGAAATTTCCTAATTCCGGACTTTATTTTACCCAAAAAAAAAACTTGAACCCCAAAATTTGGCTCTCTATCAATTGCTGTTATAAGAAGTAATTCATATTTTCAAATCAACCTTGAAATTTAAGTCAAATCCAAGCATATTGGTTTCTTGGTATCCTACAACTTTTATCTGAAATTTTTTTTGATAAGAGTCAATACTGAAAAGTTATCGAAAGGTTCGTGTCTTTTTGGGACCCCCCCGTATAATATCACTTACATAGGCGACTTTACTAATGATCCGTTTATTTTTCACGAATTTGGGGAAGTAATTTGTTGGGCCTATCCGAGCAGGTTCCTTGGAAGAGACGTTACGTCCCGCTAAAACACGATGAAGACAGTCCCTCATTACCACCAACAAAGGAGCAATTACGGCCACCTCCCGAAATAAACAACTTCCCGATTCGAACAATGCCGGCGAAATCTTCCCCAGCCCGGAACACGAACGGCTGTGTATTTAGGCCGGCAATAAATTAATGTAACTTATTACATAATACAGTAGCAATATTATCCATTATCTAAAGTAGTAACAGGTGCTTCCAGGCGCGGAGTAAATTGTCCTAAAGAGCAAAGTTTATAATTAGGTTGTTGGGCCGGAGATCGACCTTCTCTCCACCCTCGCCTTGTTTAAAGACACAATAATAATAAATTGGAGCTGGACGGCCGCCAACGGCGGCCCCATGGGCCGAGCGGCGGCTCGCACGTCTCTGGGATATTGATTGACATGGTCGGCCGCAAATTAGTTTACCGAGCCGATCGATGGGTATTTTTGGAAAAACAACAGGTGAGAACCGTGTTCTCTCGGGAGGGTCGAGTAATACTTGGAATCGTACAAAATTTGGTAAGAACAAGTACGAAAACAAAGAACTGCTGGCTAAGAAGGAATTCTTCCAAAATTTACTTCTACGTCTGATGTATGTCGGAGAAGTTACAGTAGAAAAGCAAAATTTAGTAAGGCAAACCGATGGAACAACAAAATTTGTAAAAAAAAAAAGATATTGGAAACATATTTTTTGTAACGGATTATACATATACAAATAGTTGTAAGAAAAGTACTTATGTATGTAAGAATAATACATATATAATTGTTCAATTTTAAAAAGTGGGAATGAAAAGCCAAAACTAAAAAAAAACCTTGATTGCAATCAAATAAATTGTACATCAAAAAAAAAGCTTAAAGTGTAGTGTAGAGATCAGATTTAGTAGTATATTCTTATATTAAGATTAAAAGTGTTACTTTTATGATGAGCAATTTTTCAAAAAAGACACTTTTAAAATACTTAAAACATGCTACTACTTTTTCTCTAACCGAAAAAAATTATGCCAAATTCGGATAATAAAGCAAAGTAGGTAAGTAAGATATATTGATGTAGTTATGGATACTGTGTCAAACATTTGTGATTGTTTGTGGTTGCTGAAAACTGTGTATTTAATATCAATGTGGATAAACAAACAAACAATTAATGTAAATATTGTTGAATAAACTTTTATAAAATAAAATATCTAAGGATTAAAAGTGTCAACTTTATAGCTCCTAGGATTAAAAGTGAATACTTTTGTTGCTAAGATATCATTTTTTTTGTCAGTAAAGAAAATGTCAACCTTAGAGACTTCTGACAGTCAAAATATGTCATAGTTCATGAAAATAATTGAAGCAGGTTCAAAGTTAACATGATATCAAAATAAAGTGAAAAACAAAATAATGGAAAAAGAAACAGTACGAGAAAAATAATATGAGAAAAAGCCAGCAAGAACATACATGGGAAAAAATCCAGAAGATCAACAATAACAATAAAAACATAGTTCCATTGTAGGTATAGAAGTTTAAAAATATAAACCTTATTATCAAAACTCAAATATAAATAGGAAGAAGATTTATTTATACAATTCTTAAAATAATAGAAGAATAAGGGATAAAATAAATTTTGTGTAGGTATGCGCGCCGCCACCTACAAGGGTCAAGAAGCAGACACACTAATATGCCTTCCCGAAGGATTTTGGTGCGATGAATCCGAATCTGGCAGCAGAATTGCTCTATCACGTCAAGTTTTTGAGATATCCTAACCTAAAAGTGCAAAAGACACTGTTTTTCGTCATAGGTATTTGAGGTTATGTGGTAATGCCACCTATTCTTTAAAAAAAATACATATAATTTAAAAGTACAAGGCCCCATCTTTCGAATGCCGTTGAGTTTGTTCAAATATCTTTTTTTTTTCGATGAGATATCACATGTGGAAATTTCTAAGTTTATCAGTTTCTTAATATGCGAAAATCTACTAAGGATCCCTTAGACGTCAAACAGTTGACTGCAGTTCAGAAACTTCATACTCACAAACCTTCAATACATACGAACTCAAACTCACAAACTCCAAATCCACAAACCCACAAACTCCAAACCCACAATCCCTAAACCCACAAACCCCAATCCCACAAAACCCGAACCTACAAACTCCTAGCTTACAAACGCCAAGCCCACCAACTCCAAACCCACAAACCGTATGGGTATGAAGTTTCTAAATTGAAATCGACTGCTTGATGTCTCCTTGATGGATCCTTAGTAGATTTTCGCATATTAAGAAACTGAGAAAGTTAAAAATTTCAACATGCGATATCCCAACGAAAAAAAAAAGGTATTTGAGCAAACTCAACGGCATTCGAAGGAGGGAGCCTTGTACTTTTAGATTCATGTATTAGTTTTTTGGAAAAGAATAGATGCCATTACTACATAACCTCAAATATGACGAAAAACGGTGTTTTCTGCACTTTTATATTAGGATATCTCAAAATCCTGACGTGATAGAGCAATTCTGCTGCCAGATTCGGATTCAGCGCACCTAAATCCTTCGGAAATATATATTCAAGTTTCTGCTTCCAAAAAAAAGTTAAATTTTGTTGGTCTGTGTTATTACCTTTTTAAACCAACTATACGAAATTAATACAACGACATTTTTTCTTATGACATATTCATTTTATGTCACTACAGATGAAGCGCCGAACAATAAAAAATATCTAGTGTTTTCATGAAAATTATACTCTAACTATACATGCTGTTTTATAAAATGACCATAATAAAAAATAAATAATGGTGATCTGATAGATTTAATTTTTTTTAATAATTTAGTTTGTGAATCTCGGTGTCAATGGCTTCTGATATTGACCTAGCTTAGATGAAGTATACTATGGTCGCTTTAAATATTCCAACGATTCCAACAAATACTATTTGAGATACTAATAAAGAGTATTAAACAAAATACAGTTTTTATTATTACAATTGTTCCTTATTCAGCTATTTCATAATCCGAAATGGTGTGAGGTGTTTTAAAATAATATAAAAAACATAAAACAGCCAGCAAAAAAATTAATCCGCGAATGATACGCACGAAAGGAAAACTTTTATACGACGTAAATTTGTGAAAACAAACATGTGGGTGATACATGTATTTCGAAAGGTCGAAGGTATGTACATTAGTTATAAATTTAGTGCGATTGGTCCTTGAGGCGGATATAGAAATATTAGATAACTGTTTGTCTCGCTCCAGCAAGAGGCTTTGCCGTAGATTTAAATCGTAATAGCTACCCGTAATAGCACTAGATATAGTCAGATAAAATTTGCAGAGTTCACCGTTAAACAAACTTGGACCCGACTGAAAGTCCATTTCATATCTATCGACTTCCTCGCGCTCGACAAACACACTCAGACCGAACGGGAATAAATATAAACGAGGGTATATATCTCTATCTCCGATAGAAAACTCGACCGGTTCTACAAACACCGCTATTCCCTTTCCAAGAGACAACTTCCTCCCGGGCGAAAAAATCTGGGCGCATCTCCGTATTTACTTAATATTATAAAACGGGTTCATACCATCCCGTTCGATATTATGCAATGCTGGAAATAGACATTTGCATTCCTTTCTGCTGCTCCTCAGCCACTCGAGCCCCATCGTTACGAGCAGGAGAGCGCCACTGCGAACTGTTGGTTCGGTTTTCAATTGGCGAGGACGTAAACTCGGCCGTCGGTAAACTGGACAGGTTTCACACTAGACGAATCGCTCGGTCGAACGTATCTGCGACATCTACAGATGGATTTTCCTTCGTATCCCGGAAGAAATATGTTTGATCAGTGCAAAAATGAATGGAAAAGACTTTTATGTACTACAACAAAAAATTATTCTTTCTATGGCTACTATTGAAAATAAGCTTTTCTGAAAAACCCAAAAACTTCCAAATCGTATCACCTATCAGATAAAAAATAGTCATTATTGCCCGAAAGAGGAAAAAGTTATGAACGAATATTATCACCATACATCAATTTTGTAGGAGTTGCAGATTTTAAAAAAACACTCTGTATAACACCAAAAAGTGTAGATTGAAAGCAAAAGTCCACACCTCAAAAATAATCAAAATCGATTAATACGTATTCGAGGTATTTACAAAATTCAAAACATTTTCACGAACTTTGAGGCCATCTAGGGACCAAACGAAGCGATTTCGGATATAGGTAAATTAGCCTAAATCTGCCTATTTTCAGTCCACGAATCTCCGTTTTACACGTTATTCTGGGACACCCTGTATAATTTTTCATTAAATGTTAATTTAAACCAAAATTTGAAATCAAAACAAACAAAAAGTGTAAAATAACAAATAAGTTAAAATTAATGGTAACTCAGACAGTGGCGAAGAATTTACGAATACTCCACCGGACTTGCAAGAGGAAGCTAGCCAGCAAAGTAGTAGTCATGTTAGCGAAACCAGGGTCCGATCCGTTCAAATAGCGTCGCAGGAAGCTACCTACATTGATGATTCAATGCACACCAAAGTGAACATTGCAAGAAAAATAATGCATTCAGTTGAATCACAAGTATCTTACTAATCGCTTCCGAATACGGATCCATTACGTAAGTCAAATTTACAAATAATGATAACACGACAATTGTAACGAGCGTTCAAATAAAAACGTGGTCAAGTTGGTTCTGAAAATTTGGACGTAGGGCGTAGCGTATAGCAAATGAACTTAAACGTCATCTGTCAAAGCGCTATATCGCCGCTATCAATTTGAATATTTTCGTTTTAAAAAGCGTTTAAAATGGTGTTTTCTCAAGAACAAAAAGTGTTTATCATAGAGTCCTACTTTAGAAATGGACGCAAGATTGATGGAATATGGAAGTATTCTATTGAGGAATGTTTCATAGAATTTCAAAATCAATTTCCCGGCGTTGTTGAGTACAAAATTTTTCAAAGTGCAGTTCAGCGTTGTGTTAATGTTTTTCGTGAAACGGGCAGTGTAACAAGAAAAGAAGGAAGCGGCCGACCTAAAAAGCGGACTGAAGAATTAAAAGAAAATGTCCAACAAATAATGGAAAATGCGCCAAGAACTTCTGTACGTGTTTTATCACAAATGGTGGGAGTATCAGTCGGTACCTGCCACACAGTGTTAAAAAAAGATTTGCGTTTGTTCTCCTATCGTTTAACTTGTCAGCAAGAACTTCATGAAGTTGATTTTCCGCGACGGGCTGTATTTTGTGAATGGTTTTTAAACAACTACGGTGAACTTCATAATAT